>NC_132841.1:75210250-75521250 GCF_048164855.1 Canis lupus baileyi | reverse complement strand
GGAGAACGGGAAGCCCACCTTAACCAGGGCCCTCTCGGGGCCTTCACTGCAAACCCCTAAAGGAAGGAATATTCGGGAGAAGGGTCTTCTCCCCTTGGCCTCTAGGCTAAAGCCCTAGTCCCTTGATACAGCTTTCAAAGCCTTCCTCATATGGTCTTGCTTACTTTCCCAGCTTAATTTCTTGCCTTTCCAGCCTCAAACTTTACAAACTGACAACCCCCTTCTTCTGTACATACCATGCCACATTCAGGCTTTGCCATACTGCATCTCCTTTGTTTGCCTGTTTTTTTCTTTACCCATTAGGATTCAAGTTAAGCATCAACTTAACTTGTTCAAGAAGTTTCTTCAAGACCTCCAAGACTGGATTAAGTTCCTTTTTTGGGTCTCCATAATACTCCATGCCTGACCTAATGACATTTTTGTGTAATTATTTGTCTCTTCTCCTTTCTCTAACACAAGAGGTACCAATCCTTCTTCTGGAAAGAAGAACATATTCCCGCAGATGCTAGAAGTGCCACTGGAGACAGCCCTCAAATGTCAGTTTCCTATGGGGATTGCCTTTGTTGAAAAGACCTAAGCCAAGTTAGGTCCCTTTTCTGGGGTGGTCAGCATCCAGTGACTACCCAACATAGAGGTTAAAGGCTTGGCCCTTACACCTAGGTGGGTTCAAGTCTGAAGCTCACTAGAATTTCAGGACTCTCTGTAGGGTCAGCTGCGACTTCCACTGATAATGCATCACAGCTCAACTTCTCCTTGTGCCTAATCCTGCTTCATTCTTGCCTTTCTATGGGTGTTGAACTCCCATATTAATTTTCTGCATGCTGTTCTCGACCTCAGAATTGGCTTCCAGTGATCTCAATGTGTGACACCTACCTTCATTTGATCTGAGAAAGTTGAGGACAGAGATGCCTTGTTCATTTTTGTAATTCTAGCACACAGCAAGGTGTCTGGCACAGAGTATGCTTTCAACAAATGCTGGTGGGCAGGTTGAATAAATGAAATTCAAAGTGAGAGAAGCATTTGGTGTTGTTAAAAAAAAGAATGAAGCAGTCAATCAGGTTTCCTCTAGAAGGATTCATCATAGGGCAACCTGGGTGGCTCAGAGGTTTGGCACCACCTTCAGCCCAGGTCGTGATCCTGGAGTCCTGGGATCGAATCCCATGTCGGGCTCCCTGCATGGAGCCTACTTCTCCCTCTGCCTGTGTCTCTGCCTTTCTCTCTCTCTCTGTGTGTGTGTCTCTCATGAATGAATAAGTAAATTAAAAAAAAAAAAAAGAAGGATTCATCATACTGATAGCCTTGACAATTAGATAGGAGAAGCCTATTTAATTCTCTAAGCCTGGACTTGGAGTTAACATATTTGGGTACAAGTCTTATTTTTCTCCGTACTTATTAAGCCTGTGCATTGTTGGGTTCTAGCACCAAACAGAGGGCACACTCAAACCTGGTGATTTGAGAAGAATTTAATAAGGGGACTACTTACAAAATGAAGGCCTGGTAAGAAGGGAATTGGGGAAATAAAGGCCTAGGGCTTATTCTCCATTGCCCTCCTCTCTCCTGCTAGTGAGAAGGTTTGTCATTGGCCAAGCCTAGTGAGAAGCCAGAAGCCCAGGGGGCCCTTGCTGTGGTCCAGTGGCTTCGCAGGCACAGAGGATAAAGAAGAGGGAGAGAGTGAAGAAAGGAAGAGAATGAGTTTGGAGTGACAAACAAGATACTTGGCACAGAGACTACACGGACTCGAGACTTTAACTGATTTGCCTCTTACCTGGGGAAGGGAGCTCCACCTAGCCCACTGGACGGGTAAGATGTGTGGACATGATTTGTTAACTTTAAACTGAAATACCGATATTACATATGGTTTAATTGAAAATATCCATTTAGTGTTTTCAAGAGTAGGTCTTCATACAATCCAAATCTAAGAAAAGTTGCAGCAGACAGTGCTACTGATTCAGTAGCAGGAAATCAGTCCCATGCCTGCTGGCTATACTGCATTTTGATTCATGGGGACTGGGGTTTGGAAAGGCTAACTTTCTGAATCGTGACCTTGTGCCCTGAAATTTTAGTTCTTCAGTTCATACATAAGCATGTAGCATGTTTCCTTCTGTGAGTGGCTTCAGAATTATGAGCCCCAAGTGCTGCTGTACAGTTCAGCATTATTTGGGAGAATGGTACCACTTGATTTATTTGGTCAATATTCATAAAAAGAAAATGTATATCATACCTTCTGTAACTCCTGCCATAGCTTTCATCTTCCATCTAGTGGAAACTGGCAGGATTTCAAATCTTCTGGAGTAAAGAAAATGTGTCCAGACTCAATGTCATTTTTGGGAAGGGAATTCACAACAGTTGCATTTAGTTTTTAAAAACTAACAATTCTTTCATTTGATTTTGATTTATATTTTATTACTTTAAAATTCCATTTTATTATTTTGTTTGTGGATATGTGTGTGGCTATGAGACCTAAAAAGCCAGAGAGTTTGATTTTCCTGTGTCCCTTAGCGAAGGGCATTGTGGAATGTGTGCTCACAAAGCAGTTTCAGTTTCATCATTTAATCTCCTTCCCCCCTCCCCCCCCCTTCTGCCTCCCTTCCTTCTCTCTTTCTTTCTTCCAAACATTCATGCTTGTGTTCACTTCATACATATTTACTGAAACCCTGTCATGTACCAGTCACTATTCTAGGGAGCAGAGATACAGAAATGAATAAACTGAGAAAAACTGCTGCTTATATTCTAGTGGAGGAGACAGACAATAAACAAGATATGTAAGTAAAATATATAGCATGTGAGATGTTGGTTTGGGAGAAAAATCAACTAAAAAGGGAAATAGGGGGAGCTAAACAGTAATTTTTCAGTGATAAAGGAATGTCTGTATTTAACAATACAGGTTGCTCTAAATCAACATAAAATAAAGTTATACTCTGTATTATGAACAAAAAAGATTTGGTTCTAAATCTTTTAATGTAAAGGCTGGATAACTCAGTGAGATTCTCTGAGTCCCACATATTTCTCCTGCAAAGTAACAGAATAGCGTGGGGCAGAGAAGGTAGAAACGCTCTAACTGTAGTGAAATGATTTGGTATAATATAGAAATATAATACTCAAAATCATTCTTGACTACTCTCATTCTTTCAGTCTGTTAGTAAATTCTCTTGGCTCTGCTGTCAACATATGTCCAGAATCAGAGCACATCTCTCACTTCCCCTGCTATCCCCTTGATCTGAACCACTATTATATCTTGTCTGGTTTATTGCAATGAACACCTCCCAGCCTCCCAGCTCCTAACTCTACACACATCAGTTAGAGTGAGCCTTTAAAAAGTCGAGTCTTGTCACTCTTTTGTTCAAACCCTGCATTGGCTTCCAATTCATACACAGTAACCGTCAAAATCCTTACAGTGGTCTTCAAGGCCCACTTTGACCTTTCCTACAGCTCTTGCCCTTACTCACTTCCCTCTGGCCACAGTGGCATCTTCATTCTTTGCTGAATGTCAAGAATTTTCTGCCTTTAGGCCTTTGTTTTATCTTCTTCTATCTGGAATGCTTTCCCCAACTTATCCATTTCACTAACTCCCTCAAGTCTTTGTTCAGTTCTCTTACCAGTGAGGCCTATGTGGACTACCCTCATGAAACTTCTCAACCTCTCCCCTTTACCATTTGTACCTCTGACCCTCATCTTCTGCTCTACTTTCTTATTTCCATAGTACTCATCACTTTTACACATTTGATAACATTTACTAAAACAATTGACTTATTATGTTTGTGTGTTTCTCTGCCTGCTAGAAGTAACTCCATGAGGGCAGGCTATGTGCCAGGAACACTGCCTGGTCCAGAGCAGGCACTCAATAAGTATTTGTTAAGAGATACTTAATGTTCTCTCATGTGTGTGCGCATGCATGTGCACGCATGTGCACACACACACAGACCTCATATATACATTTTCTATGTCCTCATCTTCTCTCATGTTGTCCTTGGTCCAAACCACTTTCTCACACACTTTTTGGTCATATATCCTACAGTTACGGACTGAATGCTTGTGTTCCCTGCGAGGTTCATATGCTGAAGCCCTAATACCCTGTGTGGCCATATTTGGAGACAGGGCCTTGAAGGAAGTAATTAAGTAAATTTTTTTTGAGAGAAAGATTGGGGGAGGGGCAGAGGTAGAGGGAGAGAGACTCCCATGCAGGTTCTACGCCCAGTGCAAATCCTGATGCGGGGCTTGATCTCACAACCCTCAGATCATGACCTGAAAAGAAATCAAGAGCTTGACACTTAACCAATTGAACCACCCAGGCACTCCACTGTCTGTCAGTAATTAATAATTAATAGTAATTAATAATTAAATGAGGTCCTAAAGGTGAGACCCTGATCCCATAGGATTAGTCCTTTGTAAGAAGAGACAACAGAGAGCTCACTCTATTTCTCTATTCTTACTCATGCACTGAGGAAAGTCCTATAAACACACATTGAGAAGGCAGCCATGTAGAAGTCAGGAAGAGACTTCTCACCAGGAACTAAATTGGCCATGGCCTTGATCTTAGAATTTCAGTTTTCAGATCTGTGAGAAATAAACTCTTATTGTTAGGCTACTTAGTAGTTGGTGTTTTGTTATGGCAGTCCTAGCAGACTAATACACCTATCCATGTGTTTAGACTCACCTTAAAGCTCTCTTCCTCCATTAAGTCATTGCATATATTAATCCATAGGGACATCCATTTACTGACTTTTGATAGCATTTTGAGGTAAATGACAAATTTTAGAGTTTTAATATAGTTTGTATTGACTCATTTTGTTTTATGTATATGTATCTGGTCTTCTCACAAAAGTATAAGCTGCTTTATGAGGGCAGAGGCTGAAACAAATACAAGTCCACGGTGCCAAGTTCTTTGAGGAAAGCAACTGTGTTGTATTCACAGAGAGGATTATAGGATTATTTTATTGCCCAAGGTCACATAAATGGTCCTGAAACATAACTGGATACCATTCTCATAAATCCTAGACCAGGATTTCATTTTTGAGCAAGGGTCATTTTTGATAGATGTTGAATTCATAAATAAATGAAAGCTTTATAAAAAAATATATGTGTGACAAAATGTACTTCCTAGGGACACCAAAGCGTGTCTTCCTGACAACAAACTAAAGAATATGAGGCAGGGTGTCAGAAATGAAATCCTGGATCTTATCTCATCTCTCAATTATCTATGACATCGTATACCCTCACATTCATGCTGTGCAGGCAAGCTCATCAGTGACACCATGGGGCTGAAATAATGAGGAAGAGCAGGAAACTGGGGGAAGGAGCATGGACTACGCATTCATTGATCAAACAGGCAGGCAGCTGAAAGGAATAAGAGGATAAACACATTTAGATAATTACCCTTGTGGAAAAAAACAAGCAACAATCCTTTGGTGTGTACGATTATGGGAAAAGGAAGGCTGCTGTCCTGACTTAAATAGGAGCTTGCACAGACTTTGACTGGAGACGTTATACATATACTTTTCCATAATATACATTTCTAAAACTAAACAAACTATTACCAACTAAGATGGGGTTTTAAAAATTCCTTTTCTTAAGTTACCATAGTATGTTTGGTGGTTGGGTTCCCAAGTCAGCCCGCAAAGTTCTCTTTGACCTGAAATATTGCAATTTTGGTGTAAAAACTACACCAAACTGAAAATAATATAATTTACTGCTGATGGTTAAGTTAAAAATATTTTGTCTGAGAAAAAGGAGAAAGTGGATGCACATTTCCGTAGAAATTCTGGAAGAATTTTGAGTATCTCTCAGTCTTTGAATAGTGCTGTTGTTTACTACATTTATTTTTAGTTGTAAAGGCACAATTTTAGTTTTCTTTAATAGGTACCTGTCTAGTACTACTTTTTCACATATAGAACAAGTCAAGTAAGAATGAATGAAAAAAACAAGACAGGAATTTTTATTAGGAAGTGAAGCAAGAAGAAGCAAAGAGAAAGGGGTTAAGGGAAAGTGTGATTGAATGTTCAAAAGAGCGTGCATGATGAGAGTGGGCTGGAGTGGTGTAAAATAAAGGCGGAGGCTGAGCAAGTGGATAGTCCTGTGCAAGCTGATAGAAAGAGCAATGTTTTGGAGTCCACCGTGACTTGGACTTGCATTTTGGACATACTATAATTTTGGACGAATTACTCCTTAACATCTCTGCCTTATTTTCTTCATCTGTAAAATGGATTAAATGAAGGATTAAATGAAGGAATGTAGAGAAAACTGAGAGTAGAGGAATCCCAAAATAAGAGCATCAGTGGTGCTGCAGACCAGCAGGGTGGGAGTGTGCACAGAGGCAACAACGGCAGTGGAGTGGCTGGTTATGGTCTGGAATGCACTGGCACAGGAAAGTGAGATGGGAGAGGGTGCATGGTAGGAGCACCAAGGGAGGAGAAGAGTGTGTGCGTGTTGGGACTATTCTTACATGCCCACAGTGGAGGGAATAAATGCATAATGGAATGTATTATACTGTGTTCTGTTCTGCAGTGGAGTTTAGCATAGCCTCAATTCTTCTTTTTCATTGAGAAAATAGCACAATATCTCTGTAGTCTTTATCTGCAAGCAGAATTGGGTTGCTTGTGAATGTGAAAAAGAAATTAGGGTTACAGCCCCAGGGCATCATTTCTGAGTAGCCTTGTGCAGCAGGGGAACAATAGTAGCATTGCTCTGTAAAGCACTATATCTATTTATTATCTCCCCAGGGGAATGTTAGAAGGCAACGGAGTCACAGTGAGGTTGCAGTAAACAGTAAGGACCTTTTCACTGTCTTCCCTAGGAAGGAGTGACTTCACTCTTTGTTTTCTGTCCAGCTTGGCCAATCTGCAGCCTTGCTTTCTCAGGATGTCTTCTTCATTTCTCTTTTCTTTTACCATAGGGATTCTCAGTTGGGCTTTGGTGGGGGTCGTGCGGGGAGAGGATATCAAAAATACCAGAGAAGTTTTTTTAAAATCACATGCCAGCAGCCTGTCTGGGTGGGCATTAGTACCTGGTGCCCCCTTGAGAAAAACAGTGAATCACATCCAGGCCCAACTCACAACTTGCAGTCAAATTTCTCAGTCACATGGATCTTTTCTTATACCTGGACCTGTGCAAACTTCTTTGCAGTCCTCTTCATCTCATCCTGTCTAAATTTAAAATAATCTCAGAAAGCCAGTTGCATTCAAGAAAGGATAAAGCTTATTGGTTAGCTACTTAGATTTTCTAGGAGTAATTTTAAGTTTTATTTACTTATTTGAAAGAGAGAGAGAGAGAGAGAGAGCACATGCATGTGAGCAGGGTAAGAGGTAGAGGGGGAGGAAAAGGGAGAGGGAAGGAATCTCAAGTAGACTCTGTGCTGAGCATGGAGTCCAATGTGGGGCTCAATCTCAGGACCCTGAGATCATGACCTGAGCCAAAACCAAGAGTTGGACACTTAAATGAATGAGCCACCCAGGCACCCCTAGAAGTAATTGTAACTAACTTGGCAACTGTTTTAAAACTTCTTTGAAAAACTTTAGATTCACTATATGACAACAGTCAATCTTCCAATTTCTCCAGAATTAAAAATTTATAGGAAAGAATGGAGAACTGACTTGAGACTTGGTGTGACCAGCACTCTTCCCCGAGAAGGGAAAAAGAGATCAAAGGATGAGGAATCTGAAGGGACCTTCCAGGCCCCAGGAAACTGCTTAGGGGTCTACAGTCATGACAATCTTCCTACACACGCTTATGGATGTCCCACAGTTCAAGGCATGGCCTAGATATATTGTTTCCAGGCAAAGAAAAACTCCACTAGGATATCGAATAGAATATTCTAAGAATCTTTTAAATCAACAGCTCTGCTACTTGACCATGAGGAATGTGCCCTCCCTGGGGATGCCTGGAGAAGTTGGAATGTGCACCAACAGTGGGGCCTTACCTCATCCTCCTCCAGTCTCTGTGGGCTCTTGTTCTGCAACATGATAGCTGGACCTCCCTGCCCTCTGTGTCTGCACTCTGGGCAAAACTGTCAAGTGGACTAGACTTGCCTTTCAGTTCATCCATTTCATCCTCAATGACACTTTATACTCTCATGCTGCCCCCTGGCTGTTCAAAACTTATGTGGGGGGATGGAATATATATTAAACTAAATAGATAGCCTATTCAGAGATGTTTTATCTCAAGTCTTTTTAATTTTTAAAAAAGATTTTATTTATTTATTCATGAGAGACACGCACACAGAGAGGCAGAGACACAGGCAGAGGGAGAAGCAGGCTCCATGAGGGAACCTGATGCAGGACTCGATCCTGGGACTCCAGAATCACACCCTGGGCCAAAGGCAGGTGCTAAATCACTGAGCCACTCAGGGATCCCTTAAATTTTTATATAGAACTAGTTACCAACATTTGAGTCAAGAAACAAAATCCTAGATTCTCAGTCTTTCACGAAAAAATTTAAGTTTTAGCTTCAATAAAGCTATCCCCTTTAGATGGAGTTTGTGCTCTTGAGTTTGCTATAGTACTCAGCTCTCCCTCTTAATTTAAATGGAGATATTTTGCTCTAGTTTTTAAAAATGTATAGGCTCATAAATATTGTGGTTTGCTACTTCATAGTGTAGGAATATGCTGTGTAAGTAACATAAGCATTTATCAGATTTGAACCCCAGCCTGCATCATGGAGGGCACATTGCTTAACTCCTGACATTTTTTTCTCATCTGTGATATGGGGATAATAATACTTCTTTCATAAGTTGTCAAGAGTATTATATAAAATATTTCTATACAGCACCTAGAATGATGCTTACTCATAGAAAACTCTCAATTAAGGGCAGCTATTTGGGGAATTCTTCTCAAAAAGTATTTCATGTGTTATACTTTTCCTAACCCTTTCATTTCTCCTTTATCTATGCTTGTTTTTTTTCAACTCCTACACATACATATTTTTGCCACTCATTCAACAAATATGGAATTATATATCAACTAGGGGCCAGTCAATGTGCTAGGTACTGGAAAAAGTAGGGTGCAAGGAGACGGGTTTTCAAAACAAGACACAGTCTTATGTCCCAAAGAATTCATGACCTATTATATAATAATGTTACATTGTGATCAATGCTACAATTGAGCTGTACATTAGGCCATGATAACATAAAGGAGGCACAACAATAAACACAGCTGTAATAATCACTTCCATTTGTAAGTAAATGGTGTGCTCACAAATAGGCTCTCCTAAAAAAGGAAAATAAAAGCTCCTTGTAGTATTTGTCAATTTCCACGGTGTAAATATTCCCACCATGGGTGATTTCAAGCTATCAGTGGTTTAACAATTGGCTATTTGTACAGAACTTTCACCATACAAAGCCTCTTCCTGTGTATCCTCTAAGCAGGCACAGTTTGGATTATTATCCATTTTAGAAAGAGAATTTGAGGCTCAGAGAATTCTGTGATTTTCCCAAGATCATAGAGATAGTGAATATAATACCAGAGAATAAGGTTTCTGACTCAAGTCCAGAATTTTTGCTAACATAGTGTCTTGCACAATATCCCTTAAACTTTTACAGACATTCAAGGATTAAAAAAATTGACTACTTATCACCTTGTCAGGAAGCTAAAAGGGAGTATGTTTTACTAAAATGTGGGTATAACTAAGAGGAAGAATGTGATGCAGGGAATAGGGATCCTATACAAGAAAGAGGTGAAGGTAATCCCAAGGGAATCTTAACATATTCTAATAACTTGATGTCGTATATAGGCTATAGCAGAGAGAGTCTAAGGTCATTCTAATATCCCTGATGTTTGGTGATTATGCATTTGTGTAATTCCCTTTCCTTGAGTGTGGCAGAAACTGTGATTTCTTTCTAACAAAGTCTGACAAAAGTGAGTGGATGCTACTCCTATAATTATATTACATTATATAGGACTCTGTCTTACTAGTAGACTCTCTTTAGACATCCTTGCTGCTGACCTAATGAAGTGAGTGAACATGTTGGAAAGCTCCACTTGGCAAGGACTTGTGGATAGCCTATAGGAACCAGAGGCAGCCTCCATCAGTGGAGGGCCCTTTACCTGACAGCCCAGTGAGAAGCCAAGCCCCCAGTTCCACAACCATGAGGAAATGAGTTCTGCCAACTTGAGTGAGATTAGATGCAGATTCTTCTCCAGTTATGTATACAATGGAATATTACTCAGCCATTAGAAATGACAAATACCCACCATTTGCTTCAACGTGGATGGAACTGGAGGGTATTATGCTGAGTGAAATAAGTCAATCGGAGAAGGACAAACATTATATGTTCTCATTCATTTTGGGAATATAAATAATAGTGAAAGGGAATAGAAGGGAAGGGAGAAGAAATGGGTAGGAAATGTCAGAAAGGGAGACAGAACATAAAGACTCCTAACTCTGGGAAACGAATTAGGTCTGGTGGAAGGGGAGGAGAGTGGGGGGTGGGGGTGAATGGGTGACGGACACTGAGGGGGGCACTTGACGGGATGAGCACTGGGTGTTATTCTGTATGTTGGCAAATTGAACACCAATAAAAATCAATTTATTATTAAAAAAAAAAGTCTCCAGATGAGAATGCAGCCTGGCTGACTGACACCTTGATTACAGTCTTATGAGACGTTTGATATTATTCTCAATCTAGAAAACCCAAGATAATTAACAAACAGAATTAATAAGGGAATATAGTGAGTTTGTCAGAAATCAAGTTAAACATATAAAAAACAACATGGACCAGCAACAATCAACTAGAAAATAATAGAACAATCTCATTTAACAGCAACAACTTTAAATTGCTGAGGAATAAGTCTAAAAATAAGTTTGCAGAATCTTACGGAAAGAATTACCAAACTTTATTGAAAGACATAAAAGAAGAACTGAAATAAAAAACTAATATGTCATGTTTTTGATGATTTATAATACCTTAAAGGTATCAATTTTTCTCAAATTAAAAAAATAAATCAATGGGATCCAAGCCAAAATCCCCTTAAAAATTTTTATGCTACTTGAAAAACTGATTCTAAAAATTATGATTTTTTTCTCTAATGCTTAGGAAAATATATTATAAAGACTTAATAAAACTATGTGATATTGTACCAAACAAGGACACCTATATTAATGGAACTATTAGGAAATTCAGAAATAATTCAAAAACATTTGTGGGATGTGGAGAAAAGGGAACCCTTGTGTACTATTGCTGGAAAGGTAAATTGGTGCAACCACTGTGATCTTAGTAATTCCACTATTGGGTATTTACCCAAGGAAAGTGAAAACATTAATTTGAAAAGATATGTGCACCCTTATGTTTATTGCAATATTATTTACAATAGCCAAGATATGGAAGCAACCTAAGTATCCATCAATAGATGAATGGATAATGAAGATATGTATACATATACATATATGTACATTCACGTAACACATTTACATACATATACAATGGAATACTACTCAGCCATAAAAAGAATGATATCTTGCCATTTATGACAACATGGATGGACCTAGAGGACATTATGTTAAGTGAAATAAGTCAGACAGAGAAAGACAAATACCACGTGATTTTACTTATATGTGGAATCTAAAAAACAAAACAAACAAACAAAAATAGAAACAGACTCATAAATACAAAGAACAAACTGGTGGTTGCCAGAGGGGAGGTGGCTGTGGGGGGGGCATAGGTGAAACAGGTAAAAGGGATTAAGAAGTTATGGAGATGAAAAGTACAGCATAGGGAATATAGTCAATAATACTGTAATAATGTATGCTGATAGATGGTGACTACACTTATTCTGGTGACCAATGAGCAATGTATAGAACTGTCAAATCACTAGGTTGTACACTTGGAACTAATATAACATTGTATATAAACTATACTTTAAAAAAATCTGTAAGAATTTATGATATAATCAACATGGCATTTCAAATTGGTAAAGAAAGGAAAAGCTAGTTATTAGCTGATTTTTGGAGACTGGGATATACATTTGGAAAAAATAAATTAGATCTCCAACTATATAATTCATAAAAATAAATTCCAGATCCATTAAAGATGTAAATACAAAAAAAAAAAATCTGACATCACAAGGAGAAAATACAAGAGAATATATTTTTTCCTAGGTGTAGAAAAGATTTTCTTTTCTTTTTTTTTTTTTTTTTTAGAAAAGATTTTCTTAAACAAGACACAAAATAAGCTAGAAGAAAATATGATAAGAAAGTCAAAAGACCACAGAAAGACTGGGAGAAAATATCCAAAACATATAGAGAATTCTTAAAACTCAACAGCAAAAAACCCAAATAACTCATTTCAAAAATGGGCAATGGGACTTGAATAGACATTCCCCCCACCCAAAAAAAAAAAAAAATCCCAAAACACTTCATTCCTGCTTCCCTGTTCAATAAGAAGATATCACTTAAGATAACGAGTCTTATTAACTTCATGGGGAAAGACAATACCAAGAGCTTGTATTGTCACCCTAATCACCTTACTGGCAATGTGTGGCTTTAAGAATTTTAGAGATTTTCAGCCTTAGTCTGCAAATTGGTATTTCAGATTTATCAAGACAAAAATCCCCATATGTCTGTTGAATGTATATGTGCTCAATGTGGCTTTAGATTCTGTCCTTGGGGCTTAACATTGCCAGCAGTGACAGAATGGGGGAAGTCCTGTGAATTCGGTGAGCAGCTGGCCTGGGTCATTGTGGCTTAACATTTCTCCAAAAAAGATCAATGAATGGCAAATAAACACATAGAAAGATATTCAGCATCACTAATCATTAGAGAAATGGAAATCAAACCTATAGTGATATACTATGTCACATCCATTAGTATGACTATTATCTAAAAAAACAGAAAACAAGTTGATGAGAATGTGGAGAAATTGGAACCTTACCTTGCACACTGCTGGTGGAAATGTAAAATGGTTGAAATTTTCGGCTGCTATGAAAAACAGTATGATGATTCCTCAAAATATTAAAAATAGAATTACATCTGATCCAGTAATTCCACTTCTGCGTATATTGGAAGTAGGGTCTCAAAGAGATACCTGTATACTCATTCAAAATATATTCACAACAGCTAAAATATAGAAGCAATCCAAATGCCATCAGTAGATGAATGGATAAGCAAAATGTGGCACATATATAAAATGGAATATTATTCAACCTTAAAAAAGAATAAAATTCTGACATGTTACAACATGTGTGAAACTTGAGGACATTATGCTAAATGAAATAAGCCAGTCACAAAAAGTAAAAGTCAAATATTGTGTGAGGTACTTTGTGTAGTCAAAACCATAAAGACTGAAAGTATAATGGTGATTACTAGAGCTGCGATGAGGGGAAAATGGTACTTACTGTTAAATAGACAGACTTTCAGTTTTACAAGATCAAAAGAGTTGTGGGGATATAGTGTTGATAGTTGCTCAACAAAGTGAATATATTTACTACCACTAAACCACACACATAAAAGTGGTTAAAATGATAAGTTCTATGTTATGTGTTTTTTTTCCCCACAATAAAAAAAAGAAAGGAAATTCATATAGGCAAAGTCAAAAGGCAAGAGAAAAATTGGGAGAAAAAAATCTGCCACACATTTAACAGATAAAGAATTAACTTCCAGAACATATTAAAAAATGTTTGTAGGTCAATAAGAAAAAAAAACAAGTAGAAAAAAATGGGCAAAGATTGTGGGCAGGAAATACAGAGAAGAGCTACAAATGGTCAATAAACATGTAAAAAGATACTTAGCTTCACTAGAAAAGCAACAAGAAAGCTTTTTTTATCAGATTGGTAACAATCTAAAAACTATATTTCATTATCATTACTTTTTTTTGCTTCATCTATTAAATGATAGTTTTTTGTTTTTTGTTTTTTGTTTGTGACTGAATTATTTTACTTACTATGCTGTCCTTGAAGCTCATTGTCCTTGAAGCTGGGTAATATTCCACTGTATTCACATTTTGTTTCTCTGTAATCTGTTGATGGACACTTGGGTTGCTTCTGCCTCTTGGCTACAGTGAACAGTGCTGCTATGAATAAGTGTGCAACTATCTCTTCAAGACCCTGCTTTCAACTCTTTTGGTTATATACCCAGAAGTAAGATGGCCAGATCATCTGGTAGTTCTATTTTTAAATTTTTGAGGAAATTCCATGCTGTTTCCATAGTAGCTGAACCATTTTACATTCTGACCAAAGATACACAGCATTCCAGTTTCTCCACATCCTAATCAAATCTTGTTATTTTCTGTTTTTTTTTCTTGTTTTATAAAGTAATAACCATTCTATGGATGTGAGTCAATATCTCATTGTGGTTTTGTTTGCAGTTCTCTGATGATTAGTGATATTGAATAACTTTTCGATCTTATCACATGCTTATAATGTCATCTGTATAACTAAAAATGTCTGTTCAAGTCCTTTCCCTAACCCTCCTTTCATTTTGTTGAAATACACATAATATAGAGTTTACCATTTTAAATGTATAGTTCAACAGTGAAAAGTACATTCATACTGTGTGGCACCATCACCACCTTCCATATTCAAAACCCTTTTCATTTTGAAAATCTGAAACTCTATATCCATTAAACCATAACTCTACATTCTTTCCTCCTCTACTTCTTGGAAACTACCATTCTATTTTTTTATTCTCTAGGATTTTGACCTACTGTAAGTGCTTCATAGAAATGGAATCATATTGCCATTTTCAAACTGGTGATTTGATCTTTCGTTGTTGAGTTGTAGGAGTTAGTTATGTAGTCTGTATATTTATTCTTTATGTGGCATATGATTTGTAATTATTTTCTTCCCTTTTGTAAGTTGCTTTTTTCACTCTGCTGATTGTGTCCTTTGATGCATTAAGGTTTTTTTTAAAGTGAAAGTCCACTCTTCCATTTTATTTTATTTTTTTTTAAGATTTTATTTATTTATTCATAGACACAGAGAGAGGCAGAGACATAGGCAGAGGGAGAAGCAGGCTCCACGCAGGGCGCCCAATGTGGGACTCGATCCCGGGTGTCCAGGATCACACCCCAGGCTGCAGGAGGTGCCAAACCGCTGCGCCACCAGGGTTGCCCTGCATAATGTTTTTAAGTTGATGTAGTCCCATTTGTCTATTTTTGCTTTTGTTGCATGTGCTTTTGTTATTATATTTAAGAAATCATTGCTATGTCCAGTGTCATGAGGATCTTCCCCTACATTTTTTTATACAAATTTTATAACTTAGGTCTTATGTTTAGGTCTTTACTGCTTTGAGTTAATTTTTATATATGGTTTAAGATAGGGTTCATTTGTTGAAGAGACTGTCCTTCTGCCATCAAAAAGAATGAAATCTTGCCATTTGCAATGACATGGATGGAACTAGAGGGTGTTATGCTAAATGAAGTAAGCCATCAAAGAAAGACAAATACCATATGATTTTCCTCATATGTGGAATTTAAGAAATAAAACAGACGAGCATAGGGGAAGGGAATGAAAAATAAGATGAAAATTAAGAGGGAGGCAAACCATGAGAGATGCTGAACTCTAGGAAACAAACTGAGGGTTGCTGTAGGGGAGACTGTGGGGAGCGATAATTGGGCAATGGGCAACTTGATGTAATGAGCACTGAGTGTCATATACAAATGATGAATCACTAAATTCTATCTCTGAAACTTAAAAAATAAAAATAAAAAGATAAGGATCCAATTTCATCCTTTTGCATATGGATTTTCAATGTTCCTAAAACCATTTGTTGAAGACATTGTCCTTTCCTCATCAAGTGCTCTTGGCACTTTGGTCCAAGATTATTTAACTATAGGAGAGAGTTTATTTCTGGGCTCTATATTCTACTCTATTGGTCTATTTTTATGCCAGTACCACACTGCTTTTATTACTGTAGTTTTGTTATGTGCTTTGAAATTAGAAATATAAGTCTTCCCACTTTGTTTTTCTTTGTCAATTTTTTTTTACTATCCCAGGTCCCTTGATACTCCATATGGATTTTAGGATGAATTTTTCCATTTCTGCGCAAAGTGTCATTGGGATTTGGATAGATATTGCATTGACTCTGTGAATTGCTTTGGGTGGTATGAACATCTTAAAATTACAAAATTTTCCAATCTGTGAACACAAGATGTCTTTCCACTTATTTGTATGTTCTTTAATTTTTTTCAGCAATGTTTTATACTTTTCAGGGTATAAAAGTCTTTCACCAGCTTGATTACATTTATTTCTAAATATTTTATTCTTTTTGATGCTATCATAATGGAATTATTTTCTCGATTTCCTTTTCAGATTATTCATTGTTAGTGTATAGAAGTGAAATTATTTTTTTGTGTATTGACTTTGTATCCTGAAACTTTGCTGAATTTGCTTATCAGTTTTTTTTTATGTGTGTGTGAAATTTTTAGTTTTTTTTTTCCAGGATTATTTAGGGTTTTCTACATAACATCATATCATCTGTGAACAGAGATAATTTTACTTCTTCCCTTTATTTCTTTTTCTGCCTCATAGCTCTGAATAGGGCTTGCAACACCATGTTGAATGGAAAAATCCTTGCCTTGCTTTTTTAGAGGAAAAGTTTTAGTCTTTCACTGTTGAGTATGATATTAGCTGTGGGCTTTTCAGAAATGGCTTTTATTATGTTGAGGTACCTTCCTTCTATTCCTGGTCTGTTGAATGCTCAGTGTAAGAACTTTTGATAATTTTATGGTATCTGACACATTGTCAAAGATGAGGTGAAGTTAATTTTTGGAGAGTCTTTCTGAAAATAATTTGGTATTATTTACTGAAACTAAAAATGTGCATACCTTACATCTCAGAAATTTACTTGTTGTCATCTACCCTAGTAAATGCTAGGACAAATGTGCAAGGGAATATGTATAAAAAGTTGGGGATCCCTGGGTGGCGCAGCGGTTTAGCGCCTGCCTTTGGCCCAGGGTGCGATCCTGGAGACCCGGGATCGAATCCCACGTCGGGCTCCCGGTGCATGGAGCCTGCTTCTCCCTCTGCCTGTGTCTCTGCCTCTCTCTCTCTCTGTGTGACTATCATAAATAAATGAAAAAAAAAAGTTCATTGCATTATTTTCAGAATAGCAAAAATATTGGCAGCAACCTAAATGGCCATGCTTAGGGAAACAGCCAAAATTAAAGGTGAAAGCAAAAAAATAAACACAAAAAACCCCACTGTGGAGCATTTATACAAAGAAATATTTTATGGCACTTTAAAAGACCAATCTCTTTGTTACCAGTATACCTAGAATTCCAAAATATATATTTGAGTAAAAAAGCCACACTGCTTGAAGCCAGTGTATATATTGACCAAATTCACATGTAGGTAAGGTACAACTAAATCTCAGCATCAGCAGATGCAGTCCCTGTTACCAATCACTTTCCCTTGTCTAACTCTGTTGGTGTTACATGGGATAAGCAATACCATTCTTACTTGTTTATAATGAGAAAACTGAGCTCAAAAATGTTAAAAAATTTGCTTAAGTTCACACTAGTCAGAGGGATTACCCTCAGCTTTCCTGTAAAGCCTGTGCCCCTAACCATTATTGTATGTTGTTTTTATAATTTACAGAACTTTATTGTGGTCAGATGAGACAATATGTGGACAATCACTGTATGCTTATAAAAAGGACAGACACGGAGTGATGTCACTGAGATGGTGAAATTGGCTGTTCCTCACAAGAACAGATTAACAACTATTCAAGAACAAGACACCACTAAGAGAATACTAGAACAAAGAATTAAGATGGAAGTACTCCCCTGCACCATAAAGACCAAGACAGACTGGTAAGAGGAGAAGTCTCCTCTGAGACTCTGGGTCCTCCAGTGGGAAAAGAATCTGGGGTGGTGGAGGACAATCGCTCCCCCTCTCCCAGCATTGGGGCCATTTTGTGGGAGTCCCTATTCTGATCTCACACCATGAAGATTGCAGGAAAATCTGTGGGGTCCAACCACTGGGAATGTAACTGTGATAGAGAAGGGGAAAGGACTTGCAACTAGCATACAGATCTTGGTAGAGCAAATTAATATGTGCAGTGCCCAAGTAATAAACCTAACCAGCAGTTTTGCTCACCTGCAGCAGTTGGGGATAAATTATAATCAGGGAACTTGGCAGGGTACGGATGTGCCTGATTCAAATCCTCAAATGTGGAGCTTTGCTGGCCCCAGAGCCCAGTTTGCCTACACCCAGGCAAGGAGTAGAAACACAGTCTCATCCACTGTGGAGAATGTTTTCCAGCCACATCTGACCAGAAGGGCTCACAATTGGAAGCTGTGTAGCCCAGTGGTGCTGCAGCTGAGTAGAAGGGCAAAGGTGATTGCCCCCAAAACAAAGCCAATATGGGGTGTGGAGGGTTCTCATGCCACACACAGGCAAGTGGATTAGTTCATAGCTAAGGCTGAGGGAAGCACTTGTCCCCATCTCAACCAGAAAGATGGTCTGGGAAATTGAGCATAGTCTGGAGCAGCTCTGACCTTTCCTGCTTAGGCAAGGGAGCTGACACAGCCTCATCCACTGTGGAGACTCTTCTTGCCCCACCTGACAAGAAGTACTGGCAACAACTCCTGGAAGCTATGCAGCCCAGTGGCTCTCCAGCTAAGTGTCAGGAGAGGAGAAGTGGTTGCCCCCAGAGCAAAGCCAATACTGAGTGTGGAGGGTACCCATACTATGTAGAGACAGGGGAATAAATTCATAGTCAAGGCGGAGGGAAGCTCTTGGTCTCTCCCAACTGGAGAGACTATTTGGGAAATTTAAAATAGTCTGGAACAGTCCCTTCACCTCCCTTTCAGGCAAGGGGGCTGAAACATAGCTCCACTCACTGTAGGGAGTGTCTTCTGGCCCAATTTGACAAGAGAGTAGGGCTAGTCTCAACTTCTGGAAGTGGTGCAGCCCAGAGGTGCTTGAACCTAAAGAAAGGCAGGCAGAGCCAAAGCTCTGTTTGCAAAGCAAAGCTGGTGGCTCTGTTCAGTCATGGAGCTTAAAATATGAGCTGGCTTGAGTTAAGACAACAAAGAGGTTTACTGGCTTTAGAGCTGCTTCTCTTTCTGTACCTGGGGAGGGAACCTAATTCATTGCCCCATTCATCGCTGAATATTGCCTTCAACCTGTTTAACCAGAAAAACTAACTAGAGCATGTGGGAAGCTGTGTAGCCCATTCAACAGCCTTACATACAATGGCACTTGAACAGAGGGTACAGCATATGACTAACTCGTCTGCATAGCAAAACCAATGGCCTCACTTGACTCAGGAAATTCAGTGCACACTCTGGCCTGATTCAGGTCCCCAAACAGCAAGCTATATAGGCCCTGGATCCCATTCTGTTGCCTGCCAGGTTAGTGAAGCTACTAATTCATAGTTCTATCTATTACTGAATATAGTACTTAGTCTCAGTTGTCTAGTAAGTCTGACTAGAGAATCCAGACAACCATGGAACCTATTTCACGGCCTCACTTGAGTAGGGAACCAAGCCAACAGCCCTATCCAACTGTTCTGAGCCAGAGGCACACCCCCCATTCCTGTCCTCTGAATTCAAACAGTTGCTTCCTCCAAAAATAGACCATAATAGTAGGTTTCACCTGCCCAAGGACCTTATCAGCAGACATACCCAGAAACCCAACTGAGCTGACTGCTAAAGAAGAGTCTCTGCCAAAGGAAACCTGTAACTTTTGGAGGAGTCATCCAATTACTCACATGTGCAGATACCAATGTAAGGAATCAAGGATGATGAAAAATAAGGTAAAATATGACACCACCAAAGGAATCTAGTAAAGTGGCAATAATGTATCCCAAAGAAATGGAGATCTACAAACTATTAGATAAAGAATTCAGAATAATCTCTTTTTTTCCCAGAATAATCCTTTTAAGGAAGTTTAGTAAACTACAAGAAAGCACAGCCAGACAACAAAATGAAATTAGGAAAGCAATTTGCATAACAAAATGAGAAGATTGACAAGGAAATAGCAACCATCAAGGGAACAAAAAGCTCAGAAATCCTAGAGCAGAAAAATATAATAACCTAACTGAAGAATTCAATAGAGGGTTTCAAAAGTCAGTGACCATGCAGAAGAAAGAATCACCAGCAACCTGGAGAAATGGTCATTGGAAATTACCCATTCAGAGGAGAAAAAAAAAAAAAAAAAAAAGGAATGAAAGAGTGAAGAAAGCCAATGGCAATTGTAGAAGATAATGAAAAGAAACAATATTTACATTATGGGAATTCCAGGAAAAAAAAGTGACAGAAATTATCTTTAAAGTAATAATGGGGAAAAAATGTAATAATGGCTGCAGACTTCCTGAACCTGAAGAGAAAAATGGACATCCAGATCCATGAGGCCCAAAAGACCCCAAATAGGTTGAACTTGAATACAGCTACACCAAGGCAAATTATAATTAAATTGTTAAAAGTCAAAGACCAAGAAAAGAAATTTGAGAGTAGCAAGAGAAAAAAGTTACATTCAAGACCACCCCCCACTCCATAACACTATAGGTGGATTTCTTACCAGAAATATTTTAGGCTAGAAGAGAATGAGATGACATATTCAAAATACTGAAAAAAAATAACTGTCGACCAAGAATTCTATACCTGGTGAAGTTGTCCTTCAGAAACTACCAGGTAGATCCACCAGATCTACCTTTAATGAAGTGTCAAAGAGAACATTTTGAGTAGAAGTAAAATAATGCTAATTAAGATCACAGAAACATAAAACAGTAGCATAAATCTCCCTAGAAATGCTAAATCTATAGTCATAGTTAGATTCTCCAGTATAGGAGTGTTACCCAGCTATAGCAGAATATACATTCACTTACAACTTTAGTTTAAAAGTTAAAAAAGAATATATGTAGTAAAAATCACCATAACTACAATAATCTGTTAATTAAAACCATATAAAAAACATGTTAAAAAAAACATGTAAAATGTAACAGCAATAACCTAAGATGTGAGGGAGAAGAGAAGTAAAAGTGTAAAATTTATGAATTCTGTTAAAATTAAATTGTTATAAATTTAAAATAAGGTATAATAAGTTTAAGATATTTTATGTAAGCCTAATGGTAACCCCAAGGGAATATCATGTAGTAATGAGACAAAAGAATATGATAAAGAAGTTAAAGTATGCTGACATCAAGAGACGTCAAAACACACAAAAAAGATATCAGAATAAGAAATAAGAAACAGTGAATCAACAAGATGGCAGAAGATGATTAACAAAATAGCAAATGTAAGCCCTTACCTATCAATAATTAATACAAACAGATTAAATTCTCCAATTAAAAGACACAGAATGTCCAAATGGATTAAAAAAGATGATCTGACAATATGCTGTTTAAAAGAGATTCACTTTAGCCTGAATGACATACATAGACTGAAAGTTAAGGATGGAAAAAAAATCCAAAACATTTCAAGCAAATGGTAATCTCAGAAAGCCAGGGTAATTCTACTTACATTGGACTTTAAACTAAAAATGGCAAAAGGGGACAAAGAAGGTCATTATAAAATGATAAGGTGATTAATACATAAAGAAAGAAAAACAATTATAAATATTAATGCACTTAACATCAGAGCACCCAAGTATATAAAACAAAACTAACAGAGCTAAAAGGAGAAATAAGCTGTAATATAATATTTTTTGAGGACTTTAATACCTCACTTCAAAAATGAATAGATCATTAATATGGAAATAGTGAATCTGAACACCACTATAGATCAAATGGACCTAACAGACATACATAGAACATTCTATCCCACAATAGCAGGAAATACATTCTTCTTAAGAACACATGGAAAGTTTTCTAGGGTAGACCATATGGTAGGCTGCAAAACAAGTCTTAGCAAATATAAGAGGATGAAATCATACGAAGCATTTCTCTGACCACAATGGCATGAAATTAGAAATCAACAAGAGGAAAACTGAAAAATGTATGAACATATGGAAATTAACACTCTCTTAAACAACCAATAGATCAAAAAAGAAACTAAAAGGGAAATATAGTTTCTTTTTTAAAAAGATTTTATTTATTTATTTATTAGAGAGAAAGAGAGAGGGAGAAAGAGAACAGAGGGAGAGGGAGAAGCAGGCTCCCCGCTGAGCAGGAAGTCTGATGTGGGGCTCCATCCCAGGACCCTGGTATCCTGACCTGAGCCGAAGGAAGACTCTTAACTGACAGAGACACCTAGGTGCTTTGGGAAATAAAGTTTCTTCAGATAAATGAAAATGAAAACACAACATACCAGAACTTGTGGGATACAACAAAGGCAATTCTAAGAGGGAAATTCATAGTAATAAACACTGACCTTAAAAAGCAAAAAAAGATCCCAAATAAACAACATAACTCTACACTTCAAGAGAGTAGAAAGAGAAGAACAAACTGAACCTAAGGTTAGCAGAAGAAAGAAAATAATAAAGATTAAAACACGAATAAATGAAATAGAGGACAGCAAAATAATAGAAAATATTAACAAACTAAGAGTTGGTTCTTTGAAAAGATCAACAAAATTGGCAAACCCTTACCTAGGCTAACCAAGTGAAAAAATATAGGACCCAGGGGTTCCTGGGTGGCTCAGTCAGTGAAGCATCTGCCTTCATCTCAGGTCATGATCCCAGGGTCCTGGGATCAAGCCTCACATCAGGCTCTCTCTCAGCAGAGAGTCTGCTTCTCCCTCTCCTTCTGCCTGCCTCTCTGCATACTTGTGCTCTCTCTCTCCATCAAATAAATAAATAAATAAATAAAATATTTTTTTTAAAAAAGATAGGACCCAAATCAACAAAATTGTAAATGAAAAAAGAAACATTACAACTAATATCACAGAAATTCAAAGGATCATGAGAGGCTACTATGTAAAACTATATGCCAACAAACTGGACAATCTAGAAGAAAGGGAAAAATTCTTGGAAACATAGATATTACCAAGACTGAATCAGGAAGAAACAGAAAATCTGAAGAGACCAATTACTAGTAAGGAGTGTGAATTAGTAACCAAAAACTTCCTGATGATAAAAAGCTGGGACCAGATGGTTTAACTAGTGAATTTTACCGAACATTTAAGAATAATTAACACCAATCCTTTTCAACTTCTTCCAAAAATATCAAAGAGGAGGGAACATTCCCAAACTCATTTTACAAGGCCAGCATTGCTCTGATGCTAAAACCAGAAAGGACATCCTAAAAAAATTTATGAGGCAATATATCTGATGAATATAGGTGAAAAAATTCTCAGTAAGATACTAGCAAACTGTATTTAGCAGTACATTCTAAGGATCATACACATGAGCAAGGGAGATTTATCCTGGGGAATGTAAGGATGGTTCAACATACACAAATCAATCAATGTGATATATCATAGAATGAAAGAAAAAAAATTGTGTGATCATCTGAATTAAGAAAAAACATTTGACAAAATTCTACATCTATTCATGATAAAAACTCTTAACAAACTATACATAGAAGGAACATATCTCAGCACAATAAATGACAAGCCCACAGCTAACACCATACTCAGGGTGAAAGGTTGAAAGCTTTTCCTCTAAGGTCAGGAAGAAGACAAGAATGCCCACTCTCCTCACTCCTATTTGACATAGTATTGAAAGTCTTAGCTAGAGAAATCAGGCAAAAGAGAAATAAAAGGTATCAGAATTGGAAAGGAAGAAGTAATATTGTTAAAATGTCGATACTACCAAAAGCCATCTATAGATTCAGTTTAATTCCAATGGCATTTTTACAGAAGTAGAAAAAACACTCTTAAAATCTGTGTGGAACACAAAAGACCCTGAATAGACAAATTCTGAGAAAGAAGAACAAAGCAAGAGGCATCATATGTCCTGATTTCAAACTATATTATAAAGCTATGGTCATCAAAGCAGTATGGTACTGGCCTAAAAACAGACAAATAGACCATGGAACAGGACTGAAAGCCCAAAGGAAACCCATGGATATATGGTCAGCTAGTATTTGACAAGGGAGCTAAGACTACTCAATGGAGAAAAATAGTCTATTCAATAAATGGCATTGGGATAGTTGGATATTTACTTGTAAAAGAGTAAAACTGGATCATAACTTACACCACTTAACAAAAGTTAACTCAAAATAGATTGAAGACTCAACTGTAAGGCCTGATATCATGAAATTCCTAGAAGAAAACATAAGAACAAAGCCCCTTGGCATGGGTCTTAGCAATATATGACATCCAAAGCACAAGCAACAAAATAAAAAAAAACAGTGGGACTACATCAAACTAAGAAGCTTCTGCACAGCAAAAGCAACTATCAACAAAGTGAAGACAACCTGTTGAATGGGAAAAAAATATCTGCAAACTATATATCTTAAATGGGGTCAATATCCACAATATATAAAGGACTCCTATAACTCAATAGCAAAAACCCCAAATAACTCAATTAAAAAATGGGCAAAGGAGCTGAATGGACATTTCTTCAAACATGACATGCAAAAGGTTTATGACAAAATTCTCAACATCACTAGTCATCAGGTAAATTCAAATTAAAACCACAACGAGATCACCTCACATCTGTCAGAACTGCCATCATATAAAAGACAAGAGACAATAAATGCTCATGTGGATGTGGAGAAAAGGGAATCGTTGTGCACTATTGGTGGGATTGGAAATTGATACAGCCAAATAGAAAACAGTATGGAGGATCCTCAAAAACTAAAAAATAAAACTATTGTATGATCCAGCAATTCTACTTCTGGGACTATTTCCAAAAGAAACAAAAAACACTAACTTGAAAAGATATCTGCACCTCTATGTACATAGCAGCATCACTTACAACTGCCAAGATATGAAAATGACTTAAATGTCCATGGATGAATGAATGGATCAAGGAGTCGTGGTACAAGGGGCAGGACTGGATGGTGGAGGAGTAGGGTCCCCAAGTCACCTGGCCCCACCAACTTACCTAGATAACTTTCAAATCATCCTGAAAACCTACTAATTCGACCTGAGACGTAAAGAAAGAACAGCCGGGGCGCTACAGTGAGAAGGGTTTGTGCCTCTAACAAGGTAGGAAGGTGGAAAAAAACAAACAAACAAAAAAACAGAATCCAGTGGGGGAGGGGCCCGGTGAGGAGAGGGGCTAAGCGGGGGCGGCGGGAGCCTCGGGGACAGGAGAGCCCCGACCCCCGGAGACACGGGGACTTTAACAATCCGCCCCAATCCTTCCCAACGGAAAGGCGCCCAGCAGGGAGCTCAGGCAGGATTGCAAGGGGGCGGCGGGGCCTCCAGGTCCCCAGGGTCACTAACAGAGTAGGGGCGCGGGGGGGTGGGGTGAGGGGGGCCGAGTTCGGTAAAGGGTGGGAGCTCCTGGCAGGGCCTGGGAGCAGCTCAGGTGGCGGCTCTGGGGGAAGGGGCTGCACCCTGCTGCCTTGGGGGCTCCCGGGAGCGGGATTCCAGGGGCGCAGGCCCAGATCCCTGGGCGCCGGGGGACACAGTCCGGATCCTGCGCTCCCTGGGGGACAGGCGGGGAGGGCCCAGGACCGCGAGGACCCTCCTGCTGGGGCGCCCCTGGGGGAGGCGGGGAAGGCCCAGGACGCGAGGACCCTCCTGCTGGGGTGCCCCCAAGTTGTGTGGATCAGCGCCCCTGTCCCCGGAGCATCCAGGCCAGTGCGGACTGGATGCTTACTGGGGAAGCTGACTCCAGGGCTGGAGAGCTGGCCGCCGCCAGTGTGGTTGTTTCTCCTGGTGTCACCCTGTGCCTGGGATGCAGTGGGGCCGCCAGGGAACAGGGGCCTCACAGGATAAACAGCTCCCACTGAGCCGTGCACCTGGCAGAATCAGCACCGCAGCCCCTCCCCCAGAAGACTAGCTGGAAGGACAGGTGAAGAGCAAGTTCTTGACTGAGCAGCACTAGAAAGCTCCAGGGAAGTTGAGGGATTTACAGTATATAGAACCAGAGGATATCCCTCCTTTTTTTTTCCCTTCCTTTTTCCATTTTTCCAGTACAACTAGTTTTTTTTTTTTATCAGACTGGAAGTTTCCAACTTTTTTCTGTTTTCCCACCTTAACTACAATATTTTACTACTTCTTCATTTTTAACATTCTTCCTTTTTGCCTTTCATATTTCTACAATTATAGGTCCTAGTATATTTTCCACTTCTAGACTCCCTTCAACATACTCAACTTAATTTTGGGAGATATACAAGATATGGGGTTTTTTTGTTTTGTGTTTTTTTTTTTTATTTTCTCTGCCTCATTTTGTTCTACAATGGTGGAAATTAATACCTTCTAAAACATGACCAGGATGCAACCCAGAACCAAGTGGTATACTGTGCAGGTTCATTCTGTGAGATTCCTCATTCCCATTCTGCCCCCCTCTTTTATCTCATTTATGTTTGGTGGTCAATGTTGGGGCCCTCTACAAGTATTTCTGGTTTATATAAATTTGGGACGGAGCATCTTCTAATATACAGAACTTAATATACTCAGAAACAAGAGAATCACCCTCTAGAACCCCTCAGGTAGACTACATTCTCCCTCCACTACAACTTCTTCACCACCACCATCTGCCAGTCTGCCCCCTTTTTTTCTTCTTTTATTTTTCTTTTCTTTTTTTCTCTTCTTCTTTAGGATTCCTGGCCTTTTATTTTTTAATACTTTGTTTTAATTTTTTTTCATTTTAATGGTCCTTTTGTTTTATTTCATTCTGATCTTTGTTTTCAATTTCTGGTCTCTGACCTCAGCAGAATCATCTAGGGTGAAATCTGTGTAGGTTGTAATTGATATCCTTGATGCAGTCTGCTCATACAGCCACACTGCACTGAGCAAAATGACTAGAAAGAAGAACTCATGACAAAAGAAAGAATCAGAAACAGTACTCTCCACCACAGAGTTACAGAATTTGGATAACAATATGATGTCAGAAAGCCAATTCAGAAGCACAATTATAAAGCTACTGGTGGCTCTGCAAAGAAGCATAAAGGATTCAAGAGACTTCATGACCGCAGAATTTAGATCTAATCAGGCTGAAATTAAAAATCAATTAAATGAGATGCAATCCAAACTGGAGGTCCTAACGATGAGGGTTAATGAGGTAGAAGAAAGAGTGAGTAACATAGAAGACAAGTTGATGGCAAGGAAGGAAGGTGCGAAAAAAGAGAAAAACAATGAAAAGACCATGAGGAAAGGTTAAGGGAAATAAATGACAGCCTCAGAAGGAAAAATCTATATATAATTGGGGTTCCCGAGGGCGCCAAGAGTGACAGAGGGCCAGAAAGCATATTTGAACAAATCATAGGTGAGAACTTCCCTAATTTGGGGAGGGAAACAGGCATTCAGATCCAGGAGATAGAGATGTCCCCCCTAAAATCAATAAAAACCAGTCAACACCTCGACATTTAATAGTGGAACTTGCAAATTCCAAAGATAAAGAGAAAATCCTTAAAGCAGTAAGAGACAAGAGATCCCTAACTTATATGGGGAGAAATATTAGATTAACAGCAGATCTCCACAGAGACCTCACAGGCCAGAAAGGGCTGGCAGGATATATTCAGGGTCCTAAATGAGAAGAACCTGCAGCCAAGAATACTCTATCCAGCAGGCTCTCATACAGAATAGGAGAGATAAAGAGCTTCCAAGATAGGCAGAAACTGAAAGAATATGTGACCACCAAACCAGCTCTGCAAGAAATATTTAGGGGGACTTTGTAAAAGAAAGAGGAAGCCCAAAGAAATAATCCACAAAAACAGGGACTGAATAGGTTTATGACACTAAATTCATATCTTTCAATAGTAACTCTGAATGTGAATGGGCTAAATGATCCCATCAAAAGATCCAGGGTTTCAGACTGGATAAAAAAGCAAGACCCATCTGTTTGCTGTCTGCAAGAGACTCATTTTAGACCTAAGTACACCTCCAGCCTCAAAATGAAAGGTTGGAGAACAATTTACCATTCAAAAGGTCCTCAAAAGAAAGCAGGGA
This sequence comes from Canis lupus baileyi, assembly GCF_048164855.1. Taxonomy (NCBI): domain Eukaryota; kingdom Metazoa; phylum Chordata; class Mammalia; order Carnivora; family Canidae; genus Canis; species Canis lupus. Next base: position 75,493,376 of record NC_132841.1, on the reverse strand, counting down.
TAGTAATCCTCATATCAGATAAATTAAAGTTTACGCCAAAGATTGTAGTAAGAGATGAAGAGGGACACTACATCATACTTAAAAGATATATCCAACAAGAAGACCTAACAATCATGAATATTTTTGCTCCTAATGTGGGAGCTGCCAAGTATATCAATCAATTAATAACCAAAGATATACTTAGATAATAATACACTAATAGTAGGAGACTTCAACATGGCACTTTCCGTGAGTGACAGATATTCTAAGCACAACATCTTCAAAGAAACAACAGCTTTAAATGATACACTGGACCAGATGGATTTCACAGATATTTACAGAACTTTACATCCAAACATAACTGAATACACATTCTCTTCAAGTGCACATGGAACTTTCCACAAATCAGTACTGGGTCACAGTACTGGGTCACAAATCAGTACTCAACTGATACCAAAAGATAGGGATTGTCCCCTGCATATTTTCAGACCATAAGGCTTTGAAACTTGAACTCAATCACAAGAAGACATTTGGAAGAAACTCAAACACGTGGAGGTTAAAGAGCATCCTGCTAAAAGATGGATGGGTCAACCCGGAAATTAGAAAAGAATTAAAAAGATTCATGGAAACTAATGAAAATGAAGAATATACCATTCAAAATCTTTGGGATACAGCAAAAGCAGTCCTAAGGTTGAAATACATTGCAATACAAGCATCCCTCAAAAAACTGGAAAAAAACCAAGTACACAAACTAACCTCACACCTAAAGGAACTGGAGAAAGAAGAGCAAATAAAACTTACACCAAGCAGAAGAAGAGAGTTAATAAAGATTTAAGTAGAACTCAATGAAATAGAGACCAGAAGAACTGTAGAACAGATAAACAAAACTGGGAGTTGGTTCTTTGAAAGAATTAATAAGATAGATAAACCACTAGCCAAACTTATTAAAAAGAAAGACTCAAATTAATAAAATCATGAATGAAAGAGTAGAGACCACAACCAATACCAAGGAAATACAAACGACTTTAAAAACATATTACGGGCAGCTATATGCCAATAAATTAGGCAATTTAGAAGAAATGGACGCATTTCTGTAAAACCACAAACTACCAAAACTGGAACAGGAAGAAATAGAAAACCTGAACAGGCCAATAACCAGGGAGGAAATTGAAGCAGTCATTAAAAACCTCTCAAGACACAAAAGTCCAGGGCCAGATGGCTTCCCAGGGGAATATTATCAAATGTTTAAAGAAGAAACAATACCTATTCTACTAAAGCTGTTCCACAATATAGAAAGGGATGGAATACTTCCAAACTCATTTAATGAGACCAGCATCACCTTAATTCCAAAACCAGACAAAGACCCCACCAAAAAGGAGAATTATAGACCAATATCCCTGATGAACACAGATGCAAAAGTTCTCAACAAGATACTAGCCAATAGGATCCAACAGTACAGTAAGAAGATTATTCACCATGACCAAGTGGGATATATCTCCAGGATGCAAGGCAAGTTCAATACTTGTAAAGCAAACACCATGATAGATCACATCAACAAGAGAAAAAACAAGAACCATAGGGCCCTCTCAATAGACGCAGAGAAAGCATTTGACAAAATACAGCATCCATGCCTGACCAAAACTCTTCAGAGTGTAGGGATAGAGGGAACATTCCTCAGCATCTTAAACGCCATCTATGAAAAGCCCACAGCAAATATCATTCTCAATGGGGAAACACTGGGAGCCTTTCCCCTAAGATCAGGTTCAAGACAGGATGTCCACTCTCACCACTGCTATTCAACATAGTACTAGAAGTCCTAGCCTCAGCAATCACAGAGCAAAAAGAAATAAAAGGCATTCAAATTGGCAAAGAAGAAGTCAAACTCTCCCTCTTTGCAGATGACATGATACTCTACATAGAAAACCCAAAAGACTCCACCCCAAGATTGCTAGAACTCCTACAGCAATTCGGCAGTGTGGCAGATACAAAATCAATACCCAGAAATCAGTGGCATTTCTATACACTAACACTGATACTGAAGAAAGAGAAATTAAGGAGTCAATCCCATTTACAATTGCACCCAAAAGCATAAGATACCTAGGAATATACCTAACCAAAGAGGTAAAGGATCTCTACCCTAAAAAATACAGAACACTTCTGAAAGAAATTGAGAAAGACACAAAGAGATGGAAAAATAATCCATGCTCATGAATTGTTAGAATGAACATTGTGAAAATGTCAATGCTACCTGGGGCAATTTACACAAATAATGCAATCCCTAACAAAATACCATGGACTTTCTTCAGAGAGTTGGAACAAATAATCTTAAGATTTGTGTGGAATCAGAAAAGAGCCCGAATAGCCAGGGGAATATTGAAAAAGAAAGCCAGAGCTAGGGGCATCACGATGCCGTATTTCAAGTTGTACTACAAAGCTGTGATCATCAAGACAGTGTGGTCCTGGCACAAAAACATACACATAGATCAATGGAACAGAATAGAGAACCCAGAAATGTGCCCTCAACTCTAGGTCAACTAATATTCAACAAAGCAGGAAAGACTATCCACTGGAAAAAGGACAGTATCTTCAATAAATGGTGCTGGGAAAATTGGACAGCCACGTGCAGACGAATGAAACCAGACCATTCTCTTACACCATACAAAAAGATAAACTCAAAATGGATGAAAGATCTAAATGTGAGACAAGAATCCATCAAAATCCTAGAGGAGAACACAGGCAACACCCTTTTTGAACTTGGCCACAGTAACTTCTTGCAAGATACATCCATGAAGGCAAGAGAAACAAAAGTAAAAATGAACTATTGGGACTTAATCAAGATAAAAAGCTTCTGCACAGCAAAGGAAACAGTTAACAAAACTAAAAGACAACCTACAGAATGCAAATGACATATCAGATAAAGGCTAGTATTGAAGATCTATAAAGAACTTTTAAAACTCAACAGCAATGAGACACACAATCCAATCATGAAATGGGCAAAAGACATGAACAGAAATTTCACCAAAGAAGACATAGACGTGGCCAACAAGCACATGAGAAAATGCTCCACATCACTTGCCATCAGGGAAATACAAATCAAAACCACAATGAGATCCCACCTCACGCCAGTGAGAATGGGGAAAATTAACAAGGCAGGAAACCACAAATGTTGGAGAGGATGTGGTGAAAGGGGAATCCTCTTGCACTGTTGGTGGGAATGTGAACAGGTATAGCCACTCTGGAAACTGTGGAGGTTCCTCAAAGGGTTAAAAAAAGAGCTACTCTATGACCCAGCAATCAATTGCACTGCTGGGGATTTACCCCAAAGATACAGATACAGTGAAAAGCGGAGACACCTGCACCCCAATGTTTCTAGCAGCAATGTCCACAATAGCCAAACTGTGGAAGGAGCCTCGTTATCCTTCAAAAGGTGAATGGTTAAAGAAGATGTGGTCTATGTATACAATGGAGTATTACTCAGCCATTAGAAATGAGGAATACCCAGTATTTGCTGCAATGTGGATGGAACTGGAGGGTATTATGCTGAATGAAGTAAGTCAATCAGAGAAGGACAAACATTATATGGTCTCATTCATTTGGGGAATATAAAAAATGGTGAAGGTGAATAAAGGAGACAGGAGAGAAAATGAGTGGGAAACATCAGAGAAGGTGACAAAACATGAGATACTCCTAACTCTGGAAATGAACAAGTGGTAGTAGAAAGGAAGGTGAGTGGGGGGATGGGGTGACTGGGCGACAGGCAGTGAGGGGGAACTTGACAGGATGAGCACTGGATATTATGCTACATGTTGGCAAATCAAACTCCAATAAAAAATATACAAAAAAAATTTTTTAAAGAAATTGTGGTACAAAAATAAACTGAATTATTATTCAGCCCTAAAAAATGAGGAAACAGAATCATTTGCAACAACATGGATAAACTTTGAAGGCATTATGCTAAGTGTAATAGTCAGACAAAGAAAGACAAGTACTATATGGCCTCACTTATATGTGGAATTGTAAAACAGAAAACAACAACAAAAAAACCAAACTAGGTAAAATTGTAATTATCAGAGGCAGAGGGTGGGGAGAAGGAGAATTGAGAAAGGTGGTCATTAGGTACAAACTTCCGGTTATAAGATAAATAACACTAAGGATGTAATGACACATGATAACTATACATGATAACTATTGTTAACACTGTTGTATGATATATAGGAAAATTATTAAGAGTTCTCATCACAAGGAGAAACATTTTTATTTTTTTCTTCTTCTCTGCTTGTTGTACCTATATGAGGATATAGGTACATTATGTTAGCTGAATCTATTATGATAATCATTTCATAATATATGTAAATTGAACTATTGTGCTAAGTGCCTTAAACTTATATGGTGATATATGTCCATTATTTCTCAATAATACTGGAAAAAGTTAAAAGGCCAAGAAAAAAGGAATGTAAGATACAGGAAAGGAAGATGGAGGTGGAGTTGAAGGACCCTCAAAAACAACTGGATAACTATCAAATCATTCTAATTAAATACCCTAGAAATCAACCTGAAGACTGACAGAGCAAACTCCACAACTGAAGAGAGAGGCCACACTGAGAAGGTAGGCAGTGCGGAGATGTGGTTTAGGGGAGAAATGGATCATAGGTGCTGCAGAGGGGAGAAAGCCACGGCCTCAGAGAAAGGTGAGAGAGAGAGAGGTGCACAGAGAAGAATGCACAGGGAGAATGTTTCCTCAAAGCCACTGGCTTGGAAAATGAAAGAGACTGGATTTTGTGAGTTCTTGCAACCAGCGAGGTTTCAAGCCTAGAGTTTTAAAGGTCAGCAGGCTTGGCAGGGATAGAACATGGAGGGCACTGTATTGCTCCTGGAGAGAAGGCAGGCAAAAACCTGGGGGCAGACAGCATAGATATAGTGATATGAAAAATTCCTAGGGCACACCATGGGGAAATTATTCACTCTTCTCAGAGTGTACCCCCGAAGGCAGCATTCATGAAGAAGCCTCTATGGAAACAACGTGTCTGGTGTCATTTCCCATTTCTGACCCTCAGCATAAACACAGAGCCACCTGTGGGAAGCAGCTCACTGTGGACACTGCTGCCTAACTTGCTTATACCAAGCTCCACCCCTCTGTGCTCTAGTGGGTCTGTCCTTCTCAGTCGAGGGGGTATTTCAGTCCCAGAGCAGTGGGTTTCTCCCTCAGAAGACCAGCACAAATGCCTGTCCACACCATGTGTCCCAAACAGAATTCTGCAGGGCCTCAGTTCTGGTGGAATTGGTGTCAGATCTCATTTCACAAGCAGACCAGAGCACATTAAAACTCATCATGTTCAGGCCAGGGACTAAACACTGTCCACAGCAGGCAAGGAGAACCTCTGCAGGTGATTGGCCTGAAGAATAGAGAAGCCATAAGACAACAGCATCACACATGCAGCACACATCAGAGATACTTCCTGAAGCCCTAGGCTCTAGAAACTACATGACTTCTTCATAAGGCTATTATTTTCAGGAGCAGGAGACATAACTGTGTTTTCTAACATAGAGAAAAAATCAGAGACTTAGACAAAATTCTAATATAGAGGCATTTATCCCAAATGAAAGAATTAGATAAGGTTATAGCCAGAGATCTAAGTGAAACAGATATAAGTTATATGGGTGATGAAGAACTGAAATCAACAATCAGAAGGCTACCCACTGGGCTCGAGAAAAGAATAGAAGACACCAGGGAGATGCTTATCACAGAGATAAAAGTATTAAAAAATAATTAATTAGAAATGAGGAATGGAACAAATGAGATTGGAAACAAGCCTGATGCAATTAACAGCAGGCTGGAAGAAGCAGAGCAATGAATGAGTGATATAAAACACAAAATAATGGAAAATAATGGAGCTGAACAAAAGAGGGAAAGAATTATGGAACATGAGAATAGAGTCCAAGGAACTCAGTGACTCCATCAAATGTAATAAAATTCATATTATGGGAGTCCCAGTAGAGGAGGGAAAAATTGGGCAAAAATTTATTTTGAGTAGTAATAATACTACTACTTTCCTTAATCTGGGAAAAGAACAGACATCCAGATCCAGGAGGCACAGAGAACTCCCATCAAAATCAACAAAAACAGGCCAACATCATGACATACTGTAATTAAATTTGCAGAGTATAGTGATAAAAAACAATCTTAAAAGCAGCAAGACTGGGACACCTGGATTTCTCAGGGCATGATCCCAGGTCCTGGGATCGAATCTCACATCTGGCTCCCTGCAAGGAGCCTGCTTTTCCCTCTGCCTATATCTCTGCCTCTCTCTCTCTCTCTTTCTCTCTGTGTGTTTCTCATGAATAAATAAATAAATAATCTTCAAAAAAAAAAAAGCAGCAAGACAAAAGAAGTCCTTAATGTACAAGGGAAAACTCATAAGGCTAACTGGAGATTTCTCAACATAATTTTGGCAAGCCAGAAGGAAGTGGCATGGTATATTTAAAGTGTTAAATGGGAAAAATCTGCAGCAAAGAATACTCTATCCAGGAAGGCTATCATTCAGAATAGAAGGAGAGATAAAGAGTTTCCTAAGAAAAACTAAAAGAGTTATGAGCACTAAAGTAGTCCTGCAAAATTATTAAAGGGAACTCTTTAAATGCAAAGGAGAGAATAAATGTGACAAAGGTGAGAGAGGGTCAGAGAGAATCTCCAGAAACAATGACAAAATAAATAATAAAATGGCAACAAATACACACCTACTAATAATTACTTTGAATGTAAATGGACTAAATTCTCCAATCAAAAGACATAAGGTGTCAGGATGGATGAAAAAAGAAGACCCATCTATATGCTGCCTACAAAAGACTCATTTGATACCTAAAGACACCTACAGATTGAAAGTGAGGGGATGAAGAAACATTTATCGTGCAAATGCATGTCAAAAGAAAGCTGAAGTAGCAATATTTATATTGGATAAACTAGACTTTAAAACATAGGCTGTAAAAAGACAGAAAGGTATTATATAATCATAAATGGGACAATCTTAAAAGAAGACATAACAATTGTAAATATTTATGCACTCAACATGGGAGCACCCAAATATATAAAACAATTAGTAACAAACATAAAGGAACAAATTGGTAATAACACAATAATAGTAGGGGACTTTTACATCCCACTTACAGCAATGCACAGATAATCCAAGCAGAAAATCAACAAAGAAACAATGGATTTGAACACGCTAGACCAGATGGACTTAACAGATACTTCATTCTAAAACAGCAAAATACATTATTTTCAAGTGCACGTGGAATATTTCCAGAATAGATCACATTTTAGGTCACAAAATAGGCATGAACAAATACAAAAAGGTTGAAATCACACCATGCAACTTTTCTGACCACAATGCCATGAAATTAGAAGTTAACCACAAGAAAAAAATCGGAATGACCACAAACACATAGAGGTTAAACAACATGCTACCAAATAATGAATGGGTCATTCATTCATTCATTCAAAAATAATAGAACAGATTCATTCATTCATTCACTTATTCATTCAAAAATAATAAAACAGATCAATGAAACCAGGAGCTAGTTCTTTGAAAAATTAATAACATTGATAAACCTTTAGCCAGACTTCTCAAAAAGAAAATGAAAAGGAACCAAAACAACAAAATCACAAAGGAGACAGGAGAAATCACAGCAAACATCACAGAAATAGAAACCGTTATAAGAGAATATTATGAAAAACTATATGCCAACAAACTGGACAACATGGAAGAAATGGAAAAATTCCTAGACACATATAAACTACCAAAACTGAAAAAGGGAGAAATAGAAAACTTGAACAGACTAATAACCAGCCAAGAAATTGAATAAGTGATAAAAAAAAAACTCAACAAAAGTCAAGCTAAATGGCTTCATAGGCAAATTCTACCAAACATTTAAAGAAGAGTTAAAGCTATTCTTCTCAAACTGTTCCAAAAAACAGAAAAGAAAGGAAAACTTCCAGACTCATTCGATGAGGCCAGAATTACCCTGATACCAAAACCAGATAAAGACTCTACTAAAAAAGAGAAACACAGGCCAATATCCCCAATGAACATGGGTGCAAAAATTCTCAATTGTTACTAGCAAACTGAATCTAAAAATACATTAAAAAAATAATTCACCATGATCAAATGGGATTTATTCCCATTTTTATTCGATGCAAGAGTGGTTCAGTATTCAGAAATCAGTCTGATACACTACATTAATAAAAGACATAATAAGAACTATATGGTCATTTCAACAAATGCAGAAAAAAGTATTTGACATAGTAGAATATCCATTAATGATAAAAGCCTTCAACAAAGTGGGTTTAGAGGGAAATACCTCCACATAATAAAGGCCATATATGAAAAACCCAGAGCTCATATAATCCTCAATGGGGAAGAACTAAGAGCTTTTCCTATATTGTCAGGAACAAGACAGGGAAGTCCACTCTATCATTGTTACTTAAATAGTACTTGAAGTCTTGGCCACAGCAATCATACAATAAAAAGAAATAAAAGGCATCTAAATCAGCAAGGAAGAAGTAGAACTTTAACTCTTCACAGATGACATAATACTCTAAATAGAAAACTCTAAAGACTCCATCCCAAAACAAGCCAGAACTAATTAACAATTTTAGTAAAGTCACAGGATACAAAATCAACTTTTCTTTGCTATTCAGAAGCTTTTTATCTTGATGAAGTCTCAACAGTTTGTTTTTGCCTTTGTTTCCCTGCCTTTGAAGATGTGTCCAGCAAGGAATTGCTGAGGCCAAGGACAAAGAGGTTGCTACCTGTGCTCTTCTCTAGGATTTTGATGTATTCCTGTCTCACATTTAGATCTTTCATCCATTTTGAGTTTATTATTGTGTATGGTGTAAGATAATGGTCCAATTTCATTCTTCTGCATGTGACTGTCCAATTTTCCCAACACCATGTGTTGAGACTGTCTTCATTGGATATTCTTTCCTGCTTTGTGGAAGATTAGTTGGCTATAGAGTTGAAGGTCAATTTCTGGGTTCTCTATTCTTCTCTTTTCTGTGTGTCTGTTTTTGTGCCAGTACCATACTGCCTTAATGATTATACCCTTGTAATATAGCTTGACGTCTGGAGTTGTGATGCCACCAGCTCTGGTTTTCTTTTTCAACATACCTTTGGCTATTCAGGATCTTTTCTGGTTCCATAAAAATTTTAGGATTGGTTGTTCGTGTTCTATGAAAAGTATTGATGGTATTTTGATAGGGATTGCACTGAATGTGGAGATTGCTCAAGGTAGCATAAACATTTTCACAATATTTATTCTTTTTTTTTTCAATATTTATTCTTCCAATCCATGAGCTTGGAATGTTTTTCCATCTCTTTGTGTCTTCTTCAACTTCTTTCATAAGTGTTCTATAGTTTTCAGAGTACAGATCCTTTACCTCTTTGGTTAGGTTTATTTTATTTCCAGGTATCTTATAGGTTTTGGTACAATTATAAATGGGATTGATTCCTTAATTTCTATTTCTTCTGTCTCACTGTTAATGTACAGAACTGAAACTGATTTCTGTTCATTGATTTTATATACTGTCACTTTGCTGAATTGCTATATGAGTTCTATCAATTTTGAGGTGGAATCTTCTGGGTTTTCAACATAGAATATCATGTCATCTGAAAATAGTGAAAATTTGACTTCTTCCTTGCTGATTTGGATGCCTTTTATTTCTTTTTATTGTCTGATTGCTGAGATAAGGACTTCTAGTACTTTGTTGAACAATAGTAGTGAGTGTGGACATCCCTGTCGTGTTCCTGACCTTAGGGGAAAAGCTCCCAGTTTTTCACCATTGAGGAGGATATTCACTGTGGGTTTTTTTTTTTTTTTTGCATATGGCTTTTATATTTAGGTATGTTCCCTCTATCTCTACACTGCAGAGAGTTTTAATGAAGAAAGGATGTTATATTTTGTTGAATGCTTTTGCTGCATCTATTGAGAGGATCATACTGTTCTTGTCCTTTCTTTAATCAGTGTGGTGTATTACATTGATTTATTTGGAGATGTTAAACCACTCTTGCATACCAGGTATAAATCCCACTTGGTTGTGATGAGTTATCTTTTTAATGTATTGTGAGATCCTATTAGCTAGTATATTGATGAGAATTTTTGCATCCATATTCATCAGGGATATTGGTCTTTAACACTCATTTTTGGTGAGGTCTTTGTCTGGTTTTAGGATCAAGGTAATGCTGGCCTCACAGAAGGAGTTTGGAAGTTTTCTTCCCATTTCTATTTTTTGAAATAGCTTCAGAAGAAAAGGTACTAATTCTTTAAATCTTTTTCTTACATGGTATGTCCATTGCTATAAGTGGGGCATTAAAGTCCCCTACTATTACTATATTATTATCAATGTGTGTCTTTAATTTTGTTATTAATTGGTTCATATAATTGGTTGCTCCTACTTTAGGGGGATATTTACACTTGTTAGATCTTCTTGTTGGATAGACCTTGTTATTATGAAATAGTGTCTTCATCTCTTATTTCAGCCTTTGGCTTAAAATCTAGTTTGTCTGATAAAGGGATTACTTGCTCAGCTTTCTTTTGATGTCCATTAGCATGATAAATGGTTCTCTATCCCCTCACTGTCAATCTTGAGGTGTCCTTGGGTCTAAATGAGTCTCTTGTAGACAGCAAATGGATGGGTCTTGCTTTGTTATCCAATGTGATACCCTATGTCTTTTGATTGGAGTATTTAGGTCATTTACATTCAGAGTAATTACTGAAAGGTATGACTTTAGTGCCATTGCATTACTTGTAAACTCACTGTTTCTGTAGATTGTCTCTGCTCCTTTTGGCTTTTGTTACTTTGGGCTCTCTCTTTCCTCAATGGATCCCCTTCAATATTTCTTGCAGGGCTGATTATCACAAATTCTTTTGGTTTCTGTCTGTCCTGGGAGCTCTTTATCTCTCCTCTCATTTTGAATGACAGCATTGCTGGATAAAGTATTCTTGGCTCACATTTTTCTCATTTAGCATCCTGAATATATCATGCCAGTCCTTTACAGCCTGCCGGATTTCCATGGACAGCTTTGCTGCCAGCCTAATGTTTCTACCCTTGTAGGTTAAGGATGTCTTGTCTTAAGCTGCTTTTAGGATTTTCTCTTTATCTTTCAAATTTGCAAACTTCACTATCATATATTGAGATGTTGATTTTTTTTTTAATAATTTGAGGGGTGTTCTCTGTGTTTCCTGGACTTAAATGCTTGTTTCCTTCCCCAGATTAGGTTCTCAGCTCTAAATTGTTCAAATAACTTTTTGCCTCTCTTTTTCTCTTTTCTCTTCCTCTGGGACCCCAATTATTCTAATATTGTTTTGCTTTATGGTATCACTGGTCTCTTAAATCCTCCCTTTGTGATCTTTGTTTATCTCTCTTTTTCTCAGCTTCCTTATTTTTCATTATTTTGTCTTCTTTATCACTGACTCTCTTCTGCCTCATTTATCCTAGTAGTTAGTGCTTCCATTTTTTTCAAAAAAGATTTTTTTATTCATGAGACACACACATTTTGAGAGAGGCAGAGATATAGGCAGAGGGAGAAGCAGGCTCCTTGCAGGGAGCCCAATGCAGGACTCAATCCCGGGACTCCAGGATCATGACCTGAGCTGTGGCAGATGCTCAACCACTGAGATACCCAGGTGTCCCAGTGCCTCCATTTTTTTTTATTGTATCTCAGTAATAGCCTTCATGATTTCAGACTGATTAGATTTTAGATCTTTTATTTCTCCAGTAGGAGAGTCTCTAATGCCTTCAATGCTTTTTTCAAGACCAGCTAATATGTTTATAATCTTTCTTTCATTTTTTTTAAAAATATTTATTTATTTATTCATGAGAGACAGATAGAGAGAGAGAGGGGGGTGGGGTGGGCAGAGACATAGGCAGAAGGAGAAGCAGGCTCCTCATAGGGAGCCCGATGTGGGACTGGATCCTGGATCCCAGGATCACGCCCTGAGTGGAAGGCAGACGCCCAACTGCTGAGCCACCCAGGCATCCCTATAATCTTTCTTTTGAATTCTAGTTCAATATCTTATATCCATATTGATTAAATCCCTGACAATGAGTGCTGCCTCCTGTTCTTTCTTCTGAGGTGAGTTTTTCCATTTTGTCATTATGTCCAGAAAAGAATAGGTGAAAGAGAGAGAAAATACAAAAATAGCAACAATAACACCAGAAAAAAATACATGTTAAACAAATCAGAAGAAAACAGAAACCAAACAAAAAAGAGAGAGAGAGAGAGAGAGAGAGAGAGAGAAATCAAATAAGAAATAGAAAAGAACACAGCAATAAACCAAATCCTGGGTGCATTTTGGCCTATTTGTTAGAGGAAACTAGATCCCAAAATAGGAAAGAAAGTAAAGCATAAATATAAAAAAGTAAAACTGAAATACAATGAAAACCAAAAATGAAAAAATATATAATGTAAATGTAAAAATGAAAATTAAAAATGACTTTAAAAAGAATTGATAAAAAAAGAAAAGAGCTGAAAAGGAAAAAGATATAAAACGGAAAGACTAAGGAATAATAAGAAAAAACTACAAATGCTATATACTGTTTTCCCCAAGAGCTGAAGTTTTGTAGCTCTTTGTGATTGGTAAACTCAGGATTAGTTGAAGTTCCTGCTGGTCTTGTGGAGGAGGGGCCTGTTGTGCTGATTCTCAGATGTCCTTGCCAGGGCAGAATTGTGTTCCCCTTTCCAGGAGACCAGTTCAGTGTATGACACTCCGGATTTCACTATGTGTCACTGTTTAGCTCCCTGAAGGCTTTCAGCACCAATGGGGGTGGGATGGGGACGAAAATGGTGCTGCCCCAATCTCTAGCGTAGGAGCTAAAAGTTCATCCCCCCCCTCCCCGCCCAGTGAGCCCTCACAGATAAGCAGTAAATCTCTCCTGTCTCCCTGGTTTACATTGGAACTCTGTGTTCACACAGCCCGTGACTGGGCTGGCTTGCTTGCTTGCTTTATTTATTTATTTATTTATTTATTTATTTATTTATTTATGAATGATAGTCACAGAGAGAGAGGGAGAGAGGCAGAGACACAGGCAGAGGGAGAAGCAGGCTCCACGCACCGGGAGCCCGACGTGGGATTCGATCCCAGGACTCCAGGATCGCGCCCCGGACCAAAGGCAGGCGCTAAACCGCTGCGCCACCCAGGGATCCCCTGACTGAGATTTTTTAACTCAGGCATGTGACCCCATTTCGAGTCTCCAAACTTAATGGACTCCTATGGCTCAGGCCCATACTGTTCCTCCCGGGGGGAGGGAGGGAGGTCTTGGCACGCTTCTGTCTTTTGCTGGACCCATACATGAAGAGTGGTTGCCTGACCCTGTAGAGGTTCGAAGTTTATCGCAACACTGTGCAGAAAGGTGGTGCGTCGACTTGCTGTTTGCAGCTGGCTTTCCCACTCTGATGCGTGGGAACTTTGCAACACTCCAGGCATCCCCATTCTTTTTGTGACCCTAGAGATCCTGAAATCATGCTGTCCCACCTGGGATTCTGTCCCACTTCATCATTTGAATACCTTTCAGGTAGACTTCTAAAAGTTCCGGTGTTGTGCTCTGCTTCTCATAACACTTTCCCATAGCTGGCTTATGGAGGCTCTTTCCCCCTGTGGTTTATCTTCTATATATTGCCTAGAGTTCATGTCTTTGCACCTTCTACCTTGCAAAAAGTGTTCACTTTTCTATTTGTAGAATTGCAGCAATTCTTTTCTCAGATCTCCAGCTAATTTCACAGGTGTTCAGAATGATTTGATAACCATCTAGCTAAGTTCCAGGGACCAGATGAAATTAGGGTCCCCTAGTCCTCCGCCATCTTAACCCCTCCATAACTTCTTGTTTAGATATGTCTCCAAAGGTAAGGGAAACAAAAGCAGAAATTGGGACATCAAAATAAAAAACTTCTGCACAGCAGAGGAAACAATCAACAAAACTAAAAGGCAACCTATGGAATGGAAGAAGATATTTGCAAATGACATAATCTGATAAAGGGTTAGTATCCAAAATCTATAAAGAACTTGTCAAACTCAACACACAAAAAGCAAATAATCCAATTTAAAAATAGGCATAAGACATAACTAGACATTTTCCCAAAGAAGACATCCAGATGGCCAACAGACACATGAAAAGATGCTCAGAATCACTCATCACCAGGGAAATACAAATCAAAATTACAATGAGATATCATCTCACATCTATCAGAATGGCTAAAATCAACAATACAGGAAACAAAAGTGCTAGTGAGGATATGGTGAAAGGGGAACTCTTGTGCACTCTTGGTAGGAATGCAAACTGATGCAGGTACTTTGGAAAACAGTGTGGAGATTCCTCAAGAAGTTAAATATAGAAATATCCTATGATCCAGCAATTGCACTACTAGGTGTATTCCCAAAGAATACAAAAATGATAATTCAAAGGGATGCCTGTACCCTGATTTATACCAGCATTGGTATAAACATGGTACCCTGTTTATACCAGCATTATCTACAGGAGCCAAACTATGGAAGCAGTCCAAATGTCCATCAACTGATGAATGGGCGAAGAGGTTGTGTGTGTGTGTATGTAAAATGTGTGTGTGTATATATATATATATATATATATATATATATATGAATTGTTATGTGATATTTTATATATTGTAATATATAATATATAATATATTAATAATTAATTAATATATATTAATTAATATATTAATAATTAATATATAATATATATTATATAATATATAAAATGTATATATATTATATATTTATATAAATTGACTCTTCAATTACTCTTCAGTCAGTGTGTGTGTATATATATATATATATATATATATAAAAATAAAGGACTATTACCCAGCCATACAAAAGAATGAAGTCTTGCCATTTGCAATGACATGCCTGGAGCTTGAGAGTATTATGTTAAGTGAAATAGGTCAGAGAAAGAAAAGTACCACATGACTTCAGTCATATGTGGAATTTAAGACACAAAACAAATGAACAAAGTGAAAAAAGACAGAGACAAACCAAGAAACAGACTCTTAACTGTAGAGAACAAACTGATGACTACCAGAGGGGTTTGTGGGGGGGATGGATAAAATGTGGGGGGGATGGATAAAATGTGATGGGGAATAAGGAATGTACTTGCTGTGATGAGCACTGGGTGTGGTATGGAAATGTTGAATCACTATATTGTACATCTGAAAGTAATATTACATTGTATGCTAACTAAGTAGAATTCATTTATTTTTTAAAGATTATTTATTTATTTTAGAGAGAGAGTGAGCAAGTGTGAGTGGGGGGAGGGGCAGAGGGAGAGTCCCAAGCCGACTCCCCACTGAACATGGAGCCTGACTTGGGGCTTAATTCCATGAGCTCAAGATCATGACCCAAGCCAAAAGCAAGAGTTGGATGCTCAATAGATTGAGCTACCCAGGTGCCCCTTAACTAACTAGAATTTAAATAAAAACTTAAGTAAATACATAAATAAAGAAAAAATTAAGCATTCTGTTTATGTGCTGGGAAAGGACAGAATAAAGAATATAAACAAAAGAAATGTAAAAAAAAAAGAATGTAAGACAGCAAGAAGGGTCAGTTAAAAAAAAAAGTTGAGTTTGCAAGTTGGAATATAGGAAGCCATCATATTATTTGAGAAAATATTGTAAAATATCTTCTTAGTGCTTTGTTAAAATTCTGATTCTTTCTAGGTTAAATAAAGATCCTTGTGTATTGTGGGCTGACTCAATATTGCTTTTATTTGGGCCATTGACATGTGAGATTCATAAAGATTAGGATTTTCCTGAAAGATATAGTATATGTAGAAGATAGCAGAATTTAGAAGAGCTAACATCTAGAATCTGAATCTTTCCCAAAGAGAGGCAATTCCACTTCTCATTGGGAATAAAATCACCCTCAGAGTTATGGTAACTATTGATAGAAAAAGTAGTTTTGAAAATATTTATATTCACCAGAAATAAGAAATGCCTTGAATGCCAATGGCTGAAGATGTAGGGAGATAGTAGCAGAAACATTTTATTCTAAGAGTCAAGAGTTTAACCTTATACTGTAGGGTAATTTTGACAGTACTCATAGAAGAGTCTACCACAGGGCAGTCTTGGTAGCTCAGAGGTTTAGTGCCACCTTCAGCCCAGGGCATGATCCTGGACACTCAGGATCGAGGCCGGCATCCAGCTCCTTGCTTGGTGCCTGCTTCTCCCTCTGCCTGTCTCTCATGAATAAATAAATAAAATCTTAAAAAAAAAAAGTCCACCACAAAGGATGATCATTGATAGCAATAATCGTTCTTTGGTCTTTTTGATTTGTTAATCCAGAAATTTGAATTACGAAAATATGAACGGATGTAAAAAAGTAATTTCTTTTGTGATTTCTTTTAGTTATGACTTCAGACTTCTAAAGGGAACAAAAATGGAAGGTGCTATTAAACATTTTTATAGTTCTTACATCCCTTCACTGATTTGCACAACTCATTGGGAGGGGAAAATACAATTTTTACTTATCTCATGAGAAAATATGTTAAGAGATCAGCTGTGGGCAAAATATCATATAGCAATTCATAAACACTGAATGAAAAAAGGTCTCCTAGTTGTAGGAGTTACTGCAATGATATTGGACCCTCTAATCCAATTACTATATTCAATTGATATATCATTACTGAATAGTAATATTAATTTAGAGACAGTCCCTAGGAATAATATGGAAATTTAGATTACTATTCCTGTGATTTACCTACTTTTCTCTAATGCTCATGTAAAAGCTAAATTTTGAATTTTGAGAATAAAACAATATATGGCCAATGCATTCATTCATTCAGTCTCTCTTCAGTCAATTACCCAAGAGAGGGCAGCCCCGGGTGGCGCAGCGGTTTAGCGCCGCCTGCAGCCCACGGTGTGATCCTGGAGACCCGGGATCAAGTCCCACATCAGGCTCCTTGCATGGAGCCTGCTTCTCCCTCTGCCTGTGTTTCTGCCTCTCTCTCTCTCTCTCTCTCTCTCTCTCTCTCTCATGTTTCTCATGAATAAATAAATAAATAAATCTTAAAAAAAAGAAAGTTAAAAAAAATACCCAAGAGATTAATATAGTATCTATCATAGGTCAGACACTGTTCTAGGCATTGAGGATACAGTGGTGAAGAGACAGAAAAGAACTTCATCTGTTATAGCTTAGAGCTGATGATACTGGACAATTAAATCCAAATAATGTAGAGTAAAGGCTATGGTAAAACAGATTTGTGAAACATGTTTTAGAGGTTTTTGGAAATAGTAGTGGAGAGGACTAAATATTTAAAATCACACAGGAAGATGATTTAGACTTGGTTATTGGTAATTCGTATGAAGACTGTTTCTCCTGAGGTAGAAATTGAAAATATCCATTACACTTATTTTAGAAGAAAGAAGGAAACATTCCCATCAATCCAGTGAGACTTCTGATTTAAGGGAAGAGAATTGAGATAGCTTCAAACTTGCACTATGCTGGTGTAAGCCTATGACACTAACCCAACATCAAGCAAATTTTTTTTAACATCAAGCAATTTTGCATGCTAGATTTAAAAATTCCCTGCTCAGTACCTGAATGGTTATTAATGTTTAATACCAGGCAATGGGCACTTAAAAATACATTATAAAGAAATCTGGAAAACTCTGTTAATGTTTAACTATCAATTATATATCCTTTTAAAAATCTTATGATCATATTTAGCTTGGAAAAAACAGACTCCTAGCTCTTCTTAAAAGAAGATGAATGTTGTAACTGCTTTCTTATGTTGGCAGTGCAGTGACAAAGTACTATATAAAGAAGCACTGACTGTCAAAAAACTGATACTAATTGCAAAATACTTAGAAATTGAGCAATGATGAAGAATTCTATTGACTTTATCTCACCAAAGTACTTCTGCATAAAACCTAGGAATTCTTAAAATTCAAAATTGGGGAAGAAAAATGGAGATGTGGACTACCATGCATAAATAAATACCATTACACAATTCTCTTTAAACTTGATCATCTTTCCTTCAAATATATGTGTTGAAAATAAATCTGCATCATATCTAGGCGGGATAAAGTAAAATTTCAGGATTTGTGTCTTTCATGTTTTTAACCTCCTATAACAACCATATTAATCTAAATTTCCAAGATGCCAATAGCTGGGTTTAAGAGACATCATCACACTGAAAAGGTGGACTCTGTTGTAACCGCTTATTAAAAACAAACCAAGCCAAACTTGTGGTTTAAAAATTGGGACCAGATGATGCTTAATAAGCATGAAATGCTTTCGGTGTTACAAACGAGAACCAGGTGTGGAGAAAAGCAGCTTGGAGCTGAGCATGGCCACCTACAAGCAGAGCTCACCTTCCTCCCAAAGGGTGAGAGTAAGACAACTACATAGCCTGGCTACTGCCTTGTCTTCCTTAGGTGAGATGGCAAACTTCAAAGGAAAAACTGAGCATTCAAAAGTAGAGAACATGCGATGTGGATGGAACTGGAGGGTATTATGCTGAGTGAAATAAGCCAATCAGAGAAGGACAAACATTATATGGTCTCATTCATTTGGGGAATATAAAAAATAGTGAAAGAGAATAAAGGAGAAAGGAGAAAAAAATGAGTGGAAAATATCAGAAAGGGAGACAGAACATGAAAGACTCCTAACTCTGGGAAACGAACTAGGGGTGGTGGAAGGGTAGGTGGGCAGGGGGTGGGGGTGAATGGGTGACGGGCACTGAGGGGGGCACTTGACGGATGAGCACTGGGTGTTATTCTATTCTGTATGTTGGCAAATTGAACACCAATAAAAAATAAATTTATAAAAAAAGTAGAGAACATGAAGGCTGTCTCTTAAAAATAGTATGTGTTCTGAAATCAAACTATCTAAAAGCAACAGAATGGAAATGAATGCTCAATGGCAATGCAATTCATAGAGATTCTGGATAGGGTGGCTGCTTCTCTAAGTGTCCAGGCATGAAGGGTATCAAATGATCAGCAAAAGATTCTGACTTTTACCTTCATAAACCTTTTTCTTTTAGTGAATGCCTAAATGAAAACTGAGTGATCTCTGGAAAGTTAGTTCATTTCTCTGGGCCCTAATTTTCTCATTTGTAAAATGTGACAGTGGGATCTTATGATCTAAGATCAATCTTCAGCAATAAAACTCTATGGTGTTGTCTCCAAAATGTGTCTGTTTGAGAGAACAATTAAAAGAAGTCTTCTCTTTTTCACTCAGATGTCAAGTCAAACCGTTCTATATTATTGGTTCTGACTTTAAAGGAGCAGGATAAACAAATCTGTTGCCAAAAGAAAAATGTTTTGCTGTTTCCCCTCTATTCATACAAACTCATTAAACCAAAGGTTTTCTTTTATTTATTTCTTTTAAAAAAATATTTATCTATTTATTTTGAAAGAGAGCATGTGCATGGCTGGGGGGGGGGAGGGGCAAAGGGAGAGAATCTTCAAGCGGAATGCCCTCTGAGTGTGGAGCCAGACTGGGGGCTCAATCCCAAGACCCATGAGATCATGACCTGAGCTGAAACCAAGAGTCAGATGTCCCACCAACTGAGCCATCCAGGTGCCCCTAAAACAAAGTTTTCTAAGCTAAAATATCTCCCAGTTGTCCTTCAGCAGGTCTATAATAAATAATCCCCACCTGACTGAGAAACAGTAGGAGACAGACTGTGTTCTCAACAGGCTGTCAGTGCCACAACCTTGTGGTTGCCAATTTTCAGCATATATCAGAATCATCGAGAGGACTTGTTAAAACACAGGTAACAGGATCCTGCCTTTAGAATGTCTGATTCAGTAAGTTTGGGGTGGGGTCCAATCATTTGCATTTCTAAGAAATTCCCAGGTGATTCTCATGCTGCTGATGGGGTCTCACCCCTTAAGAACCATTGCCATAATGAACCTAAAGATGTCATAGGTTAGGTGAACAAACATAGCATTATTATTTTAGAGCCATTGTTATTTCTATTGGATCTTAATACATAGCACTGTTAGGCACAACAGAGTATAAATAATTTCAAATATAAAGATATCTTTCAAACTATGTCCCTGCTATTTTCTGCATTTGAGCAGGAGTAAAGACATACTGAAGAGGAGCCTATTGGCAAACTGATGGTGTTGACATTAAAGTTATAGTGGCTGCTATCCCCAACTCCGTTTTCAGAACAGATTACGTAATTGGTGGGGTTCTTTGTTAAAAAATTATTGAGAATTTCAAGATGACAACAACAGAGCATTAAACCAAGGACAGGGCCCATCTAAGCACAGGTCCCTGTGTGATTGCATGTGTGATACTTAAGAAGTTGGCCTTACCTATTCTTGTCCTGAGGATTAGGAACTCTGGTTCTTTAAGACCCAGCTGCTAGGAGTAAGAGAGAGGTTTTGAAAGGAAGTGGAGAAGGCTGGGACAACTATCACTTCCACCTGAGAGTCACCAGGAATATTTGTTGTAAATTGCAAAAATTAAGCATCTACTGAATAATAACTGCCTTTCAATAATCATACTCAGTTTCTGCCTATAGGACTTTGATAGGAAAACAGACTATCTGTTTAAGAACAAATATTTTAAGTCCTATGAGCACAAGAAAATATTGGGTTTATTTACCACTGTATGCCTAGGATCTAGCATGGTGCTTAAAGTAGATGCTCATTGTGTATTAAGTGAAGGAGAGAATTTATCTACAGTGGCTGTCCTCTGTCTATGGGCAGTGTATACAGTCAAAGAATGAGAACTCTCAAAAATGAATGAGGATGTTTACTGACATCAGGTTAGAGAGCAGTGAGTTCCATTACCATATTCAGCACTCAATAAATATTTATGGAATTAAGTTGGATTGAATTGCAGAAGACAGCACAAACTGGTAGAGAAAGATGAATGAGGTATTTCAGACAGTTGAAACAGCATGAACAAAGACATAAATGCTAATGGAAAATATTTATAGGAAATATTGGAAATTCCATTTGGCTGAATATAGGATGGCCAGTGGCCAGATCCTGGAGTGATCTTAATTTGAGGATAAAGAGTTTCAGACTTTATTGTATTGGCAGTGGGGCCATTGATTTTGGGGGTGAGGAGTAATATAATAAATACTGTGTTGTGAGATAATCTCAGTGTAATGCACAGGATGAAATGGAAGATAATTGGAAGAGAGCCATAAAATTCTGAGAGTCTAGTTATACTCTTGGTGAAAATAAAAGCTTGATCAGTGTAGTTGCAGAGTGAATGGAGAAGAAAAAAATTACACAAGAAATTTAAGGCACCAGATAGATTCATTAACTGTTCTTTATGAAGGGAGAATGGGAGAGAGAATCAAGGATGATTCTGGGGTTTTAAGCTTGGGTGGTCACACAGATGCTGGTGACCCAAATCAAATAGGGAATGAATGCAAGAGCAGGAGAAGGAAGCTAGGATTAGGACAGTTGGGTGGATATACACAAATTCTATTTTGCAGCTGCTGAGTTTAAGATACCAGCATGATATATAGGTTGAGGTGAGAAAGTAATAAGATTTGAGAGCAGAGGCAGGGCCAGAGATATATACTTGGGAATCATTCATATCAGGGCAACATTTACAGCCTTGGGAGGGAATAGAGTTCCTCAAGAGAGACTAGAAAAAGAAGAGAAGACAGATGAGGACATGACTATGGGGTGGGGGGAATTCTGCTGTTTTGTGAGCAAAAGAGAATGAGGACCTGGGAAAGAGTGGTCAGAGAGATCAGAAAGAATCATGGTGATGCAGGGTTTTGAATGCCCTTGCAAAAAAGAGTTTCAAGAAAGACGAGCAATGATCAATGGTATCAAATGATACCAGAACATCGAGGAGAATGAGGATTGAGATGTGGCCACTGGATTTGGCAATTAGGAAATCACTGATGACTTTTGAGAGGATTACCAGCAGAGACTGAATTGCAATATTTTTCTTAAATTATGGGGAAATTCTGCTTTAACTGCCTCCTACTTTCATGGGTATGTATGTGTGCATTCACATAAGAAACCCAGTTCATATGCATAACAAATTCAATATCAATGCACAAGGCAGACAGACACTTGCAAATATTTTATACAATTTTTCTTCTTACCATAGACAAGAGGGACACACAGTGCTCTTGAATTAAGTTAAAAGACTGAATGATAATTGAGTTAAAAGACTGAATGATAGCATTTAACACCTTAACCAGTAAACAGTTAAAAATTCTTTCAGTTCCATTCTAATTCAGAATGTCTATACAACTGAAACTGCTAGGCAGAAGCTGCCTTAAATGTAGGACCCTCAGCTTGAACAATCAGTCAGTGAGCGGCCTTTTTTTGTGAGCTGTCTGGCAGCCAAACATGTTTATGAGCTTTTAAAAAAGAACTGTGAAGGTGTAAAGGCCGAGGGCATACAGAGAGGATGTGTACTTGCTCTGTAATGCCATCATGGAGATCTCACTCACGTCCTAGGCTGCACTGCTATGGGACAGGAAAATCCTAATCAATTGTAGTTGCAAACACAATCGCTGAGTTTTTTTTTTTTTTTTGCACAAAGCTTTGTGTTCAAACACTGCTGAAAGTGTCTATGTAGTCAAAGGTTGCCAACTCGACGGGGTGAAATCTGTGCCAGGAGAGAGGGATTGGAGGGCCTTTTATGCACTTGGTAATTATACAGAAATGGGTATTTCATGCATTTTTAGAAATGGAGAGTGGGGTGAGGAGAGAAAGGCAGGCACTTAGTGCAGTGACAGCTCTGGTCACATGTCTTGGCCTCATAGGCACCACCACAGTCTCTTTGGGGGCAGCCTGTCCAGCACTGGCCCTGGTTGGCAGCAGGTATGAGAAGAAATGAGAGGGCAATCTGGCATTTTCATATTTGTTTATTTTAACCTCTCAGGCCTGCTGAAAACAACTGGAATCTTCTGAGTTGCTGAAAGCACATAGGCTTCTTTGATGGAGCTCTTGGCCCCTGCCACTCTAAAGCCAAAGAGGCTCATTGATTAAGTTGTCGGGTGACCATGCCCTCTGTGAATTCAGGTCAGACCAGAAGCAATGGTTAATAGCTGGCAGGTAACTGTCCCCAATGCAATCTTTCTATAGCCTTCAAAACTTCATATAAAAGAGTATTCCACTGAAATCCAAGCCAAAAATTGGGAAATGTTTTGAGTCTGGACATCTGCCTGTTATTTAGCAAAGGAAATGCTGAGAAAGTAAAGATAAAAAAGAAAGGAATAATTCAGCACAGCTATAGAGAATCCATGTAGATAGCCAAGGACAAGGGTCAGAGGTAAACCCAGAACTTTTTTTTTTTGTTTTTTTAAAGATCAGAGTTTGGAGGATGATGGCCTGGGAGAACTGGTTCACTTCAAATTCAGGCTATTGATTGTTACCCTTGGTGATGGTCCCATCAAATAAGCTTGTGGGCCAGCTAGCCTTCACTGGACTGCCTTTTGTGTATCCACTTTTATTCCAGGGGAAAAGGGCCTGGGGTGGATTGTTAACTTGTAGCTTAGTGTGGCTTTGACTGAATCCAAAGACCAGTGAAAGATTTATGAGCAGGTCTGCTCCTTCAGTTTTTTAAGTTTTTTTTTTTTTTTTGATTTTCATTGACAAATTCCCATTGAAGAACTCATCAGGGTCCTAACAAATTTACTCTAAATCAGATCAAGTTTGTCACTATCAGAAAAAATTTACTGGGCTTGGATTTGGGGGAAATCTAAGAGTTTCAGTACCCAAAGGCCCTGGAAATCTGGAATTACCAACAATTAGTTTAGCAATGTGATCCAGACTAGACCAATGTACTTGGCCTTTCTCAATGATAAGGAGCTATATTATATTAAGCACTTGCTACTAGGCAGTGTGCTAAATGCTCTAGGGCATTACCCAAGTTTTTCTTCACAATATCTCTATGACAAAGGTATTTGGTTATCCTCCAGTTCTCTCTTTACAGAAATGGCTATTTGTGTGAATTTGAGACTCCTTTCCCTTCTGTAAAATAAAGACTTAGAGTGATTAAAAAATATCTTTCAATTTTGATATTTAACTGGGTTTCAGGCTTTAGAAGGTTAGAAACAAATTACTTTCTGGAAGTTGGAAAGAATCAATTGAGAGGGAAAAAGAGTGATCTCAAAAGCTTGAAACCATTTTCCAAATGTAGATAAAATCTGCCCTACTCTCAAAAGAAATTTCTTATACATCTCTAGTAACTAATAATTTTAATAGAGGGCTTTGGCATTGTATTGAGAAATTAATTTTCTCACAGTTCTTGGGAGTCCAAGATCAAGGTATTGCCAGGTTTGGTTTTTCCTACTTTCTCTCTTTGGCTTATACAGATAGTTGCCTTCTTACTGTGTCCCCATTTAGTCTTTCCCCTATGTGCATGTATTTCTGGTAGTTTTTGCACAATGTTTTGCACAATGTTCAAGTTTCCTCTTCTTATGAATACCAGTCAGATTGGATCAGGGCTCACCCTAATCACCTCATTTTAACTTAATAACCTTTTTAAAGACTCTATTTCTAAAGATAGTCTCATTTTGAAGTAGTAGGAATAATGTTTCAACATAAATTTTGAGGCATACAATCCAAACTATAACAGGCACGTTGATCATCAAAATAACACCATGCATCAGCAACCCAAAAAGTACTTTTATACTTATTTACTGGTGAGAAAATGGAAACTTAGAAATTTTAAGTAACAAGTCTAAAGTTATATAGCCAGTAAGTGGCAGAGCTGAGGTTGGACCAGGTTTTCAAATCCAATGCTAGTGGTTTTTGCATAAGACCACACTTCTTCTTGAATATAATTTAGGGGGTCTCTCTTACTTGAGAAGATGGCTAAAAAATTTCTCCTTCTGCGTATGAAGTGATAAACTTCTGGCTGTTTAGTAGTCACTTACAGCTTGGACATTAATGAACAAGTTAAATAACATCTGCTTCTCATAGACTAGAATCACTGTTAATACAAAAGCCCTATATGATGGGATCAAGAAAGTAATATTATTTCCTATTTTCCCCTGAGGTCTATGATACCCTCTTTATGTGTGTTTCTAACTTTTTAAAAAAAATTTATTTGATATAAAGAGAGAGCACAAGCAGGGGAAGTGACAGGGAGAAGGAGAAACAGGTATCCTACTGAGCAGAGAGGCAGAGAGCCCAATGATCCTAGGAACCTGGAATCATGATTTGAGCTGAGTGCAGATGCTTAACCAACTGAGCCACCCAGGTACCCCCTCCCTGTGTTTTATATGAGCATAGAAATATTTTCCCCAAACTATTAAAAGTTGTCTGAATTTTGGACGCTAAATGTGGCCAAGTATATAGTCCAATTTATATTTTGATTCTTGGACTCCTATGAAGAAAAATAATTTAAGTAAAAATTTACATCAAAAGAAGTGAAGGGAAGAGAAAAGAAAAATGATCATTTGTTGATACAAGATCATTTCCCCCTACAACATAAGTATATTGCAGCATTTTTTAACCTTTTTGGGGATTATGGAAGCCCTTTGATAAATTTTTTCAGAAAAATGCACATATACAACATTTTACTTAAAATTTCTGGAAGTTCATGGACCTTTTAAGCTCATCCATGGATCTTGAATTTGAAATTTGATGATGTTTCTTCTCACTTTTAAAATAATACAAAAATTGGGAGGAAAAAAAACTATAGTAGTGGAAAAGCAAGAAAATTAGGTTCCAGTTCAAGTTCCGTTAGAACTATTATGTTGTGTGATCCTCAACATTTTAGTTTTCAGTTTTCTCATTTATAAAAGGAGAAAGGATGATCTCTCAGGCCATGACAATTATAAAACTTGCATGAATCTAGATTGAATGTATTTCAAAGTTCAGCCTTGATATCTCTCCAGTCAATGATTGAAAGGGGGTGGAGGCACATAAAGTTTTGCTTTGCTTCATGTTCCTAGAAGTGGGAGAAGATAAATAATTCACAATAAAATATTAAGTATATTACACCAGCAGATATTTGGGCCTGGTAGATGCAATATGCACATAGTTACAAATTCTTAGCAGAAAGCTTTGAATGTCAAGTGATCATCCTATTCCAAACCCCCCTTTTGCCATATAGCTTTCCCTTTGAGAATACCACAGAGTATTTCTTTCTCTTTTCCAATAAGGGAGAAAGAGTCTTGCTAATTCCCAACTGAGGGAAAGAATACCTAGGAAATTTCAATAGTTTTGGCTGGTTAAAATCCTGAGAGGACTGTGGCTCCTGGATGCAGTATCTCTGAAGTTGAAACTGCTGAGGCCACTAAAGGACATCTTAGATCTTCTCTTCATAAATCACAGAAAATCTCTCTTTCCAAATAACTCAGAAAACTCCCTGAAGTCTATTAAGCACCAAGTGTTCTCTACTGAGCCTGGGTAAGTTGACTCATCAAACCATCCCTTTGCTTCTCTCCAGCTACAAAATATGTCTTTCTATATCTGAATCATAGAAAGTAATTCCATACTACTTTAGTGAAATTTGTCTCTAAATCTCTAAACCTGATCCTATTAGTTCTTCTGTAGAAAGTACTATAGAATAAATGACTTTAGAAATTTCTCACAATTCTGGAGGCTAGGAAGTCCAAGATCAAGCTGTAGTTCCTTTTTTCTGACTTGCAGATAGTTGCATTCTCATTGTATCCTAAGTGTGACCACCAGCTGCCATATGGCAGAGACAGTAAGAGGGAGTTCTTGGGTATCTCTTCTTATAAAGGCGCTAATGCCATCATGAAGGCCCCACCCTTATGACCTCATCCAAACTTAATTTACCTCCCAAAGACTCCATCACCAAATACCATCACACTGGGGTTAGATCATCAACATGTGGATTTTGTGAGGACACATTCAGTCCTTAACAATGTTTGCATATGGTTTGAGGTATGGGTTCAGCTTCATTCCTTTGGCACGCAGATATCCAGTTGCCTCAGCACCATTTGTTGAAGAGAATATTCTTCCCTCCATTGAGCAGTCTTGGCACTCTTACTGAAAATCAAATGACTATAGAGGTTTAAGTTTTTTTCTGGACTCAAAATTCTATTCCAATGCTTTATGGATCTAGCTAGCTGTATGCTAGTACTACCCTGTTTACTGTAGCTTTGTAGTTAGTTTTGAAATTGGAAAGTGTGAGTCTTCCAGGCAGCCTGGGTAGCTCAGCAGTTTAGCGCTACCTTTGGCCGAGAGCCTGATCCTGGAGTCCCACATCAGGCTCCCCGCATGGAGCCTGCTTCTCCCTCTGCCTGTGTCTCTGCCTGTCTCTCTCTCTCTCTCTGTGTGTGTGTCTCTCATGAATAAATAAATAAAATCTTTTTTTTTTTAAGTGTGAGTCTTCCAACTTTGTTAATGTTTTTAAAGATGTTTTTGGCTACTGAGAGTCCCTGACAATTGCATATAAATTTTAGGATCAACTTTCCCATTTCTGAGAAAAAAAAAGCCATTGGGATTTTTATGAGGTTGTGTTTAATCTTCAAATTGCTTTGGTGAGTATTGCCATCTTAGCAATAAGTCTTCCAGTCCATGAACATGAAGTATTTTTCTATTTATGTAAATTTTAAATTTCTTTATAGTTTTCAGTGTGCAAATCTTGCATCTTCCTAGTTACATTTATTCCTAAATATTTTATTCTTTTTTGATGTTATAGTAACTGGATTTTTTTTCTTAGTTTCCTTTTTGTTTTTATTTTTTCAGCTTTACTGTTAATTTCCTTTTTGGATTGTTCATTACTAGTATGTAACAACTCCTACTTTAAAAAAGGCTTTCAACATACATGAAAAGATTTGTAAATAAACATTCATTATACTTTAGTTAAAATAAATGTTTTAGGTAAGTAAATATAATGTTAAATGAGTATCTGTACTAAGTTGATTTTTAATTAACCAACTATCCTAACTGATCACATTGGATGAGAATGCTATTGTATATTTTAATAGCTTACATTTTAAAAAGGATTTAATTATTTATTTATTTATTTATTTATTTATTTATTTATTTATTTGAGAGAGAGAGAGTCAGAGAGGGAGGGAGAGAGAGGGGGAGTGTGCAAGCACAAGTAAGGGGTAGGGGGAAGGGGTAGAAGGAGAAGCAGACTGTCTGCTGAGCAGAGAGCCCAATGCGGGGCTCAATCTCAGAACCCTGAGATCATGACCTGAGCCAAAGGCAGGCACTTAACTGACTGAGCCACCCAGGTGCCCCAATGGCTTACATTTAAAAAAAATATATATTTATATATTCAAAAAATATAACCAATACATTATTTAGGAATGTTATCTTTAACACTATTGATATGAGTAGACAATCAAACTTGACTGGACTAAATAGTATTTACTCTAAGAACTCACAAGGTAAATGACTGGGGAAGTAGTCTTTACACTGCATTTGTTGCCTTTGATATTTAAGGATACTCTTTAGATGATAACTGTGCCTTCTTCTCCTTTCCAGGCTTTAAGAAGCAACATATATGAAGGGAAGAGGCTTAGGATCTGGGTTCAGGTTCTAACTCTGAACTACATCTCAGCAAGTAGGTAATTTCATGATTCTGAACTTTAGTTTTTCTCATCTGATAAATGGGAAAACCCCAAAATGCTCTATGTAGTTGTGAAAATTAAATATGAGCAATATTTTAGGAAATTACCTGGTATATAAGATGTCCTCAATATGAAAGTAATGGTTTTGAAAGATTTACTCAGTTATTATACATTTATTTCACCTATTCATTATCTCAGGTCCATCTTAGGGGCCCACAGCAATTGTGCTAGGTCATAAAAGGCATTGCAGGCAGCTTCAGCTTTGCTCTCTTGTATCACCTGTTATGGTGATGAAAGCCAGCTTCCAATGCCATGAAGATACTCAAGCAGCCCTATGAAGATGTTCACATGGAGAGGAACTGAGGCCTCAGGCAAAGGCCAGTACCAACTTGCCAGCAAACTATGTGAGCTACCTTGAATGTATCTACTAGCCCTAGTCAAGCCTTCAAATGACTGCAACCTCACAAGAGACCCTGAGCCGGAATAGCTTAACAGCATATTCTGAATTTCTGATCTATAAAAACTGTGAGAAGAAATTATTATTATTATGTTAAGCCACTAAATTTTAGGATAATTTCTTATATAGCCATACTAACTGGAACATTGGAATTTATTAAAATTCCAGGATTTTTTTTTCCTCTCAAGGATATTCACTTTCTTTGAATGAGAATGGGGTAGAAATATAGAGGTAAGGGATGAAGTATCATGAACTTAGCCAGTCAGATGGGCCAAATCATCTCTGCCCACTTTGCCCAACAAAGTGACAGATATTTCAGACAGATATCATATATCCTCACATTTTGTGGCCCTGAAAAGCTATAAAGCTGTATTAAAAATAATAAGTTGACTTAGTAAAGAATATATCTAATTAGTAGGTGTGTCAATACAACTGGCTGACAATGAAAATTTCAATTTAGAACCAATTGACCAACGTGTAGGAAGTTCTTGTGCTCAAATTTTAAGCTCAAATCCTTAAGCTAAGTTTTCTGGTTTGGAGCTGTCAGTACAAGTGGCTGACAATGTAAATTTCATTTTAGAACCAATTGACCAACGTGTAGGAAGTTTTTATGCTCAAATTTTAAGCACAAACCCTTAAACTAAGTTTTTTGGTTTGGGGTGAGGAGATCCCAGTTTCATATTTTATGTTTGGGTTTTTAGAAGTGCAGTTCTTAATGACTGCAGTTCTGTTGACTTTAATGAGACATATGATTACAGGATCTGGAAACAGGAGCACAGTGTATCACTTTTGGATGGTAAATTTTTGATGTCTTTCTTGAAGATTTTCCTATCACTGGAAAAGCTGACCTATTATGTATATACAAGAATGCCTGACTTCTTGCCTTCTATGAAGTGTTTATAAAATATTGTTCTGCTCCCAGATTTTAGGGATTTGAGTCTCTGAAGTTCTGAGCTTCATGCTCACCTTTGAGTCTTCCCTCTCTGATGTGACATGCTTATCTGAGTGTATTTCTGAAAGGCCTTTCGGATATCAGTATAAAGGAGACTCTTGAGTCTCTACTGTCTTCATTAGTAGAGTATTATTCTTCTTTATTGTTTTTCCCTATGGCTTTGAACATAGCTTGCAACTGAGTGGTCCAGCTATAGAATCAGAATGCCTCCACTGGCATTTTTCAAGCCATTTATTATATTCCAATAACATCTTAATAAAACCATTCTTTATTGCACAGGAGCTCCTTTGACCTCTTTTGGGAACCTACTCTAATACTCTGTGGCTCTTGTTCATAAGAACATTCTTTTTCCTAATATCTAGTCTAAACTTTTCCTTCCTTAGCTGAAGGCTTTTTGTCTCCCATTTTTTTTGAAACTACAAGTGATTCCCTTTCCTCACTGAAGACTAAACTTTGTACCTAATGGCTAGAATGTCAAACAAACATTAATCTTGTCTCCTGCCTCTTTACAGATGGAGGAATGCCCAAAAGCAATTTAGCTTTAGACAGCAGAAGTATTTGTGTAGTGTTCTTTACCCTCTGATTCATCTCAAATCATCTTGGATTAAGCTTTATTTCTCAAAGATGCCAACAGCATAAGAATCTACCTTGAAACTTAATAATCACTCCATACTCCTACATTTCATTTTAAATTATGTCTCTCTCTTACATAAGCTACCTACTGTAAAAAGGATACTTATACATTTGCAAAGAACCATTTATATGCCTCAGCAATACATGTATCATTTGAAATTTTCTCTTCATAGATAGGGCCTACTCTAAGACCACTTAATATGCAAAAAATTCATACTTTCCAAAGAGCTATGTAAGGGGCAATTGTTCACATCCAGGCAAACCTCCCCACTTCCCCCACCACTCTAAACACACATACACATGAGCCAGTCACACTGAAATTCCACCTTTGGGAATGTAGCCCTTAGGGATAACTAGTTCAAGATTTCCATGTAGATCTCCTAGGAGGAGGACGACACTGGCATTTCTTGATATTCTCTCTTTATACTTTTATTTCCAAACTAAGGGGGAAGGAATTTCAATATAAAGAGCTGAAAATAGAATGAGCTAGTGCACTGAGGCAGGAGTCATTTATTCCTTTTAGTGTGAACTAGTTTGATCTATTCTTCACTCTTAAGATATCATTGACATCATATTTTGAGCTAATGGGAATTTTAATGGGGAGGCATAATGGTGGAGGATGTGGGCAGGGGTAGTGATGATAATTAAAGAAAATTTTCAAGTAAGTGGGAGGATGGACCAGTGAAAATGTTTTAATAAGGAGTTAAAGGCATTTAGAGGGCAGAAGAGAAGGGCATCCATCTGCTCTCCATTTCAAGTTGACCTGATTGCATTCTCCTTTATTCTTCTACTACATCCACTAGAAAAATTCTAAAAGCTATGTCGAGGTTACTGGTTTGTTTGTTTGTTACCCTGACTGGACTCCTTGAGGACAGGAAACCAGAAGCAAGGGCTATGGGGAATACAATATGGAATGGGGCAACGGGAACATAATTTCATAATTTCAGCTGCATAAACCAAAGCCAAATAAAAATTAAAAAGAAAGAATGCATTACTTAAGGTTTCCAATGATTTATGGTAGCCTATCAGAATGTGGAGTGTACTGCATGCAGTTTTATGCTTATATAAATGGAGTTAAAAGGGATTGAGGAACATTGCTCTAATTTTGGGATGCAAAACTTATGGAAGAAAAGAAAAGGTGTTAAATGGTCCACAAAAGATAAAGTTTAAATACTCTTTTGAAAGAAATGGTGATGATGATGATGACAGCGGTGGCAGTCAAGATTTACTAATAAGTATTTGTTGTGTGCTAGGAACTATGTAGAATTCTGTTCATAAATCATTATTTAATCCTCACAACACTCTTTGAGATTGGTGCTATTTTTATTCTTGCCTTTCAGATTAAAAAAAAAAAACAAAACAACCCTGAGGTTTAGCAAGGTGAAGTAGAAATAGGAAATAGAGGAGGCAGAAATTGAACCTGGCATCTTAACTTGAGGAAAGGACTCAATTCCCCATGTAAGTGGAAATGAACCTATGCAGTTATTCTCTACCAGAAGACCTTGCTTTTTGGCTCTTCTTCCAGAAGTAATACCATCAATACTCTGTAAAATCTCTTTGTAGACAACATCAAATCTTGTGGAATGGCTACCTACAGTTAACAAATGTATAGATTTCAAGTGCCAGTGTTTTTAACATTAGCTTGCAACAGCAGGCTGCCACATTGGGAATTTATGTCATAGTTCTCTATTTATTACAGTGATCTGAGCTAGTGAATTTCATATTTTCAGCTCTTTATCTGGCAGATATAAGCATATTACCACTTGTCAAGGGTTATGATAAGTAGACAGATAATTTTGAGGAAAAAATTTAAAACACTGGAACAAACGTTTAACAACTAATTCTTTTTTTGTATATATATTTTTGGAGTTCAATTTGCCAACATATAGTATAACAGCCAGTGTTCATCCCATTAAGTGCCCCCATCAGTGTCCATCATCCAGTCACCCCATCCCCCCACTCACCTCCCCTTCCACTACCCCTTGTTCGTTTCCCAGAGTTAGGAGTCTCTCATGAACAACTGATTCTTAAGCCTGTGTTGCCACATAAAAAACTTGAAAAAAAAAAAAGAAAAGCACAAAAGCAGGAATCCTAACATTCCTGGATCAAATTTCAACTGCCATTAAAAATGGTTTGACATTTCCTCATGAATATCTGTCAGAGTTTCATCACATTAGGTATTCTTCTAATACGTTAAATAAAATTGAGGGAGGAATCACAAAAATAAGAGAATTTTGTACAGTTTGATAATCTAAGTTGTTATATTAAATGTTTTATATTTTGTTTACTATTTTGGCCACGGCTATAACGTTTGCTTAAAAATGCTTTCAGGAAAAATGGCATCTGGTCCTTGAACCCAAAGAACTAGTTACACTGTTTCTTAGAAAAATCAGTTTGGTTCATATAATTTTTACTTATGGTATATTTTCCAGTAAAATAGCCTATTATGAGATTAAGGACTGTTTGTACTTACTATCAGGAACCAAACGGTATTTGACCTATGGTAAGAAGGTAGTCATGTGAGATGCCTGGGTGGCTCAGTGGTTTAGCATCTGCTTTTGGCCCAGGGTGTGATCCTGGGGTCCTGGGATCAGGTCCCTCATCGGGCTCCCTGTGTGGAGCCTGCTTCTCCTTCTGCCTATGTCTCTGCCTCCCTCTGTGTGTATCTCATGAATAAATAAATAAAATCTTAAAAAAAACCAATACAATCATGCTTTTTAAGAACCATGGTATAGCCTGGGTTCCTCTGAAAACAACATGAAACTAAGGCTTGCATGTAGGTAATTTATTTGGGAAGTGGTTCTGAAGAAAGATGGAAAGTGAAACAGGGAAGTAGGAAAAGCCAAAACAGGGATGCATTATTGATTTGAAAACCATTGTAGGAAAAGCAGTATAGGTACTTGATCCTGTTGGGAACTTATGATGAGCCTTTTGAAATGTTTCTCATACTGTTGCCTTAAGTAAGAGTTGGCTAATGATGGCCTCTGGGGCAAAATCTGCCTGGGCAGCTATTTATGTAAATAAAGTTTTATTAGAACACAGCTACATCATTCATTTATTTATTTCCTATGGTGTATTCAGGTTATGATGGCAGAGTCAAGTAGTTGTGAAAGAGACTGTATGGCTTGTAAACCTAAATTATTTTCTATCTGGCCCCTTACCAAAAAAAAAAAAATGCTTACCTTTGCCTTAGAAGATTAAAGGAGGATGAATTTATCCATTAGCTTTTCTCCCCAGTGATCAAGGATCTTTTCAATGGAATTAGCTGTCCCACTCTTTTGGGTTGTTCTCATGTAGGAAGTAGACTCCTACACTTTGGCATTAGAGAAAGCCTGAATGCAAGAAGTGAAAGATGCCTCACATGGTCCAAGATGAGTCACTATCACATTAAAGATAGGACAATCTGGACAAAGTCTGTATGGAATTGGATGCTATAGGATGGTTGGAATAAGAGACTGGGTGAGAGAATATGAAGCGTGCACAAAAGGTGTCCAATATTTAGTGAAAATGTTATGATGATGGTTTATTCATTCATTCATTGCAAAATATTTATTGAGCACCTATCATATGTCAGACTCTCCTAGATGCTAAGGATATGATGATGGATAAAACTGACAAAAATGTCTGCCCTCATTGAGCTTACAGTCAGGTGTAGGAGACCAATAATAAATACTCCATAAAATCATGCTATGTTAATAGCAATGAGTATACAAAGAGCCTTTGAGGGAAGAGCAATGACCCTGAGACCAGAAGAACACCTGATATATTTCAGAAATAGCAGGATGGAGCATTATGGGAACTGGTGGGGAGGTAGATTGTGTAGGCAGGCTATGTTAAACAGAAAGGATTTGGGATTTTCTGAAGGGTGAGATGGGAAGCCAGCCATCGGAAGGTTTAAACAGAGAAGTGACATGATTGGACTTTTTTTCTCCCTCTAAAGTAGTAAAAAAATTGAGATGTAACTTACACATTGGTAGACTTAAACACAAATGCACAAACCTTAAGTGGGTAGCTCAGTAAAATTTTACATATGTATCCACCCATGCAGCCAACACCTGGATTAAGATATGGAAGATTGCCATGAACTGAAAAGATTCCTTGCTACTTTCAGTCCATGTTCCACTTCCTCAATGAGGTAATCAATCTTCTGTCTTCTAATACCACTGATTAGTTTTGTTTGTCCTTTGAACCACATTTAAGGGGAACTATGCAATATATTTTTTATCAGGATTTTTGTGCTCAACTTTATATTTTGAGATTCATTCATGTTATTGCACATATCAGTGGTTTTCTCTTTTTCATTGTGGTGTACTATTCCATTGTATGGATGAATATACTATCATTTATCCATTCTCCTACTGATGGGCATTTGGGTTGCTTTGGGGCTTTGGCTATTAGGAATAAAGATGTTATGAACATTTATATATATATTTTTTGGTGAATACATGCACTAGTTTATCTTGGGTATGAACAGACATGCTGAGTCATAGGGTGGGCATATGTTTGGCTTTAATACATATGGCCAAAATTTTTTGCTAAGTGGTTGAACAAATACATTCTATGAGATACATTCTATCGACAATATATGAGAGAGAGTTCCAGTTACTAGACATCCTTGCCAATGCTTGATACTGTCAATCTTTTTAAAAGACATTCTGGTAGGTGTGTAATGGTACCACAAAGTGGTCTTAGCTTGCATTTTCCTGATAGGTAATAATATTGAGCATTTTTTAAAGATTTTAAAAAATTTATTCATGAGAGACACAGAGAGAGGCAGAGACATAGCCAGAGGGAGAAGCAGGGTCTCTACGGGGAGCCTGATGCAGGACTAGATCCCAGGACCCTGGGATCATGACCTGAGCCAAAGGCAGATGCTCAACCACTGAGCCAACCAGGTGCCCCAATATTGAGCACTTTTAGATGCTCAAAAGCACATACTTTTTGACCATCTAGAAATGAAGTAGCTGTTCAAGTTCTGTCCGTTTTAATGTTTTTTTCTTACTGATTTATAGCTCTTGATATATTTTATATCCAAAATATTTTTTAGCTACATGTGTTGAAATATAGTTTTCTAGTTTGGAGCCTGCTGTTTACCTCCCTGATGATTCATTTTAATGAACAGAAGTTCTTTATTTTAATGAAATCCAATTTATCATTTTAAAAAATAGTTACTGCTTTATGTGTCCCACTAAGGAAATCTTTGCCTCATACAGAAGCAAAAGCCTATGTTTTCTTCTAGAAACTTGGTTTATCTGTTATAGTTAAATTGATGGTCTATCTTGAATGAATTTCTATATATGATTTGAGGCTGGGAATATACATATTGTCCCCGTTTTGATACCTTAATGTTCTTTTTTTTTGATACCTTAATGTTCTAATACTATTTATTAAACATATTATTCCTCCCACACTAGATTATAATGGTGCCTTTGCTGTATATCATGTGGTAATATATACGAGTTTATTTCTAGAGTCTAACATTGCTCTATTTATCTAAGCTTTCACTAGTACCATATTCTCTTAATTTTTGTAGATTTGAAAGAAATCTTAAAATATGATAATGTAAATTTTCCAACTTTATCTTTCTTTAAAGTTGTCTTATTCTTGGTTCTTTGCATGTCCTTATAATTTTTAGAATCAAGTTGTCCATATTTTGTGATATTGTTCTTTTAGTGATTAATCTAGAAAATTTAAAATGTATTTCTTATAGCTCATAATCTTTTTGTGATGTCAACATAGAGTATTCATCAAAACCTGTCTTCTCTAGCTAAACAAGATATCTACCTTCTCCCAAACACTGTGGCTTTGGAAATTTTTCTCCAACTTTCAGCATCCTAGAAGCTGTTCTCCAATAGGCCCCGTGGAATCTTTCCTTGCACACATGTAGTTCAACACTCAGTTAAAGTCCCTCACATGTAGCTCAACATTCAGTTAAAGTCCCAGAATTTCCATGCATCTCTTGGGGGTTCCTTCTCTGTGATTCCTTTATTTCTGGTACCCTGACAAGGCCCTCTCTTAAATCCCAGCCACTTTAGCATTCCTGAACTCTCACTTTGGTTTCTTCAGCCCACCAAACTGCTACTCTTTGAAAAGTGTCAAAGAAAAGGTAGAAATCACCTCATGTAAGTCCCTCCTCTTAAAGTTTGTAGCATTGTGTTGATTTCGGTCCAATATCTTATTATATATATATATTTTATCCAGTTTTATAGTTGGATAGGTTCAATACCAGCTGCTTTATCATGGTCTGAACAGGAAGCCCTGATTTGGGTATTGAAGAGATTGCTTTGGCTTCTTTCTGGAGAAAAGATTGAGGGTGGTGGTACCAGAAAAGACTAGTGAGGTAAGTAAGGTAATTTTTGCAGTAATCCAGGTGAGAGATGATAGTGGCTTGTCCAGAGTGTTATCAGTGATGTGGTAAGAAGTGGTCAAATTTGGAATATATTTTGAAGGTGAAGATGGCAGGATTTTCTGATGGATCTGGTGAAGAATGTGAGAAAAATAATGGGGTCCATGGTGGCACAAAGGATTTTAGTCTATGGTACTGGAGAAAAAGGTTTTCATTTATTGAGATGGGAAGACTGCAAGCGTTGGAGGTTTGGGAGATACCTACTAGACAGGAAGAGTCAATGGACAGTTGTATATATGGCTCAGGAATTCAAGAGAGAGAGGAGGGACTAGTGAGACAGGAGATACAGATTATATTTAGTTATGAGACGAGATATAATCACCAAGGAAGCAAGCAGAGATATAAGATAAAACAAGTTCAAAGATTAAGTCTTGAGAAAACACATTAATAACTTAATTATAGCTTTATAAGCCTAATTTAATTTAGTAGAAATCATTTTATAGGCAGCCTAATGGGGAATGGTGGTAAATATTCAACGAGAGTTAATGGAGTATTTGAGACTCCATTAACTTTTATGTAAATTTAGGCATTACATGCTAATTGGGTGTTTGAACAAATTATTCACTGGTTCTAGGTCACCATAGATGCATGAGAATACAATCAGAATATAGTTTTGATATATTTATAAAACTTGTTTTGTAGAACCTGTTTTGTGAATCACAGGGATATATACACACACATTAAAAAGAGTAAAAATCACTTATGTTTACTGATGCCAGTGGGGCATACAATATGAAAGTAGGACTTAAGGGACTCCATGTAGTTCCCTTCAGACCAATCTTTATAAAGAGCTGCTATACAGGTCAAATGCACAATATGGTCTTTCTGAATATTAAGACATTTTATCTTTTGGAAGGGCATATTATGGCTCAGCTGAACTACATTTTTAAAAATAATACATAGAATGAGAAGTGCTATTTTAATAATTTGAAAAGATGAGTTTTTGCCTTTTAATTTATGAAATCAATCCAGTTCCCTGCACATTTCAGAGTGTAACTCCTGCCATTCTTTGTTCTGTCTTTTATCTCTGTTTCTTAAGAGACAATAATCGAAAACCATAGCCAAAAGCCTGATACAGCCCATAATAAAAATGGCTTGAGTTTTTCCTCAGATATATTATCCAATTTTTCTCTAATGATAATGGGATGGATTTCAGATCAAACACTAACTGGGCAAATGAAGTAAAAAATTTTTAGTGACCGCCTTACGTTCTATATTATTGTAGTCCAATTATTAGAGGTGGTCTGATAAAGGGGAGAAGGTGAACACAGCAGAGCCAAGAGCTTGTAGGAAAAACCTGGTGTAATAGTGAAGTGTTTTCACAACTGTAAATTACACTGAAAATTGCTTATCAATCAAAATGTGAGAGCAACACCAAAAATATTAATCAAGTAGGAAGTGGTCATCTTAATGGTGAAACAAAGCCAAGAGAAATTAGGAAGCTTAATGTTACAGTAACTGTGGTTTTATAAGAGAATGTTCATACTCTTAAAAATACACCCTGAAATATATAGAGGTAAAGTGGCTTGATGTAGGACTCTCAAATGGTTCAAAAATTAATTTTATATATGTGTGTGAATATATATAAATACAGACAGAGAGGGAGAAAGAATAAGGAAGTGAGAGAGAGAAGTCTATAATTGATAAATGGGAGCAATATATTAACAGTAGGTGACATTCTTACAGCTTTTCTAAATGTTTGAAATTATTTCCACATCCAAAGGTACAAAAATGGATACACACATGAACGCATAAACACAAGCACACACACATAAAGGGAAGTTAATCATGAACATTGCTACCTAAGCCATACTGTTTCATTATCATTTTTCCTCATGCTTAAATTACCTCAAGAATGTCTTTGGTATTTTTCAAATGACCAAGCTTCTCATGCTTCATCTCAGGCATTAAAGGATATTAGTCTTCCTTTGTCAGTCTGTGTTCTTTTCTCTGAAAGGCACAACTCCCATGACTTCAGAGAAGATGGATCTGGAAGACAGAGGCCACAGAACACAGCTGCTCAATGTGCTACTTGTCAAAGCTTTGCTAGGGACTGGGCCCTTATGCATTCATACCTCCAAACTCTTAGGTTTGACTGAATTTTCCTTAGTCTGGTCCAGGTATCTCTGCTAATGGTCTAGAGGGTGAAAGTGGCTCTCTGCCTCCTGTATTGAGGTGATAGCTTTGAATGCTATGTGATGAGTCCTCTTCTGTGTTTTCTAGCAGGAGAAAGTTTGTGCCAGATTTTAAGTTCTAAGGTTTATTTCCCAGTACATAGATGTTCAAATTATATTTGTTAATTTTTTTAAAAAAGATTTTATTTATTTATTTATTTATTTATTTATTTATTTATTTATTTATCTATTTATTTATGAGAGACATATATAGAGAGAAGCAGAGACACAGGCAGAGGGAGAAGCAGGCTCTATGTAGGGAGCCCGATGTGGGACTCCATCTGGAACTCCAGGATCACACCCTGGGCTAAGCCACTGAGCCACTCAGGCATCTCTATATTTGTTAATTGACTCTAAATTTGCTTTGAAAGAGCTGTAGAACTATAAAAATATTTACATAAGGTGTAATCCATTTGAAAATCAAACAATTCAATGCAATAAAGCAAGCAAAGCTACTAAAGCAGAGTGGAAGAGTCAAAGGGGGATCAGCCAGCTGGCAGACAGCAGGATCTCTCAAACGTAAATGTGCATACAGTTCCCTTGGTTTTCTTGATAAAACACAGCTTCTCATTGGTAGTCTGAGTGCAGCTTGAGCTTTTGCATTTCTAAACAGCTCCTAGAAGATGCTGGTCCATGGACTGCACTGAGTAGTCAAGTGCTATGAGGGCACAGAAAGAGGAAGGGCTCATGGTGGCCTGGAAGGCTTCATGAAGAGGAAGGTTCTAGATGGCTGTGGAAGGAGCAGAATTTAAGTAGATGAGGAGGGAAAGAGAGCATTTCAGGTGCAAAGATTTTCTTAACAAAGGCACAAGAGTGGGAATGAACTTAATTTACTAGGAGAGCTCCTAGCCTGAATTTGGCTGCAAGAGAGAGTTTATGTAGTGGAGAGGAGGAAGTAAGTTTAGATTGGAAGTTTTGAATATTGGGTTAAAGATCATTGGCTTTATATTATAGGCAACAGACAAGATGTTAGGGAAGAAAAGGGTGTGAGCATCCACATGATCCTCTTGAACAAAGAGGATGAACAAAGGCAGAACATGATTAGCTGTGTGCCACAAAGGTGGGTTACAGGGAGCTTATAGGCACTCTACTGCAGAGCATCTGAGATAAGCTGAACTGTATCCTCTAAAAATTCATGTATTGAAGCCTTAAACCCCAGTACTTCAAAGTGGGATTCAAGAAATGATTAAGTTAAAATGGGGTTAATAGGGTGGGCCCTAACATAATACAACTGTTGTCCTTCTAAGAAAAGGGAATTTGAACATAGTTATATAGGAAAGAGAATGCGAAGATACAGTAAAAAAGACATCTATAAGCCAAGGAGAGAGGCCTAGAAGAAAAGGTACCTTGATCTTGGACTTCTAGCCACTAGAATAGTGAGAAAATAAATTTCAGCTATTCAAGCCACTCAGTCTGTGCTTTGTTATGGCAACCCTAGCAAATTAATATAGCACCATTTTCTCTTCCTTCCTTTCCTTAATCAGTCAACTAAATGTATGGCCCATCTGCCACACACAAAATACTGTTATGGGCACAGAAGGAAATAGAGAAAAGTACAGGATTAAAAGAAACATAAGCCATAGATTTGCTCTCAAGAAGGTGCCATTCCCAGAGGACTTCTGGGGAAGATGGCAGAGTAGGAAGACCCTAAGCTCACCTTGTCCCACGGATACAACTAGATGACACTTTCATCAGTGTTTACAACCCAGAAAACAACATGAAGATT
Organism: Canis lupus baileyi; assembly: GCF_048164855.1. NCBI lineage: Eukaryota > Metazoa > Chordata > Mammalia > Carnivora > Canidae > Canis > Canis lupus. The sequence goes on along the minus strand of NC_132841.1, from coordinate 75,452,533 downwards.
GGCAGAATAAACTCCACAACTGAATATAAAGAGGCCACAAAGAGGAAAGGAGGGCAGAGAAGTGGTTGGAAACTAAATGAACTTGAGGGACTGTCTACAGGAGGGAGGGACACGATGGAAACAGAGAGGGAGAGCAACAAATGCCCACACTGGGGATCCCACACAGGGAAGATGAATTCCTGTAACAGTTGGCTTTGAAAACCAGAGGGGTTGAATTTCATGAGTTCTTACAACTAGTGGGATTTAAAACCTGGAATTGTAAAGAAATCAGCGGCTCAGCTCTGGGAAAGCTGGTAGGCTAGAGGAAACAGAGTTTCTGTCCCTAAAGAGAGAACACAACAGCCTGTGGAGATACAGCCATAGAAGCAACAGTCTGAAAAGTGCCTGGGGCATATGGGAGGAAGAGTTATTTACTAATATCAGAGCATGTCCCAAAAGGACAGAAATCCCTGGGGAACTCCTCTGGGAGCAAAGGAACTGGCAGGTGCCATTTCCCTGCCCTGCTGCCCAGGATAAACATACTGACACCTCCAGGACTTGCTATCTAACTAGTGAGCATTGCTGCCCCACACCCCCATGTTGTGCTTTTGCCAATCTACCTCTCCAGACAGCCTGCCTCAGTCCAGGTGCTGCAGGGCCCTCCCATAGAGGAAAGGAGACAGGCAAAGCTTGCTAGCATTGTTGCACCTGCCTCACTTTTGTGCTTGGGTGGATCTGCCCTCTTCAGAACTGTCTTGGCCAGAACCCATACAAGGCAGTGTCACAGGCCTGGCAGTGTGCAAGCAACCCCTATAGTGGCCAGCATCTGGAGAGTGGGAAAGATAAACACAAACACAAGTCCGATGGAGGCCCCAGCAGTGGGCTGGAGGTGGACAACTGGTCTGACTGCAGGCCCTGCCTACCACTGAAAGCTTTTCAGGGGACAATACAGTGAAAGTGCCCTGCAGTTTGGTGCTACTACATCTCTGGCAAATTCCTGGTCTGACTCCATTCAAGTCCAAGGTGTCCTCAGTCTGGCTCACCAACACTGTAAGGATCAAACACTGCCCACAGCAGGCAAAGAGAGCCACTGCAGATGGCTGGACTGAAGGAAAAGGCAGCCAGATACAACAGCAGGGTGTAGGCATCACAAATAGGAGATACCCCCAAAGTGCCAGGTTCTAGTGAACAGGGGACTGCACAGCAGGGTACTATAGGATCTCTTCTGGGGAAGCGCATTATTTTCAAGTGCAGGAGATATAGCTGTCCTTCCTAACATAGAGAAACAAAAACAAAGAGTTAGACAAACTGAAAAGACAGAAAAATATGTCACAAATGAAAGAACAGGACAATACCACAGCAAGAGACCTAAGTGAAATGGTGATAAGTAGTATGCCTGATAGAGAATTTAAAGTAATGGTCATAAAAATTCTCACTGGACTTGAGAAAAGAATGGAAGACATCAGTTAGACCCTTAGCAATGAGATTTAAAAAAAACTTCTCCCTCTGCCTGTGTCTCTGCCTCTCTCTCTGTGTCTATCATGAATAAATAAATAAAATCTTAAAAAAAAAAAGAAAGAAAAGAGAACAGAATTTTTTAAAATATTTTTTTAAAAATTTACTTGACAGAGTGAGAGAGAGTACACAAGCAGGGGGAGCAGTAGGCAGAGGGAGAGGGAGAAGCAGGCCCCTCCCCAAGTAGGGAACAGAGCGTGGGGCCCAAATCTTAGGACCTTGAGATCATGAACTGAACTGAAGGCAGACACTTAACTGACTGAGCCACCCAGGTGCCCCAGGAGCAGAAAATTTATTTGAAGAAATAATAACTGCAAACTTCTTAAATTTAGGGAAGGAAATAGAAATCCAGATCCAGGAGGCAGAGATTCCCCCAACAAAATAAACCCAAGGAGGTCCACACCAAGAAATAGTAATTAAGATGGCAAAAAGTAAGGACAAACATTATATGTTCTCATTCATTTGGGGAATATAAATAATAGTGAAAGGGAATAGAAGGGAAGGGAGAAGAAATGGGTAGGAAATGTCAGAAAGGGAGACAGAACATAAAGACTCCTAACTCTGGGAAACGAATTAGGGGTGGTGGAAGGGGAGGAGGGTGGGGGGTGGGGGTGAATGGGTGACGGACACTGAGGGGGGCACTTGACGGGATGAGCACTGGGTGTTATTCTGTATGTTGGCAAATTGAACACCAATAAAAAACAAATTTATTATTAAAAAAATAAAAATAAAATGAAAGTGAAAAAAATAAAATAAAAAGATGGCAAAAAGTAGTAATAAAGAGATAATTTTAAAAGCAGAGAGAGAGACAGAGAGAGAAAGAGAGAGAGATAGAGAAAACAGTTACATACAAGGGAACCACTTAAGGCCATCAGATGATTTTTCAGCAGAAACTGCAGGCCAGAAGGGAGTGTCATGATGTATTCAAGTGCTCAAAGGAAAAAAAAATCTGCATCCAAGAATATTCTAACCAGCAAGACTATTATTATTCAGAATAGAAGGAGAGGTAAAAGGATTCCTGGGTGGCTCAGCAGTTGAGTGTCTGCCTTTGGCTCAGGGCCTGATCCTAGGATCTAGGATGGAGTCCCACCTCAGGCTCCCTGTGAGGAGCCTGCTTCTCCCTCCTCCTATGTCTCTGTCTCTTTGTCTCTGTGCCTCTCATGAATAAAGAAATAAATCTTAAAAAAAATAAAGTAAAATAAAGGAGAGGTAAAGAGTTTCCTAAATAAAAATTAAGGGAATTCAAAACCATTAAATTCTCTAAGAAATGTGAAAGGGAACTCTCTGAGTAGAAAGAAAAACTATGCAATAGTAGGGAAAGTAGGAAGCACAAAAGCAGTAAAAATAAATATATCTGTAAAAATCAGTCAAGGGACTCACAAAACAAATGGGTGTGAAGTAAGACACCATATACCTAAAATGGGGGGAGGAGAGGAGTAAACAATGGGTTCTAACTTAAGCAACCATCAGCTTAATACAAGACTGCTATATATAAAAGATATTATATACAAACCAAATGGTAACCACAAATCAAAAATGAGTAAAAGATATGCAAAAAATAAAGAGAAAGGAATCCAAATATATCACTAAAGAAAGTCAGCAAACCATGAAAGAGAGCAATGGAAGAAAGTTTTTAATTAGCAATAATTGTGCCTTGGATAAACCTCATTGGCTACAATACTGCCACCACGCAAAGCTGGCAATGGAAGAAAGGAATGGAGAAAAACTACAAAAACAACCATAAAACAAATAACAAAATGGCAGTAAATACACATCATTAATTATTCTGTAGTGCCTGGTTGGCCCAGTCAATAGATCATCCAACTCTAGATCTTGGAGTCATGAGTTTAAGCCCCACTTTGGGTGTAGAGACTACTTAAACAAAACAAAACAAATTCCCAAGGAACTGGGAGGCAAGGTCATGTCCTAAAAACACTAAAAAATTACTTTAAATATAAATGGACTAAACACTCCACTCAAAAGACACAGGATGACAGAGTAGATAAAAAAACAAGACTCATATATAGGTCGCCTGCAAGAGACTCATTTTAGACCTAAAGACACATGCAGATTGAAAGTGAGGGTTAGAGAAGCATTTTTCATGCGAATGGACATCAAATGAAAGCCAGAGTAGCAATACTTATACTGAAAAAGATAGACTTTAAAAGTAAGACTGTAGGGATGCCTGGGTGGCTCAGAAGTTGAGTATCTGCCTTTGGCTCAGGTGGTGATCCTGGAGTTCCAGGATCAAGTCCCACACCGGGCTCCCTGCATGGAGCCTGCTTCTCTCTCTGCCTATATCTCTGCCTCTCTCTACTCTGTGTCTCTCATGAATAAATAAATAAAATCTTAAAAAAGAAAACTAAGACTGTAACAAGATACGGAGAAGGACACTGTATAATAATAAAGGGGGCAATCCAACAAGAAGATATACCAATTATAAATATTTATGTACCCAACATGGGAGTACCCAAATTAGCAAACATAAATACTCTTGTATTCAAGAGTAATACAGTAATAGCAGGGGACTTTAACACCCTACTTACATCAATGGACAGATCATCCAAAAAAGAGAATCAACAAGGCCTTGAATGGTTCATTGGACTAGATGGACCTAACCAATATATTTAGAATATTCCATCTTAAAACAGCAGAATACACATTCTTTTCAAATGCACAGGGAACATTTTCCAGGATAGATCACATGTTAGGCCACAAAGAAGTCTCAACAAGTTCAGAAAGACTGAGGTCATAGTATGCATCTTTTCCAACTACAACACTATGAAACTAGAAATCAACTACAAGAAAAAATTGGGAAAGACCACAAATACATAAGGTTAAATAACACGCTACTAAACAATGAATGGGTCAACTAAAATCAAAGAGGAAATAAAAACACATGGAAACAAATAAAATAGAAAACACGGTGGTCTAAAATCTTTGGGATGCAGCAAAATCTGTTCTAAGAGAAGTTTATAGCAATACAAGCCTACCTCAAGAAGCAAGAAAAATCTCAAATAAACAGCCTAACCTTACACCTAAAGGAGTTTAAAAGAACCAAAACCCAAAACACATGGAAAGAGAGAACTAATAAACATTAGAGCAGAAAAAAATGAATAAAAACTTAAAAGCAATAGAATAGATCAAAGAAATCAAGAGTTGTTTCCTTTAAAGATCAACAAAACATAAATTTTAGCCAGACTCATAAAAAAAGAAGACTCGAGTAAACAAACTTAAAAGTGAAAAGAGGAGAAATAATAACTAACACCCAGAAATACAAAGAATTATAAGAGAATGCTATGGAAAAATTATATGCCGACAAATTGGACAGGTGGAAGAAATCCATAAACTCCTAGAAATGTATAACCTCCCAAAACTGAATCAGGAAGAAATAGAAAATTTGAACAGACCCATTACCAGCAATGAAATTGAATAAAAAAATCTCCAAACAATCAAAAGTCCAAGGCCAGATGGCTTCACAGGCAAAATCTACTAAATATTTAAAGAAGAGTTAATACCTATTATCTCAAACTATTCCAAAAATAGAAGAGAAAGAAAAGCTTCCAAATTTATTCTGTGAGGCCAATTTTATCCTGATATTAAAACCAGATAAAGATACCACAAAAAAGAGAATAGGCCAATATCCCTAATGGACAGAGATGCAAAAATCCTAAACAAAATATTAGCAAACTGAATCCAACAATACATTAAAAAATAATTCACCACAATTAAGTGGGGACTTATTCCTGGGATGCAAGAGTGCTTCAATATTTACAAATTAATCAACATGATACCTCAAGATAGAAGAGGAAAGAAAAAATCATATGATCACTCAATACATGCAGAAAAACATTTGACAAAGTACTACATCCATTCATGATAAAAACTCTCAACAAGGTAGGTTTAGAGGAAACATACTTCAAAATAATAAAGACCATATGTGAAAAATGAATAACTAATATCACACTCAATGGTGAAAAAGAGCTTTTCCTCTAAGATCAAGAACAAGACAAGGACGTCCACTCTCACTACTATTATTCACCATATTATTAGAAGTCCCAGCTATAGCAATCAGAAAAGAAAAAGAAATAAAAGACATCCAAATTGGTAAGAAGAAGTAAAACTATCACTAAAGACTCTGCCAAGAAACTGCTAGAACTAATAAATGAATTTAGTAAGGTTGCAGGACACACAATCAATATACAGAAATCCATTGCATTTCTATACAGTAATAATGAAGCAGCACAAAGAGAAATTAAGAAAATAATCCCATTTACAATTGCACCAAAAATAATAAAATACCTAGGGATGAACTTAAGCTTGGCTGAATAACATAAAACACTGAAAGAAATTGAAGATGACACAAATGGAAAGTTATTCCATGCTCATGTATTGTAAGAATAAATATTAAAATGTCCATACCTCCCAAGCAATCTACAGATTTAATGCAATCCCTATCAAAATACCAATAGCATTTTTCAAAGAAATAGAACAAATAACCCTAAAATTTGAATGGAACCACAAAAAAACCTTAAATACACAAAGCAATCTTGAAAAAGAACAAAACTGGATGCATTACAATTCCAGATTTCAAGATCTACTACAAAGCTGTAGTAATCAAAACAGCACTGTACTGGCATAAAAACAGATACACAGATCAATGGAACAGATTAGAAAGCCCAAAAGCAAACCCATAGTTACATTGTCAATTAATCTTTGACAAAGTAGATAAGAATAATGAGAAAAAGAACATCTCTTCAGCAAATGGTGTTGGGAAAACTGTATAGCTACATGTAAAAGAATGAAACTGGACCACTTCCTCACATTATACACAATAGTAAGCTCAAAATGGATCGCAGACCTAAATGTGAGACCGGACACCATAAAAATCCTAGAAGAAAGCACAGGCAGTAATATCTCTGACATCAACTGTAGCATCATTTTCTAGATATGTCTCCTGAGGCAAGGGAAACAAAAGCAAAAATAAACTAGTGAGAATACATTAAAATAAAAAGATTCTGTACAGCAAAGGAAACATTAAAAAAAAAAAAACTAAAAGGGAACCTACTGAAAGAGAGAAATTTACAAATGACATAACTGATAAAGGGTTAGTATCCTAAATAAATAAAGAACTTATATAACTCAACACACAAAAAGCCAAATGATCCAACTGAAAAATGGCCAGAAGATATGAATAGACATTTCTCCAAAAAAGACATCCAGATGGCCAGCAGATGCATGAAAAGATGCTCATCACTCCTCATCAGGGAAATGAAAATCAAAACCATGAGATATCACCTTACATCTCTTATAATGGCAAAAATAAAGGAAATACATGTTTGTGAGGATGTGGAGAAATCAAAATAAAAAACAAGTGTTGGTGAGGATGTGGAAAAAAAGGAACCCTTGTGTACTGTTGGTGGGAATGTAAACTGGTGCAGCCACTGGGGTAGACAAAATGAAAGTTCCTCAAAAAATTAAAAATAGAGTTACCATATGATCCAGTAATTCCTACTACTGGATATTTACCCAAAGAATACAAAACACTAAATTAAAAGGATATATGCACCCCTTGTTTTTTGCAGCATTACTTATAGCAGCCAAATTATGGAAGCAGCCCAAGTGTCCATGTATTGATGAATGGATAAAGAAATGAGGTGTATATATAATGGAATTATCCAATTACAAAAAAGAATGAAATCTTGCCAATTGCAACAACATGGATAGAGCTAGAGAGTATAATGCTAAGTGAAATAAGTTAGTCAAAGACAAATACCATATGAATTTACTCATATTTAGAATTTATGAAACAAATAAGAAAACAGAGAGTCAGAAACAAATCAAGGAACAGACTTAATTATAGAGAACAAAAAGATGGTTACAGGGGCAGGTGGGTGGAGGGAAGGGTGACATAGGTGAGGGGAATTAAGAGTACACTTATCATGATGAGCACTGAGTAATGTGTAGAATTGTTGAATCACTGTATTGTACACTCAGAACTAATATAACATCTTATGTTAGCTATGCTGGAATTAAAAGGAAAAATTTAATAAAATTGAAAAAAAAAGAAAATAAAAAATACATTTGCAAAAAAAAAGAGAGAGAGAGAGAGAGAGAAAGAAACCAGGATACAGATGAATTTCAATTTATAGGAAAAATAAAAATATAGAACCAGTAAGTTCCTCCAGCACTGAAATTATGGTTCTTCAGACACATTACCATCATTGGGAAGTATGGAGGTAGACTGGGCAAATTTGAAGCAGGCTAAATAATTAAATAATATAGCCAGGTTCAAGAACAAGAACAACAACAAGGTGCCATTTCAGTGAGTCACACATATATTTTAATATGAATATCTTTTTAATGCTAACAGTATATACCCATATTTGCTCTATTATTCATCTACCACTTCAACAAATGTTTAATGAGTATCAATTTAAATGCCTAGCACTATTCTAGAATTATATATATATATATACACACATCCCTCCAGAATATAGGCCCCCTTTATGTGTGTATATATCTATATATACACATTATATATAACATATAATTTATCACGTGGTTACAAGTGCTATGAGGAAAAAGTAGCTTTGGGATATAGAGGGAGACAGGGTGAAATAGGTATGATTTTAGGTTGGATGGTCAGCAAAGACCTCTTTAATCATGTGCCATTTGAGCAGAGACCTGTGGATTTATGGGAAAATCAAGCATATATTATGTTCCAACTTCTGTGTAGGATCAGAGCACCCAAGGAAGAACCCACAGTCTACGAGGAAGTAGACATTTAGACTGAGAATTCCAATATAGTTAGATAAGCATTATATCAGGCCATACATAATTAAGTGCCAGATATTCACAGCTAATACTCAATAAATATTTGCTAAATGAATGAATGAATGTATGCATGCATGCATGCATGAATGAATGAATGAATCAATCAATCAATCAATCAATCAATCAATCAATCAATCAATAAGGGGAACAGTGAATGAAATAGGAGTCCAGAGGAAGGAAGGAAATACTTTTGAGTAGGATAATAGTTTTCAAGCTGAGTTCTGCCCACCCTGAGAGTTCCAAGAGTCTGGTTTATGGGCAACTGTGAGGTGATGGGGAAAAGTGAAGCTAGGTCAAGTGGAGCTCTGAGCTCTCTATCTGCATTTCAACAGATGTTTACCTGCTTTGCCTACTGGGTGCCCTTGGAAGATTATGTCTATGCAAAGAGAACTGCAACTTGTAAAAATTTGAAAAGCCCTGGTCTGGCAAATCAGTACATGCTTTCTCAGAGCATTGAAAGAGGATAGAGTCTGAAAAATCAGCATTCTGGTGTTCCAATGCAAAGTGGGAGTTCACCCACATGACTTAACCATTTAACCAAAGCAGAACCTCAAAAAGAGCAAGGTTTTGGGAAGGTTGAGAGCAGAAAAGAGTTAAACTGCACATTGTTTACTTGTCTAAAACCTCATAAACCCAACAAATCCTGACTACGATTTAGAGGTTAGAAGAGGGATCCCTGGGTGGCGCAGCGGTTTGGCGCCTGCCTTTGGCCCGGGGCGCGATCCTGGAGACACGGGATCGAATCCCACGTCGGGCTCCCAGTGCATGGAGCCTGCTTTTCCCTCTGCCTGTGTCTCTGCCTCTCTCTCTCTCTCTGTGACTATCATAAATAAATAAATAAAAAAAAATAGAGGTTAGAAGAGCCTAGGTGAGCTTAAAGTTACCCTGCTTTCCTGCCATAAGCCATCAAGACTTCTATTAGGGTTGCAGGGAATGTAAATTATTGAAGGCCTGTAAACATTCCTTCCATAACTTTTCACTTTATTTTATTTTTTATAGTTAACTGATCTTTTAAATTAAAATGAATTTTTTTATTTGGAAATTTAGTTTTTATTGCAAATTTCTGGTAAAGGAAAGAACATGTAGGCTGATCCCCATTTACACTTTGGTATTAAGAGAACTGTAGCTCAGTGGCTTACAACTGCAGCCTTTGAATCACCCAGGGAGGCCTTTGATACCTAGAGTTGCCTGTGTCCCACCTCCTAGAAGTTCTGGCTTAATTGGTCTAGGAGGCAGCCCAGGCATCAGTAGCTTTTTGAACTCCTCAGGTGATTCCAACATGTTGATACACTGGATCCTATAAAAATTTTATGGACAAAATAGAAGGCATGACAATACATCTGAATTATGATGTAAAAATATGATCCTATGTCATTTAAAAAATATTTTTTTTATTTATTTTAGAGAGAGTGCATAAGTAGGGGGAAGTGGAAGAGGGAGAAGTAGACTCTGCTAAGCAGGGAGCTCCATGTGGAACTTGATCCTAGGACTCTGAGATCATGACCTGAGTCAAAGGCAGATGTTTAACCAACTAAGCCACCCAGGCACCCCAGGATCCTATGTCATTTTTAAATGCTCTAAACACTTTATCTCTGTTGAGACATTAATAATTTGGTATTATTAATGGAATAGAAATTCATACTTTTGTATGGACAGAGAATCTAATTTAATTTAAATTCTGGTGTAATATACTGTACTGTATTGGTTTTAGGTGTACAATATAGTGATCCAACAGTTCCATACTCCATGCTCATCAAGTGTGTTCCTAATCCCCTTCACCTGTTTCACCCAACCACTCAACTCACCTCCCCTCTGGTAACCATCTGTTTGTTCTCTATAGTTAAGAGTATGTTCCTTGGTTTGTCTCTTTTTTCCCCTTTGCTCATTTGTTTTGTTTCTTAAATTCCACATATGAGTGAAATCATATGGCATTTGTCTTTCTCTCATTGGTTCATTTGGCTTAGCATTATATTCTCTAGGTCCATTCATATTGTTGCAAATGGCAAGATTTCATTCCTTTTTATAGTTGAATAATATTCCATTGTGTATAGGTATACCACATCTTTATCCATTCATCAATCCATGGACGCTTGGGCTGCTTCCACAGTTTGGCTACAGTAAATAATGCTTCAATAAACACAGGGGTTTATATATCCTTTTGAATTAGTGTTTTTGTATTCTTTGGGTAAATACCCAGTAGTATGATTACAGGATGATAGGGTAGTTCTATTTTTTAATTTTTTGAGGAACCTCCATATTGTCTTCCACAGTGGCTGTACCAGTTTGCATTCCCACCAACAGTGCACAAGGGTTCCTTTTTCTCCACATCCTTGTCAACACTTGTTTTTTCTTGAGTTTTAATTTAGCTGAAAATAAACACATAGATCAATGGAACAAAATAGAAAGCCCAGAAGTAAAGCCAGAATTATATGGTCAATTAATCTTGGACAAAGGAGGCAAGAATATGCAATGGGAAAATGACAGTCTCTTCAACAAATAGTGCTAGGAAAACTGGACAGCTATATGCAACAGAATGAAACTGGACCACTTTCTTAGACCTTACATAAAAATAAATTCAAAATGGATTAAGGACCTAAATGTGAGATCTGAAACCATAAAAATCTTAGAAGAGAGTACAGGTGGTAATTTCTCTGACACTGGCTGTAGCAACATCTTTTTTAGACATAACTTTTCATTTTAAAGGAAAATGGCTTGTTTTGCAAAATAGGAAAAAGGGGCCAAAAGGGAAGTTAACTGTGGACAGTGTTAGTATGAGTTCTGAGAAACCTGGAATGAACCCATTATCCAAGCAATAACAATTTACATATCCCTTTAGTTTTACTTTATAGGTGCATTTTTAGATTCTGTCAAATATCCTTTTTATTATAGTGTCTGTAAGAGAGAAGATGCCACAAAACTCTTAACAGGTAGTCATTAACAAATCTGAAATCACTTGTGCTCATGTGATTGGTCTGTTTTTCAGATATATCAGTATCCAACCATATTTGGATCAAATCCTTTGGCTAAATATGGACTTCTGGAAGTCAGAACAGAGTATCTTTTGTCTGCCTATCTTCTCATTAAATAATAATTAAAAAAAACATAGGCAGGATGAACCTTAACCAACACTAATCAGCGACCTCATGGTTCCTGAGAGCACAAAGCTATGTAACAGAAGGGAAATGTATTATGTCACTATGAACAGGATGGTGTCAATTACCCAGGATAGGACTCTGAGATATGTATGCTCCCTTAGGAGAAATACTGTTTAGTGATCAATTCAAATCCTTTACAGATGCAAAAAATTTTTCCTGAAAAGAGAACACACCACATACAAAGTAGAGCTTGTGTTGACTTAGCAATATACTGCCCAAGACTAACGAATATTTGGCAAAACAACAACAACAACAAAACAAAACCACACACAACAACCAAAAAACATCTTTTGCTATCAGTGAAACATGCACCTTCAGTCTGCCTTGCGAGTTCTGGTCATTCTTACCTGAGTTGAGTGGCAGGATTTGCATGACATACATTCCTGGAACTGACATTCGTTCCTAGACCCTTCTAACTCTGTTTTCTCTTTGTCTGCAAAAACTGAGATTTGACCACAGAATTCTAGGTAGCCATGGAAATGATGAGTAATTTAAAGAAGTACACTATGAAATATACTAACTCCATGGACACTTCTGGCCAAAGATTAGGTTTATACACTGTTGCAGTGTGTTGCAGTGGTCTTGCAATACTGTGAAGAAAAATCAGAGAAAGTCAAAGGTGGACAGGTACATCTAACCCAGTTGGGGTGTCTTTTCATATAGATTATAGTTTTAGGATAAATTATTTTGAAGAAGCAATTCTGTCTAGAAGCAATCTCAGGTGGAGGAACATTTACTCACAAACAGGGTTTCAGAATCATGATGGTTAGATTAATCTGATTGCAGTCATTTGTTTTACAGAGAATGGAATTGGAGGTATAGAAAGATTAAGATTACACAAATCATATAGTCTGATAGAGACCAGGGAAGAGGTAGAAACCAATGTGTCTCCATGACCAATGTTTCTGTGTGTTTTACTACAGTGCTCATTTAAAATCTTTTCTCTGTAGCTTTACTGAGGAATCCCCAAATAGATGTATTCAAAAATGCTATTTATTTTATGTGTAGGCCATGATGTATATTATGTTTGCTTGATAGATAAGACTAGTGATCATTTTTCCAGGACCATTGAAAGCCCAAGATAGTCTCTTTGTAATTTAGATTCATTGTTATGTTTGAGTCTTCTGTTTTAGAAACATAGAAAAATAAAAATGCTTATTTGCAAGGGATATGTCCAAAAGTACCTATGCTATAGTTAGAGAATATCTTATCTTAACCAGGAAAACTTACAAGTGAGAATCTAGCATAGTTGTGCAGCTGTGTCTTTATCATCTAGTGTCTTTGCTCACGTAGTACAGAACTCCTGAGAACTTTATCACCAACTTGCTATGTGACCTTGCTCAAGTCAGAAGATACCTTTATGGTTTATTTCTTCCCATCTACAAAGTTGAATACCAAGTACAGTAATGGTATGGGGAGGTTTATATAGATTTGAGAATGACAGAAACTGATCTATGTTTGTGACTACAATATGCATAATTTAGGATATAAATGATTTAATCCAACCATCTTTAAGACGGCCTTAAAAATTTAGAGCAGCTCTTCCACCTCTGTCCCTGAATGCTCCATCCATAGGCTACATTCCATTTATAGTTCCAATTCCTTTCATTTTTTCTTCTCTTGCTCACAGATTATTACATCCTTGTTAAGGCAATGCATTGCAAAGGAATGGTCCTTCAAGAAGCTTTGTTTCAATAGACCCAATAATAAGCAGCCAAGTGTTCTTCATTTCCTTACCTCCTAGAGTTCCTCCTATTTTAGGGAGACAAGCTGAATGTTGTCCTACAGGGTAAGGCAGAAAGAGCACCAGTGCCACCACCTGGAGGCAGGGAGAATGAGGCACCGCATAGAAAAGAGAAGTCACTACATGTCCAAGGGTGAGCATGTTTGCTTGATTCTTTGCCCTTTTCCTTGTTGCAATATCTTTCTCTATTTTTCTTCACTTCTTTTTGCCATTCCTACACATATTTGTTAATGCTTTCTCAGTTTCACCACCACACTAGTTTAGGAAAAGGTCCAGGGAATAGTAAAGGCCCTACCTTAAATTGGAAGATGAGGGAAATCAGAATAAGATTACTTTCCCTTTGGAGAACTTATCCAACAGGCTTCTTGCTTGGATGCAAGTTTATGTATTCTCCTGAATATAGGAGGAAATGCCTCCCTGTGAAGATCTTTATGCTACCTGAGGTTTAGTTAAGCCCTATCAAATCATTAGCTCTGAAATCAGGGGGATAGGGTCACAAATTTTCTATTCTGTGCTGAAAGAAAGACAATCTAAAATTCAGTTCCTGTCTGCCTTGTAACATGAGTTACATAATGATACAGGGTTCTATACTATATGATATGGTTCTATAGACTACTTTAACCAGGGATGTAGGGTAATTGACTACAAATGTTCATTAGAGTAAGAAATAGAGAGACAAAAGCCTTCCCAAGTGGACCTTCTTGACTTCCTTAGAGACTTTCCTTTGGATAGTTTCTAGTTCTACTAAAGAACTAGGAGCTGTGTAGTGTCCTCAGCACCAGATTAGAAGTAAAAAAGAAGAAACCAACCCAATTTTCTGAATCAAGATTAGTTTTTATTTTAGTAGTTTAGATAGTCATTACTGATGCAGAATATTCATTTTTAGTAAGTTGTTTTGGGAATGCATGGATCCCAAGGGTGCCCTGGAGATAACTCAGCTATAGGTTGTGGCAGAGAGAGGGTGGGGCAGGTTGGAGAGGAGGTCTTACCTGTTAATTAGAGGAGCTTTACTTCTATGTGCTTTCTACATTGATATTCTGAGATATATTTATTTTGAAGAAAAATTTTCTAAAGATTTTAAAAGACAAAGTATAGACAATTATGCCTATTAAAATCAATCCTAAGAATGACTGAAATATCTACCAGAAGTTGTATGATTGGGATCCCTGGGTGGCGCAGCGGTTTGGCGCCTGCCTTTGGCCCAGGGCGCGATCCTGGAGGCCTGGAATCGAATCCCACGTCGGGCTCCCGGTGCATGGAGCCTGCTTCTCCCTCTGCCTGTGTCTCTGCCCCTCTCTCTCTCTCTGTGTGACTATCATAAATAAATAAAAATTAAAAAAAAAAGAAGTTGTATGATTGGTCTAATGCTTCAGCTTTGACACCCAGTGGTGATCCATTTTCAGCATCAGACAATGTACATGACTCTTATATCCCCTAGATCTTTTAAATGGTTTGTTGGGATATGTTTTTTGTTTTTATTTTTGCTCAGTTTTTTTTTTTTAATTTCTTGATTGTATTAAGGGTTAACTTCTGTTAGGCTTAAGGTATTTAGAAGGAATTTAGTTGTCTCTTTTGTGGAGAAATTATAGTAAAATCTGAAATTCAGTACTCTTCTTAATCCTCATAGTTCAAAGCTTAAAAATAAAAATAATAAACGAGCTCTGAATATTTTCATTTTGATTCCGAACCCTTCACAATACCTACTACAATGTTGGATACATAGTAGATGTTTAACAGATAATATTGGGTTGAGATGAATTTTTTAGATTCTAAAATTGGGAAATACTAAACTCAAGATTTCAGAAGTAGTGCTACATAAACCAACAATGTCCACTTTCATATCATAAACCTGTTTAAAGCATTCCTGATTATGGAAATTCCCTCTCTCTTCTTTTCTTTAGCTTCTCCCTCCCTCCTCCTTCCCTTTTCTTCTTTCCTTCTTTGCCTCTCTCCCTCTCCTTCTCTTTTCCCTTACTCCCTCATAACAAGGAAACCAATGAACTTTTGGAGAATAAATCAGTAAGGAAAGACTTGTCTTACAATTTATGAAGCTGTATTATAAAGCCCTAGAACCTGTCAGTGTGTTATTGTCTGAAGAGATAAATAGATCAGAAGATCTATTTGAACAGAAGGCTTACAGAAGAGACCCATATAAAGAGACTTAACTCATGCAAAAGTTGGCATTGTAGAGCACTGAGGAAAGCACAGCCTTCACTATTGTTGCTGAGACAACTGAATGTTCATATGGAAAAGAGAGAAATTTGATCCTGTAACATATCATACACAAAATCCAAATTAGGTGATAAGCAAAACAATAAAGATTTTAGAAATAGTAAGAAGAGATTTCTTAAATAGGATGCAAAAAATACTAACCAGAAATGGAAAAACTGCTCATGGAAAATCTCATATATAACTAGTGAGAACAAATTGATAAAACTAATTTGGAAAACTAGCATTATCTACTAAAGATGAAGATGCACACACATTATGATTATAGGAGCAGAACTGCTGGGTTATAATGTGTGTGTGACTTCAACAGAAATGGATATATAGTTACATGAGGATGCATGAAAAAAACCTGGCCATTTTTCATAATATCCTTAATTTCGAATTGATAATGTTTTATTTCTTGATCTGGTTGGTAGTTACACATACCTCTATTTTATAATAACCCATTAAGCTGTATCTTTATGCTTTACACATATTTATGTATCTGTATTATTTCTTGCAAAGTCAAGAAATAAAACAAATCTCTAAAAAAAAATTGTTCCAGCATCCAGTTTATATTGGTTTTATAAAAGCACGAAGATAAAATACTTTGTCAAGTATTTTGTTTAAGTCTAGATATATTACATATATACACATTATCCTGATCTTCTTAGTAATTTTGTCAAAAGTGGAAATATATTTTCTTAACATGTTACTCTTAATGAACCATAGAACAGATCTACTTGAGGCAGTACATTGTTAAAAATGGAAGTCAAAATGCTGCTTTGGTTAGCTAAAACACCTTGGTAAATCAATTGGTTGCCTTCTTCTTCTTTAAAAAGAGACTTTGATATAGATGATCACTCAGGCTTCTCTGGCTCTAAATGTTCTAAGATTTAGTAATTGCATGAATAAAGAAACTCTAAAATATCTTGAATTCCTGTTCTAAAAGGCTTCTGTGATAATGAATTAATAACCACCTGGTAAAATACAAAGGAACATTACAAGTCATGCATTCCAAATTATATTCAGGGATAACTGATTTAAAAAACTAGAAAACTTATGGCTAGAACATGTAAAATCTTTAAGCAAAGTTTGTTAAGCAGTGCCAGTGCACAGTTCATGCTGGTGTTAAAAGGTGGCTTATGGATCCAGAACAGCAGAGAACTAGTTTAAAAGTTATTCTATTTTTGCTCGAGATTCCTCAGTACAGTACATTCTACTTCTAGAAGACAAGTAATAAGTACTGAGGTTATCCGCCTACTGCTCAGGTCTTGATTCCTGGAAATATTATTATTGCTGTTGTTGTTATTATTGTCTTTATTATTATTTTTGAGAGAGACAAAGAAAAAAATGCCAGAGAAAGGGAAGAGGGAGAGAGAGAGAGAGAGAGAGAGAGAGAGAGAGAGAGAGAGAGAGAGACTCTTAAGCAGGCTACTTCCAGCACAGAGCCTGACTCAGAGCTTGATCTTACAATCTTGAGATCATGACCTGAGCTGAAATCAAGAGTCTGATGATTAACCAATTGAGCCACCCAGGTGCCCCATCCTGAAAATATCATCAAATGATCATCATTCATTCAATCTACGAATGCCTATTTAATTCCTACTATATGTTGGCACTGTGGAGAATTCAAAGATGGAGAAAATATTATCCTTGCCCTCAGGTTACTCATAATCTGCCTATTATTTTGAACAAATGTTACCCAATTTTGATTAACATAGAACTTGAAAAAAAAGCTGTTGACAAACACTGCTTTATTAATGGATGTAACAGGAAAATGATTATCAACTGAAAGTTGGTAGAATAGTTTGACCAATTCGAAAATAAAGGAGCAATAATTATCAGGCATAGCCTGCATTAGAAAGTGGTTCTAATAGTGTCAAAAAATTCTTATATTATAATATTATGTTAAAAAGGGTGAAGAAAACTTGAGTATGCAGCATGATATCAACTATAGAACAGAACAGAAGAAAAGCACGTTTCAATTTCAATAGTGGGGATGCTTGGGTGGCTCCGCGATTGAGCGCCTGCCTTCAGATGGCCCAGGGTGTGTTCCTGGAGTCACGGGATTGAGTCCCCACATCGGGCTCCCTGTGGGTAGCCTGCTTCTCTCTCTGCCTATGTCTCTGCCCCTCTCTGTGTCTCTCATGAATAAACAAATAAAATATTAAAAAATAAAACTCAATAGTGCTTATCTTGGATTAAATTCATTTATCCCAAAGGGGTATATTTCCTTTATAAACAGAAAATAGCCAGGGGAATTTTAAAAAAGAAAACCATAACTGGGGGCATCACAATGCCAGATTTCAGGTTGTACTACAAAGCTGTGGTCATCAAGACAGTGTGGTACTGGCACAAAAACAGACACATAGATCAATGGAACAGAATAGAGAACCCAGAAGTGGACCCTGAACTTTATGGTCAACTAATATTCGATAAAGGAGGAAAGACTATCCATTGGAAGAAAGTCTCTTCAATAAATGGTGCTGGGAAAATTGGACATCCACATGCAGAAGAATGAAACTAGACCACTCTCTTTCACCAGACACAAAGATAAACTCAAAATGGATGAAAGATCTAAATGTGAGACAAGATTCCATCAAAATCCTAGAGGAGAACACAGGCAACACCCTTTTTGAACTCAGCCACAGTAACTTCTTACAAGATACATCCACGAAGGCAAAAGAAACAAAAGCAAAAATGAACTATTGGGACTTCATCAAGATAAGAAGCTTTTGCACAGCAAAGGATACAGTCAACAAAACTAAAAGACAACCTACAGAATGGGAGAAGATATTTGCAAATGACGTATCAGATAAAGGGCTAGTTTCCAAGATCTATAAAGAACTTCTTAAACTCAACAGCAAAGAAACAAACAATCCAATCATGAAATGGGCAAAAGACATGAAGAGAAATCTCACAGAGGAAGACATAGACATGGCCAACATGCACATGAGAAAATGCTCTGCATCACTTGCCATCAGGGAAATACAAATCAAAACCACAATGAGATCCCACCTCACACCAGTGAGAATGGGGAAAATTAACAAGGCAGGAAATCACAAATGTTGGAGAGGATGCGGAGAAAAGGGAACCCTCTTACACTGTTGGTGGGAATGTGAACTGGTGCAGCCACTCTGGAAAACTGTGTGGAGGTTCCTCAAAGAGTTAAAAATAGACCTGCCCTACGACCCAGCAATTGCACTGCTGGGGATTTACCCCAAAGATACAGATGCAATGAAATGCCGGGACACCTGCACCCCAATGTTTATAGCAGCAATGGCCACAATAGCCAAGCTGTGGAAGGAGCCTCGGTGTCCATCAAAAGATGAGTGGATAAAGAAGATGTGGTTTATGTATACAATGGAATATTCCTCAGCCATTAGAAACGACAAATACCCACCATTTGCTTCAACGTGGATGGAACTGGAGGGTATTATGCTGAGTGAAATAAGTCAATCGGAGGACAAACATTATATGTTCTCATTCATTTGGGGAATATAAATAATGGTGAAAGGGAATATAAGGGAAGGGAGAAGAAATGTGTGGGATATATCAGAAAGGGAGACAGAACATAAAGACTCCTAACTCTGGGAAACGAACTAGGGGTGGTGGAAGGGGAGGAGGGCGGGGGCTGGGAGTGACTGGGTGGCGGGCACTGAGGGGGGCACTTGACGGGATGAGCACTGGGTGTTATTCTGTATGTTGGCAAATTGAACATCAATAAAAAATAAATTTATTATTAAAAAAAGAAAAATACATGCATTTATTTAAAAAACAGACTCCGAATAGTGGAAAACTTTTCAAAAAAAGAGAGTTAAAAAAAAAAAAACAAATCTGTACTTCCTGGAATTAATCCTATTTAGCTAGAGCACTGAAAAACAGAAATACACAGCACTTAGAATTAAGAACCATGCTAGAGTTTATTTTTTAAAAAATGCAGCAGAGAGATTGAAGTATCAGAGAATAGGAGGAAAGGAAATGCAACTCTATGATTGGGAAAGGATTTTGCAGAAAACAACTTGCCAATTTTTCCAGTAATAATATTATTGTTTGTCTGATAACTATACTGTGTCTGCCAATGGCATTGTTCTCCAGTGACAGTGAGAGATAAAAAGGAGACAGATACGTGACACGCAGTAATGTGGGGAAACATTTTCCCTTGCAACAGGAAGAATAGAGATCTTACTTCCCTGAGTCCTGAGAATCTTTACTCATGCCTCTGCAGAATAAGAGTTTTAATTCAATTTTTAATTTTATGGCTGTTTTGGTTAGTCTTATTTTATATATTCATTGAGGTTTTATTAATATACAATGATATACACAGTTATTACATATTCAGTTTTATAAGGTTTGATGAGTGTAATAAGATCTATATAGAACAAGAAAGTTCCCTTCTTCCATCTTTCCCATCAATGCCCCTGGCCCACTCCTCAACCACTTTCTGATTGCTATCACCTCGGATTAGTTTTGCCTGCTTTTGAATTCCTTAAAAATGGATTCAGACAGTGGATACACAGTAGCAGAACTTTGAAACTCTTGCTCAAACAAGAATCCTGGATGTCATCAAATTGTTCCTACAAACAAGTGAGAACTCACTACAATAGCAACTAAAATTCGCTTAATGCTTTTTTATTTTTGCTCAGTTCCTACATGGGAACCTCTGAACCTCAAGGTACTCCTTTCAGCATGGTAGAAACTGACCATGAAATCAGAAGACTTAGGCTCCATTCCGATTAATTCTACAAATTATCTCAGTCTTATTTGCTTCATTTCTGTTCTCTTTAGTTTCTTACTCTCTAAAATGAATATAACTCCAATAGCTCCTATGTACATAAATAGTGGGATTAAGTTTTCTTTCCAGGCTTCTTCCCCTCTATTATATGTGAGAGTGGTGGTAAGCATGTCTGGTCCAGGCACACTCTTGCACTGGCCCACAGTCAATCCCCACTGTCTACTTGCTGCTTGCTGGTCAACTACTGTACCTCATAACTGGCTTCTCCAGGATATTGCCACAACATTAGCAATTTCATCCCAAGTATAGACTCAGTACCCTTTAATTCCTCCAAAGAATTGCCAAGACAGGCTGAAATATTTATTTATTTATTTATTTATTTATTTATTTATTTACTTACTTACTTACTTAAGATTTTATTATGTATTCATGAGAGACACACACACACACAGAGGCACAGACATAGGCAGAGGGAAAAGCAGGCTTCATGTAGGAAGCCTGACGTGGGACTCAATCCCGGGTCTCCAGGATCACTCCCTGAGCCGAAGGTGGCACTAAGGGCTGAAATATTTACCAGAACTTTCCTAAAGTCTTGGAAATAACAAAAGTTCAACACAGATTACCTAAGAATTGGGACAGACTCAGATTCTGTAGGGAATGAAATTGACATAATTTTGGGATTTTCTGTAAGAAAAATGATACAAAAAATATTTTACTTTGCATGTTTAAAAACAGGTAACCACGCATACACATTGATAGGGCCCTCCCAACACGGAAAAACCCTGATAATTAGCTTCTTTTGTTTCATGGTGAATTTACCTTTGCTTATGATTCCAAAAGTCCCCACACCCACACTGATTACTTGTATAACTCCTGTCAAGCTTTCCTTGAAATGTGAAGCCAGTTCAGTCGTGATCAGTGGGCATGTTGGAGAAGCATCATCACAGGCTCTGTTTTCTTTCCTAGGATGCATCATGATAGGAAGGTCATTTCCTTCAGGGAAATGCTAACCCCCTACCTCCAAAATGTGGCCTGGGCCACTTATTATGGACATGGCAACCACAATAGTTCACAGTATATGTACCAAAGGCTGAAGCCTAGGGTGTTAAAGCCCTTCATGACACCAGGTTTGAGAAATCACTGACTTAGCTAGTGTATTCCACATTCATGTTTGATGCGTTTCTTAATCTATCATTTAGGTGATGTGAAAGATGTCAACCTTGCTTGTTCTTCTTCACCATCAGCCAATTGCCCCTTTTCTATGAGCCAGTCAGTACTTATGCAAGGATACAGACACATTTCCCAAGAACAAATAATATTTTTTAGCAAAAGGGATCTGAAAACAAATTTTAAAAATTGTCCAAATCCTTGATGTTACAGTCATGTTAATAGACTCATTTTACACTATGAAACCAAGTTCTTAACATTTCAATCTACCAGGTTTTCCAAAGAATTGCCTATGAGGTATTGCCTTATATCTGCTTGACAACAACGCCTCCCAGAACAAAAGGAGGACTTCCCCTAAAGATAAAACCCATCTTCTCTTGAAATGCACTGGCTGCTTTAAATGTCCTAAAAGACAGTTCTCTAGCTTCAAAAGAAGATAGTTCTCTAGTTTCAATCCTCCCAGGGCACCTTCACATACTGTATTACAACACTCTACCTACTTCACAAGGTTGTGTGAAGATTAACTTTTTTAAAGATTTATTTTTTATTTATTTATGATAGACATAGAGAGAGAGAGAGAGAGAGAGAGAGAGAGAGAGGCAGAGACACAGGAGGAGGGAGAAGCAGGCTCCATGCAGGGAGCCCGACACGGGACTTGATCCCGGGTCTCCAGGATCCCGCCCTGGGCTGAAGGCAGGCGCCAAACCGCTGAGCCACCCAGGGATCCCCTGTGTGAAGATTAATTTAATCAGTGTCTGTGAAAGTGCTTTGTAACTTTAAAGACTATAAAGATATAAGTGTTATTATTAGAGAATTGTAGCCAAAAGCTTTTTCAGTTAAAAGTATCAGACTCTTCATAATGCTCTATTACTTGTGTTAGTGGCCTTAAGAAGAACAAATCAACATACACAAGTGATCTAAAACCAAAACTTTGACCAACACCTTCATTTTTGTTATCCACCAAAAGCTGGTGGAATAGCCCAACAACCAGAAGCAAAGGGGACAAATCGATAATCTGAACTTGGTGCTTTTAGCCAAATAATTAATTAAATAAGTAAAGGAAGAATTTCTAACATGTAAATATATTCAAGGTAAATATTATCCATTGAAAAAGCATAATTAAGTACACCTAGATAATATTTGAAATCATATCTGCAAAAAAAGTTGGTAAAACTAAGTCAAAACTTTAAAACTATTATTAGTCCACAACACTGGCATTAGTCCCAGACTCTACCGCTGCTTTATAAGGAGGCATCATTATATTTACTGTGTGCCCGCAATATACAGAGCAGTCCAGCAATTTAAAGATGTGCCTTTTGTTGTGTTTATAGGTTTTTCTTTATTACCTAGTTCAAGGTCTTTCACACCTCAGTCTTTTGTAAACTATCTTCAAGATATTTGCCATATTCTAGAGTAATTGGTAACATTATATTCTAATTTTTTTTAAATTGACTTTTAAAAACTTTAAATAATTAGTTTTATTTCATTTTAAGCAGTAGATCCCGAAATTTTGAGTTTGATGTGCTAGTTTTCTAATTTTTTTCTAATGCACACTAAGTAGTAAACTGTTTATTAGAATCTTTTTTAAAGTTGAGCCATGTAGCATCTAAAATAACCATTGGTACTATAATTTGTTTATGGACTACAATGTAGACAAAACTAAACCAGTTAATTTATGAAGAGGCAGTTGTAGACTTTGAATTACCTGTAAAGATAATTGTAAATTATCATTTAGTCTAGCTTCTATTGTGGAAATAGAAGAATCCACAATCATAGTGGGAAATCTCTAGTATACTGCTCTCCATGATTGATAGAAGCAGTAGCAGGGACACCTGGGTGGCTCAGTGGTTGAGCATCTGCCTTGGGTTCAGGTTGTGATCTCAGGATCCGGGATCGAGTCCCACATCAGGCTCCCTGCAGAGAGCCTGCTTCTCCCTCTGCCTATATCTCTGCCTCTCTCTCTGTGTCTCTCACGAATAAATAAATAGAATCTTTAAAAAAAGAAGCAGCAACAGAATTCAGTGGAGTAATAGAAATTTGAACAACACGTTTTTAGAAACTTGCTTTATGGCTATATAAAAAATGTGCATACACAACTGCAGAATATGCAACCTTTCAAAGCACACATGGAACTTTAAAAAATGTTGGCCATGTAATGTGCCTGAAGTAATCCTTAATCATTTCAAAGTATAGAAGCCATATATAGCAGGGTCCTTGACATATAGGAATTAAGCAAGAAACCAATAAAAAATATACATGCATGTTGTTTGAAGCACTATTAAAAATGACTAAACATTCTATAGAAACAAAAGGGATGATTTAAACAGAATAAGGTTGCTCCCTAGATATCACTGATATTTGGCTGGTATTCACCTGCTGGTTTTGCCTCACATCTCCTCTGATTGTTCAATGTATTCTTCTTGACTGCTAAATGTTTGGGTCAGGTTGTCACTATTCTGAATATGACCCCATCTTTACAAACTAATGTGGGAGAAATCCTTTGGTGATGGCACAAGGTTGGGTGAAAAAGTCACTTTGTGAAACTCAAAATAGGATCAGTTGAAATGATCCTATTCTTTATTTTAAAGTAATCTCTATACCCAAAATAGGGCTCAAACTCACAACCCCAAGATCAAGAGTCACATGCTCCACCAACTGAGTGAGCCAGGTGCCCCGAAATGATCCTATTCTGTAAGATAAAGTACTGCATATATTCCTAAAACTATAGTTTACATTTATTTAACTGTATGGAGAGGAATCTTCTTTAATCTTTAAATATCCATGTGAGATAGGCATTATAATTATTTCCACTTTGCAGATGAGCAAACTGAAGCTCAAGAGAGGTGAGTGACCTTGACCAATATTACATAGCTAGGAAATCATGGAGCTAGCAGTCAGGCTACACAGCCTCCTAAGTATTATAACTAATGCTAGGATTGCTTGGAAGGACAGAGAAGAAAGCGGACAGTGTTTAGCACTGGGAAATATGATTGGGGTTGTTGGGGGTGGCTATAGGACAAGGGTTGAAGAAGTATTGTTTTCTTTATTCTGTGTAATTTTTGATTACTTAAACTTTATTTTTCAAGGACTATGTTGTAATTTTTTGAAAAGTTTACAACTAAAATGAGGGAGTAATAATTCAATCTAGTTTTAACAGTTTGTCCTTGTGACAGCCTCCAGTGGAAAGGAGATGACCAGGAAGGAGCTCTGCCCAGGGAGCTAAGGGTTTTAGCAAGACTAGTGCGGCTTTGTGAAAATAAAGCCCCCATCTGTATTAGAATTGCTTTGTATTTCTTTAACACCTAATCTGAGTTGCCTTAAAGGTTGAGTAAATAACTCATTTATCCTCAAAGCACCCTGTGAGTTCCCTGGTGTGGTCTGCCAGGGTGTGGGGTTGAGTGGTGATAGCCCAAGATTAGCTCTTACCCACATTTAGGGATTCTAACTCCTGGAGGGAAATCATTTAAACTCCGTGTGTCTCTAATCACTGTCAACTAAAAGTATCATCTTCATAATAGTAATTTCCAGTCTCAAAGGGATACTATTAATTAGTCTACATTTTTAAAGGGCTTGAGAATGCCAGATGCCAAGTGCTGGATGAATGGGAAGTTTTACCCAAATCATCTAGGTGGGAGTTCTGAGGGGAAAGGAGGTAGGTGACTTGCAGCCAGTCACATGAGGAGGCTAAGGGCAGAGAAGAGAACAGAATAGTCACTGTCCTGGTGCTGAGTGCCCTCCTTTAACCACACCAGACCACGTTCCCAGCCTCCAGTAATTAGAAATTACTTTAGCACATAAACAGGCACTTTATAATGTTTTCTTTTTACAACGGGCAGCACGCTTCTCCTTTCCACAGGGAGAGGGGAACCAGTTTTGGCTTCCCACTGTCCCCACCTCCTTCGCAGCCCAGCCCAATATTCATCCACAGAGAAAGCAGCAGTCACATAAGAACATCTGCTCTGAACATGGCCCTGGCTCAAAAGGAGTTGGTAAAATGGCCTCCTTCAACATATGTTACCACTGCCTTTGGGTGGCCTCGAGTTCTCAGCCACCAGCCACAGTCAGTGCCCACCCCTTCTTCCCTTTCCCATTCTCTCATCAACAAGTTTCAGAAAGTTCTTCATAGAAAGTCTTATTATTGACATGGACACTCTTGCTCAGAACACCCTTACCATACACCACTCCAGCCACTGGTGAGTGATAACAACCCTGTTTGTATTTAATTAGCTCTTGGTTTATGGGGTAGTTTGTGTTGAGGGCATGGCTGTTTTAGTTGGTTGTACAGTTGACAAAAATGTATGTGTATTGATGTGGGTCGTCTGTGTATGTCCTCTCAATGCTCTGGTCTGAAAGCTCAGCAGTCCATCATTACACTACCAAAGCAGGCAAATTATTGGAACTTTTATCCTTTGCTTTCATTCCATAAAACTTGTATGATAAAGCTGTTCTCAGTCTCTAAATTGCTTATCACCAGGTAGAACTTCTAGATGAACCACTGTTGCTGCTCTGTGTCACTACTAGAGAGGAGTGCAGCTGTGGAGACTACTCCCCAGGCAGCTGGCTACATGCCCTGACCCTAAGTGTCATCTACTTATTTCTTGAATGTTTGTTTCTCTTATTTTTAAAATCCTGTCTCTCATAGAATCCATGTCATGACTTATATTCATGAAAATATCTAAAATAGAAACATGATTACAAAGTAGTGGATTATTTTTTAAACAAACATTACAGAATGTACTCATCTAAATGTGTGCAAAGTAATCACTTTTGCAAGTTGTACACATATTCTCCAAATGGTAATATTATGTAACATATTTGAGAAATTCTTCTTTGGAATTACCTGAAGCATTGTATGTAAAAACAAAATTAAATGAAAATATTCTCAACAGTAATACATATTCATATTGAAAGCTTGATTTTGTTTTGTTGTGTATTGTTTTCTGAATTTTTACTTGTAATTCTAAAACCTAAAGATAAACATGGTTAATATTTCTTTTCAGTCTTTTTTTCTGTATTTCTTTTCAGTCTTTTTTTTCTGAGTAGTGACCTATTGAATAGATTCAATGGTAGTGAATTTTCCTCCTCTAAGGGTAATTTTGAGCTTTAGAATCTAATTCCATTTCACTGAATTCTGCAAATATTAAGTGTTTCTACTGGTGAGGAGCTAACTGGAATAAAAAAGATTAATAAGATGTGTTTAAATTGATTTTTTAATAAAAAACCATTAAATAGATTAGAAGGTGATACCAGACAGAATTACAAAAATATTTTGAACAATTGCAGCATCATTCGAATAGGTTGTAGTCTCCTAAGAGAACATATTGAAGAGGACAGTACAAATAGTTGTGCAATGACTGGAATGTTAGAAAAATGAACATGGCCCACATGATATGCTGAATAAAACTTTTTGGGGTAACCAGTAGCAGCCACCACGGTTCAGAATTAGAACCAGCCTGATGCTATGGCAAAAATTAGGTAAGGTGACTCTATATTCCAGTTTGCCTGGGATAGTCCTGGTTGATGCCTATAGTCTGATGTCATTAGCACAGTGCCTCTTTCCTCTCTGAAGAGCACTGGTTTCCAGGATAAATTAATTACCACCCTAAAAATAGAGACATTTGTTGTTGGTACTTCCCCCATGCTTCCGAGCCCCTCAAAGCAACTCCTTAGTTAGTTGTTCTATCTGAACAATGGCCTATTTCTTGGTCCTTCTTTTTCCTTTATCTCCAACAATTAAAACATACATGTACTAATTTCCTTTTTTTTAAATTTATTTTTTATTGGTGTTCAATTTACCAACATACAGAATAACCCCCAGTGCCCGTCACCCATTCACTCCCACCCCCCGCCCTCCTCCCCTTCTACCACCCCTAGTTCATTTCCCAGAGTTAGCAGTCTTTACGTTCTGTCTCCCTTTCTGATATTTCCCACACATTTCTTCTCCCTTCCCTTATATTCCTTTTCAGTATTATTTATATTCCCCACATGAATGAGAACATATAATGTTTGTCCTTCTCCGACTGACTTACTTCACTCAGCATAATACCCTCCAGTTCCATCCACGTTGAAGCAAATGGTGGGTATTTGTCATTTCTAATAGCTGAGTAATATTCCATTGTATACATAAACCACATCTTTTTTATCCACTCATCTTTTAATGGACACCGAGGCTCCTTCCACAGCTTGGCTATTGTGGCCATTGCTACTATAAACATCGGGGTGCAGGTGTCCCTGCATTTCATTGCATCTGTGTCTTTGGGGTAAATCCCCAACAGTGCAATTGCTGGGTCGTAGGGCAGGTCTATTTTTAACTCTTTGAGGAACCTCCACACAGTTTTCCAGAGTGGCTGCACCAGGTCACATTCCCACCAACAGTGTAAGAGGGTTCCCTTTTCTCCGCATCCTCTCCAACATTTGTGGTTTCCTGCCTTGTTAATTTTCCCCATTTTCACTGGTGTGAGGTGGTATCTCATTGTGATAAAGGAGGAAAAGACTATCCATTGGAAGAAAGACAGTCTTTTCAATAAATGGAGCTGGAAAATTGGACATCCACATGCAGAAGAATGAAACTAGACCACTCTCTTTCACCAGACACAAAGATAAACTCAAAATGGATGAAAGACCTAAATGTGAGACAAGATTCCATCAAAATCCTAGAGAAGAATACAGGCAACACCCTTTTTGAACTCGGCCACAGTAACTTCTTGCAAGATACATCCACGAAGGCAAAAGAAACAAAAGCAAAAATGAACTATTGGGACTTCATCAAGATAAGAAGCTTTTGCACAGCAAAGGATACAGTCAACAAAACTAAAAGACAACCTACAGAATGGGAGAAGATATTTGCAAATGACGTATCAGATAAAGGGCTAGTTTCCAAGATCTATAAAGAACTTCTTAAACTCAACAGCAAAGAAACAAACAATCCAATCATGAAATGGGCAAAAGACATGAAGAGAAATCTCACAGAGGAAGACATAGACATGGCCAACATGCACATGAGAAAATGCTCTGCATCACTTGCCATCAGGGAAATACAAATCAAAACCACAATGAGATACCATGTACTAATTTCCTAAAGAAACACAATGAGCTAATAATGAAACAAATATTCGATCTCAACTTTTTATCAAAGAAAAGCAAATTAAAACAATAATTGCTATGAATAAAAGTCAGTAAAAATGCAGGCACTCTGTGAGAGGCTGAAATTATTAAAACCCTAAAGGTGATTTGGTCATAGGTCCCGTATTATGTGGTAAAGACTGTGGAATTTGGAGCCAGACTGCCTGAGAGTGAATCCTACCACTTCCTAATGGTATGATCCTAAGAAGTACCTTCCTTCTTGGTGCCTCAGTTTTCTCATTAGTAAAATGAAGATAAGAATCATATTTTTCAGGGCACCTGGGTAAGTGGTTGAGCATCTGCCTTTGGCTCAGGTCATTATCCTGGGGTCCTAGGATTGAGTCCTGCATCAGGCTCCCTATGGGGAGCCTGCTTCTTCCTCTGCCTATGTCTCTGCCTCTCTCTCTGTGTCTCTCATGAATAAATAAATAAAATATTTGTTAAAAATAATATTTTTCTCAGAGGGTGGTTTTAAGGAATAAATGTCATATCTATTACATCCAACATACACACTACATGAGTTCACTCCTAATGTATGGAATGATAATTTACCAAACAGTTATGAAACAAACAAACAAAAGTTATAAAGCAACACTGAAAATAGCAGCATGCATTCAATAATTTAACAAATGGGGTTTGCAGACTGATAGTAAATCAGACATTATATTCTAGACACAGAATATCCTTAGTGAAAGAGATAAATTTATTTCCTGTGCTTTTCCTGCCTAAAGGGGAGAAGAGACATTAAATTACTAATTATGACTAAAGTATAATGGGTAGTAGGCTAGGGGGACATGCACTGGGGAGGTCCACCTTAGTGCAGGGGATCAGGCAAGCCTCCTGCTGAAATAACATACAGGGTTTTTAAAAAAAATTTTTTTTTAATTTTTATTTATTTATGATAGTCACACAGAGAGAGAGAGAGAGAGAGGCAGAGACACAGGCAGAGGGAGAAGCAGGCTCCATGCACCAGGAGCCCGACGTGGGATTCGACCCCGGCTCTCCAGCATCGCGCCCTGGGCCAAAGGCAGGCGCCAAACCGCTGCACCACCCAGGGATCCCACATACAGGTTTTAATTGGGAAGGTACATGGAAAACCCAGATTGATCATGAGACTTTATGCCTCAAATTAAAAGACATATTTTAGTTTGGCTAAGTAATGTCAGATTAATGTGAAGATTCTTAATCTAAATATATACACAACATATACAATCAGATCCTGTGGAAGTTGGTGATCTTTAATTCAGGCTGGAACATAAGTTAGGTACCTAACACCTTGGTGCTTATTTGTCTGATTTTCCAAGCTTAAGGATTTACTCCCATTGTTGAAGCCCAGCCTCCTAGGTCTTATTCTGAGAGTATAATATCTTTTTTTTTTTAATTTCTTTTATTTGAGTAAATTCACACACACTGTTACATTAGTTTAAAGTCAGAGTGTTATCTCTTATATCTTCTTTTAGCAGCTGAAAAGTGAGAATTGTGTTCTGGATCAGTTATCTAAGGGACAGTTTGTTCCTTTTCTAAGCCTTCTACACTCTTCCCCTGGATCAACTGCAATTCTAAACACTTTCAGAATTGGTCTCAATCCTTTACAATATCACATACTCATCCTTCAATGTTCTTTAATTTTATGCCATGAACATTTTATTGAAGGTTACCATAAAAAATAGCCATCTGATCCCCCACTTAATTTGCTGTAAATATATTAAGAATATAGTTCATTAATGACTCTGTATCTCTTATGGAAAGTCCTATGTATAATTTTATTTAGAAGTTAGTGCTAAAAAGTTTTATCTCTCTTCTTTTTTTTTTTTTTTAATCTCTCTTCTGTACACTGCTATACTTCTCACTCCCTGGTAAATATTATGGCCCTAGTGGCAAGTGAATTTAAAATTAAGTACGTGGGTCAGTCATAGCAACCATATTTATATTCTCCTTTTTCTTTTCTTTCTTTTTTTTT
The DNA here is from genome assembly GCF_048164855.1 of Canis lupus baileyi. Taxonomy (NCBI): domain Eukaryota; kingdom Metazoa; phylum Chordata; class Mammalia; order Carnivora; family Canidae; genus Canis; species Canis lupus. Next base: position 75,422,108 of record NC_132841.1, on the reverse strand, counting down.
TTTGAAGATTTTATTTATTTATTCATGAGACACACACACACAGAGAGAGAGAGAGAGAGAGAGAGAGAGAGAGAGGCAGAGACACAGGCAGAAGGAGAAGTACGGTCCGTGCAGGGAGCTAGATATGGGGTTGGATCCCAGGACTCCAGGATCACACTCTGAGCCAAAGGGGGCTGCTCAACCGCTGAGCCACCCAGGTGTCCCTCTCTTTTTCTTTAAGTTGGATTTTCCATCTTATAAATTTATCATATATTGTTAAAAGGCAACCGAATCCTTTGTGGTAAAAAGGATAGATATATCTAAACAAATATAATACATTGTTATCACACATCAAATATATGAATAGACTGAGCACAATCTTGAACAGTTTTAGTTATCATTAAAAAAAACTAGTAAGGATAAATCAGTGATTGAGAAAATGGAACTCAATAACCTTTGGTATAGGTAAGGCAAAGCGGGATGACAGAAGCCTTTCAAATCTGCAAGTTTGTGCTCCAAATTAAGGGTGCCCAAAAGTAGATTTTGTAGGTATTCCTTACAGAGGATGCTGATCTTCACCCATGTCTTTGGAACTTCACTGTCCTAGAAGGAGGTGGGAAAGGTCCAAAACTGAGGAAGACTGAACAAGCAGTACTCATTTCCTTTTACAATGTGTTCTCAGAGCTCACAACTTAAAAATAGACCTCTGTAAGGCAGGATCCTTAAAGCATGCTGAATCTTGACTCTGCAAGTTTTGAGCCTTTTATATGTTTACACACTAGTAGAAATAAAATGAACAGCCTAAGGGTAAGTGAAGCATAGAGATGTTTATTAGGTTTTATTAAAAGGGGAGTGGCATAGTAAATTATGGAATAGGGATGATTTAGAACTTTCAGGATTCAGAATCATCTTGAGGATTGTCTAGGAATCCATTTGTAGAAGGAAGAAAGGAAAGAAGAAGACTCACATTTGTCAAACACCGTGTTCCAGGTCCTGTGCTAAGTACTTTTATATATACTTTCCTTTTAATTATCCATCACAGTCTTTCTTTAAAATAGGAAGTGGTATTTAAATGCTTTCTCCCCAAGAAATAGGAAACTACCTTGTCTTTCTCCCTCCCCCCCGCCCGCCCTTTTCTGTCACAGTTACCATTTGCCTTCTTGGAAAATAGTGGAAACTCAAATCATAGGTTTTAAGCACTTGTGATTTTTAACCTAACTTCAATCAATGTTTTACAAGAAAGTTAAGAAATGAACTCTTCTCAATGTTAATTAAGAAGGAGGCTCTTATGAGGATAATATTGACAGTTTAATAAAAAAAAAAAAAGCCCTTCGAACAGTCTTAGAGATACTGACTTTATTTTGGCTCTAGTAGATCAAGTTCTGCGGAACGGGTATAATTTGGAAAATGTGAGAAATAAAACAAAGATTGGGTCCATTGAAATCACCTTTCATCAAAGATAAAATCTGGCTTATGGCCTGAAACTAACAATCGTATTAAACCACATATCCATGTTAGTTACTCCTTCTCTTTCTGGTGCCTCTATTATAAAATAACTATCTCCTTTTTCTATCTATCTTTCTATCTATCTATGTATCTATGTATCTATTTCTCTATCTACCTACCTACCTTCCTGTCAATCTATCCATTCATCCATATTATGAATAATGAATTAATAAGTTTTCCTCCTCCTAAAATTTACTAAGCAGAAAGCTCTTATCGAGGTGAGAGGAGTTTATATCTTCTCACTCAAATTTCAAGTGCCATTTTATAGTCGTTCATTTTCAAAACTGTGAAAATTTGTTCACAGTAAGTTAGGGAAATAGATTTTGTATAGTCATAAAAACATAGAATTATAAGACCTTGAAAAGAAGGATACTTAGATATATTCTTGCTCAAACTCCTAATTTTGTAGGTAAAGAAATGGAAGCTAATGAACTCAAAAAGAATTATGAAAACCAGTGGCACTGAGATTTCAGAGTTCCTTTTCCCATACCACAGTCAAAATATCGTTTTCAGTGCCATTTTGGCAAAACTCTCTATACATATGAATGCTTTTATTTATTTTCTAGTTGCACACGATTGTAAGGTTTGAAATTATTTCAGACATTATCTAAGTCCAAACCTTTCATTTAGAGATGAGGACATCAAGCCCGAGAGGGATGAAATGCCCAAAGATACATAGCTAATAGGTGGTAGAGTTGATAGCAGAATCCAGCTTTCTGAACTCCTAAACCAAATCCTTTTCCATTCCACCAACTCGTATATTAGTTCCACAAAAAATGGGGAGACTAATGAAGCTGTTTCCAAGCACAAAATACTGTTAAGTAAATAATTTAAGTGTCACTTCAACAGCATGGATATATCACCAAAGCCTGAAGTAACGAGGGATTAGCAGGGCTAATTTTACTTATTATTTATCAGTCTAGGATTAAGGCTCCTCTTGGAATGTGGAGCTGAGCATTAGTGTTAAGCTTTTTGTTTTTTTGTTATGGTTTGTTAGGGCAAGCTAGACCACAAAGTCAAATAACCTTCCTCAAGATTATACATTAAGTCATCAGCTCAAACAAATCAGAACTTAACGTGCTCTTGTAAAGTCCAACCCTAGAAAAAAATGGTAAGGCAGAAGTGTTTTATTTTCAGTATCTTCTATTTTTCCCCTGCTCTATCTTCCCTTTCCTTCCATTATTTTAAAATGAAATATATAGGGGTGCCTGGGTGGCTTAGTTTGTTAAGCGTCTGCCATCAACTCAGGTCATGATCTCAGGTTCCAAGGATCAAGCCCCACATCAGGCTTCCTGCCTAGCAGGGAGCCAGCTTCTCCCTCTCCCTCTGCCACTCCCTCTGCTTGTGTTCTCTCTCTCTCTCTCAAATAAATACAATATTTAAAAAAATAAAATGCATTATACAGAACATGGATATATGTAAGAAAGGAAAGCCAAGTACTCGGGTCCAAAAGTAAGTGCTGGTAGCAGGTCAATAGTAAGAACTCAAGATCTATATATGAGTTTGTGGCCAATTTAAAACACTGAGTCAGAGGCTAGCCAGGCAAACAAATGGGCAAGGCAAAGGTGAAAAGGTCCAGGGAAATACTCAGGAAGCAAAAAAAACCAATAAGAACTGAAAAGGCAAAACAAGGTGAAAGAGCATCATGAGGCTCTTGAAAGTGGTAAAGGCCTTTACCTGAGACTCAGAAGCCAGTATATGTTTTCTGTTAGGGCATTAAAGAGGGCCTGCTAGTGTTTAGCTTGGGATTTACTGGTAGAAGTAGGTAATGAGTACTCTTGGCTGTGGTGGGTAGTATATAGTGGGGAGAAGAAGGCAGATGCAGACGCAAGGCTGGGTAGTATTCTCATATTCATTCATTCACCAAATACATATTTCTGAATGCCTACTAGATAGGTTCTTGATGTTTAGTGATGAATAAAATAAAGCCCTTAGCCTTCCAAGTTTTCCTCACTTGTATAGGCAATAGATGATAAACAAATAAATGTATAATGTATTCATAAATCCCTTGAAATGAAAAGAGAGTAGTGGTGATGATGATGGCACTGGTTGAAATCAGGTGGTCAGGGAAGCACTGATATGAATCAAATGGTCAGGGAAGGCTTCTCTGAGGTGTCATTTGAGCAGACACCTGAATGAAGTGAATAGAAGGCCCCACAAGTGTCTTTCAAAAGGCATTTAATGCTCCCAAACTTGTCTATCTTTTGTACATATCACTACAGTTCTAGCCTGTTGTCTATTAATTATTTTATCTGTTGGACAGACTTGCTCACTGATGTCTAGGATGATAAACAACTAAACTACTAGCTCTTCCATTTGATGGTGCTCTTCACACCATCCATTTAGATAGTGGTAGGTGATTCTTGATACTTCCCCTCTCTATAGGTCATTAAATCATGATCATAATTATCACATAAAAGGATCAGGTAATGGGCAAGACAAAATAAGGGTTGCAAGCCCTGAGTTTGCTGGGATAAAGTAACCCCAAAGCAGGCTGTTTCCTGACTTTTATATTGCCTCCTCTACTGTCACTGCTCGGGAAAGAGGAAAAGAATTTTCTCTCAGCCAAGATTTTACCAGAAAAACAGAAACTACTTTGAATATCTAAAACAGGGGGGCCTAATGCAGGGAAGTAGCTATATAAGTGGTAGAGAAGGGAGAGCCAAACCAAACCACATGGGGATCACTAGGGAGCTAACCCAAAAGTTAGCCTTTATTCTCCCTAGTCTGGAAGAAGGTGGTATGCCTAAAGAGCTGAGATCACCTGACCAGAGGGGAATATGGTGGTCCTGTTTGCTAGAAGGCACACCATAAAGGACATGCAGCTGCTGCCAGAAAACCACTAAAGGCAGAGGGCAGGGAAGGGAAAGTGTACTTTGGGATATCCCTGTACCCCTTGTCGTCTAACATCCATAAGTACTTTCCATAGTGCTGGTCTAACCGAGCCACGTGCTATGGAAGCCTGGGAAGATATAGTCTGCAGGGAGGTGAGCCCCTCTGTAATACACAGAGGAAGAGCAGAGGAAGGGCAATAAATAGATTTGAGGGCCAGTAGGTTCAGGACTGTCAGAAGAGCTGTAAAAAATGTACTTAAATGTTTATGAGCATCCATGGGCTAAGTGCTGTATTAGAATCTCTACAAACATATTCTCATTTAGTTATCATAAGAGCTTTTTATTTGAAAGTAGGAATGATTATTATATCTTTAAAGAAGAAAAATTGCAGGACCAAAAGATTTGTGGAATGTTTGTGGTCGGACACTAAGTATGGTGAACTAAGGATTCAAATACACCTCTTACTCATGATTAACCTCGCGCTCTTTCCACTGTATTCCTGATCTCTCAGGAGATTGGTGGTTGGTGGGAGGAGGCACATCTCCTTCCTAACTACTACTCACTTTCCCTTTTCATCTCTCCTGTGGTACCTAGGTCATTTTTGAGTAACATAGGCGGAATCTCTGTACTCCATCCTAAGACTAGAGAACACAGAACTAAGATATCTAATTCAAATTGAATCTCATTTCAGATATAATTGTTGAGGTTGGAAAAATGACCATATTCAAACTGTGTCTCTGGGGTAGATTTAAATACTAACTGCTTTCCTTTTCTACTTCAAAGGTGAGTGTAGATGCCTACATCTATATTTTTCAGAGGGTGGTGATGGTGCTGTTTGCCTCAGGCTATGAGGTAAGAGGCTAAAAGAGTGAGGGTGAGGCTTTTCCTCTCCAGATCTCAGGTGGAGCTTCTAGGTTGACAGCAAAATTCTTTCATTTATAAATGGACTATGTTTGCTCTGGAAGCATCTGAGAGGATAAATATGGGATCCCACAGAAGCCACAATGTTATTTTTATAGTGTCTTTTCTCATTATAACTTCAGTCCAAGTCTCTACTTCCCTCCCCACCTCCCCCGCAACCTCTGTTTTCTGGAGGGGAGAGTTTGTTTTCCATATGTGAATGTATCCCCATGTATGACTGTGCATATGAATATACACACAGAGCTTGAAGCTCTTTCTAGTTGAGAATCCTGAAAAAATACATATAGACCCTTTAAATAACCTTTACTTGATGTAAAGATGTTTACAGCATTACTTTTCCATTTTTTTTCCCCCTGAGATGAGATATGAAGTGTGGTTCAAAGGTAGTCAAATCCTATCCTGGAAAAAATATGGAACTCTAAAGAATGTACAAATTAAATAATGACTAAGTGGGTTGGTAAATATACTTTTAATTATTTAAAAAGACAGTTGATAGCAAGTGTCATTTTGGTATTTATAAGAGGAATACTAATTTCTACCCTGCAAGATATCAGAATATTATTAAGATCTGAGTGAAAAAGCCAATCCTTAACTTAAGGTTAAATTCTACCTTAATAAACAATGTCTTAGGTACCCTTCAGTGGTAGGGAGAATAATGCTCCCATGTCCTCTAATGGAATATTATCTTAATATCTACAACCTGTATATATGTTGGGTTACATGGCAAAGGGGAATTATGGTTTCAGATGGATTTGAGATTCCTAATCAGCTGACCTTAAAATAGGGAGATTATCGGGGATTATCCAGATGAACCCACTTAATGAGGGATCTACTTTTTTTAAAGACTTATTTATTTATTTATTTTAGGTGGGAAGGGACAGAGAGAGAGGGAGAGAAATACCCCCAAGCAGACTCCTTACTGAGCATGGAGCCCAATGTGAGGCTCAATCCCATGACCCTGAGATCATGACCTCAGCTGAAATCAAGAGTCTGATGCTTAACTGACTAAGCCACCCAGGTGCCTGATAAAATATCTTACATGTGCATAAGGAAGGCAGAAAAGTCAGTGTCAGAAGAAATGATGTAGAAAAATCTCAACTGTTATTATCTGGCTTTAAAAATGAAGAGGAGCAACAAGCCAGGGAATGTGGGCAGTCTCTAGAAGCTGCACAAGATAAGAAAACAGATTCTCCTCTAGAGCCTCAAGAAGGAACAGAGCTAGTTTAATACCTTAATTTTAGCCTAGTGAGACCCAGTTTGGATTTCTGACCTGCAGAGCCTGTAAGGTAATAAATTTGTATTGTTTTAGGCCACTAAGTTTGTGGTAATCTATTACAACATACATAGAAAAGTAATACATCTTTTAACTCAGAAGGGAAAATAATGAACAAATTCTAATGCAAAGTCCAGTCCATTAAATAACAGTGTTAAGGATAATAGATAAGTATATATTAGATCTGGAATTAAATACTTGCAATGTCATTGAATCCCTATATGATTTCAATAAGTCACTTAATGTCTTTTGGTCTTAGTTTTCTCATCTTAAATACATAAATAAAAATCTATCCTGTCTCCTGTTGACAAGGATGTGGACAAGAAGGAATGCATGTGCACTGCTGATGGGAATGCAAACTGGTGTAACCACTGTGGAAAACAGTATGGAAGTTATTCAAAAAGTAAAAGATAGAATTGCCTTATGATCCAGCAATCACACCACTGGGTATTTGCCCAAAAAATACAAGAACACTATTTCAAAGTGATACATGCACCTCTGTGTTTCCAGCAGCATTATTTACAATAGCCATTATATGGAAGAAGCCCAAGTGTTCATCAATTGATGAATGGATAAAGAAGATATGATATATCACCTGTGTTTGTTACAAGCACATTCTTAATCCTTATCGCCATTCCTCCACTCACCTTCCTTCTGATGACTATCAGTTTGTTCTCTATTGTTAAGATTCTGTTTCCTTAAAAAAAAAAAAAAAAAAAAGATTCTGTTTCCTTGTTTGCCCCAAATACCCCTCTGTATGCCATTGTCATGTCATCCTTGTCAGCAAATGAAACGTTCAAGCCACACAGCTAAGGAAGTTAGAGAGAGGAGTCCAATTAGAGCACCTCTAAAAGCAGTGGTAAAGTTAAGTCTTGAGCAGTGATGATATCACTCTAAAAACTATTTTATTTCAAAAAAAATTTTTAGAGAGAAAGAGTGTATAACTGGGATTGGGGGATGGAGTAGGGAGAGGAAGAGAGAGAATCTTAAGCAGGCTTCATGCCCAGCACAGAGCCCAACAGAGCTCTGTCTTGCAATCCTGAGATCATGACCTGAGATGAGATCAAGAGTTGGCTGCTTAGCCAACTGAACCACCAGGTCCCCCAATTTTCTTTCAAAATTTACTGGAATTTTCAAAAGACAGGCATATTAATATGTTTTATGAGACATTAATTTTTTTCTTGGTGTAGGAAATACTACCAGTGTTCTATGTGCCATTTGTGTGACCCTCCCCTGGCCTCTATATGTTCTTGTTTCCAAAAGCTCACACCAATAACTTTATATGGAGGACTACTAGAGTATTCCTGAGCCTTTGCCCACACAGGCAGGGAGCCAGAAGTCCCTCAGACAGCCCTTAGCCAGTAACTGATACCAGAGAATTGAAGGCACAGTTTCCTTGCCCAAGAATCATGGGAGCCAAGGAATTCTGCTTTCTCTTTGTCACTCATCAATCCAGTTAAATAGCTCGTAAAAATATTAATAATTATCCCCTATAATCTGATAAAGTTTTACTCACATTAATCCATGTGAATACATTTAGTCAAAAACTTATATTGAGATTTCTCTATAAACAGAATACTGTACTTCTATTTAGAATCTATAAAAAAAATAGATGAACATATACCTTGAGGTATAGACTGTTACCAGTATATTTGTTTACTATTTTCTAGTTGATGAGAGGATTGCCTCATTACTACAGAATTCATTCAACCTTACAGTCTCTTAAAATGTCTGTCTCTATGGAGAATTCTAGATGGCAATTAGAAATACAAGGCCCAGAATTTGAGCGATAGCTTGAGACTAAACCATAGTTCATTCTAGGAGTGAAAATATAAACAGATCATAGGAGAGGGAGGAGACTGTGATGTTAAAGAAAGCTTTCAGTTAGGGGGCTGGCTATAGATTAAAAGAGTAAGCAGACTATCTAGGACAAGGTAGTGTCACAGAAGATGGAAAGAATTGTTTTGAGAAAGGTGCATTAAGAGGGCTTGTTTCTTCATGAACAAATGCAGTACTATCCTGCTTCTATCACATTGCTACAGTTGCTGCACACATTGCCCCCATTGCTGGGAGACTTTTATGTTCCTGATTTTATTCTTGTGCCCAACACTTTTTGTTTACATGACATTGTATCTGATAGTAGAAAGATTTATCATCACCTTTTATGCATTAGTTTGGCAGACAGTCTTCTCTTTTAAATATTATCACAAGCCCTATTGACTGATAGATATGTAAAGCTTCATGGTTCTCTCCTTCTTCTTTACTTTGGGTAGTTGATTCTTGATATTTGCATGCCAAGCAGCAGCATCCATTGTAGCAGTAGCAGCCAGAGAATACACAAATTAAATAAAAACCAAAAATCAGCTTTAGAAAGAAGCAGGCACTTGATATAAATTTTAAAATGTACTCAATATCAGGATCCCTGGGTGGCGCAGCGGTTTAGTGCCTGCCTTTGGCCCAGGACGTGATCCTGGAGACCCAGGATTGAATCCCACGTCGGGCTCCCGGTGCATGGAGCCTGCTTCTCCCTCTGCCTGTGTCTCTGCCTCTCTCTCTCTCTCTCTGTGACTATCATAAATAAATAAAAATAAAAAAAATGTACTCAATATCTATTTTTCACTGTTGATTTGCACCAAATGGATAGGAATATTTTCAGGTGCAGTTCTTACTGGGCTGCTATATTCCAGTCCTGTTGTTGCCCTTAAAAATGTTCACATTTGCAAGTTGCAGCAGATACCATCAGATCTAATTATCCCTAGGGCCCAAAGATACTTTTCTTTTTCATCTTTTATCTTGATCATGGAGGTGTTTTCACAGAGTTTATCCTCAATTGTAAATTACATTCCAATTCTTTGAGTCAGAGCAACGTTTTAACATGCACTCCAACATCAGGGTTGCTGGTTTACTACCAGTTTTGCCTGGAGATGGAAGATTTTTAGAGATTAATTTAAAATATCTCAAGATCACATGAATATGGGACAATGAAGACTAGTAATGATTAAAAAGTGGTTTTCTGGGCTTTGAAGAATTCTCACCCAAATGATCAAAGCCATTTGCTATTTTCACTTCACAAGAGGAAACAGTCCTAAGGATTTAAATTAGGCTTAAATTAGAAGGAAGAAAGTACTGACAGTGAGGACGGATATACATTAAAAGTGTTCCGAAAGCTGGGTGCAGCCACTGTGGAAAACAGTATGGAGGTTCCTCAAAGAGTTAAAACTAGAACTACCCTACCATCCAGCAATTGTACTACTAGGTATTTACCCAAAGAATACAAAAATACTAATTCAAAAGGATACATGCACCCTGGTGTTTATAGAAGCGTTATCTACAATAGCCAAATTATGGAAATAGCCCAAGTGTCCATCAACTAATGAATGGGTAAAGAAGAAGTGGTATATACATACAATGGAATATTGCCCAGACATAAAAAAGAATGAAATCTTGCTATTTGCAATACCATGAATGAAGGTAGAGAGTATTATACTAAGCAAAATAAGTCAGGCAGAGAAAGACAAATACAATATGGTTTCACTCATTTGTGGAATTTAGAAAACAAAACAAATATGCAAAGGGGGGGAAAAGAGAGAGAGAGACAAAAGATACTGTACCTGAGAGCTGCTTGGCAAGCTGAGGCCAGGAGACTCCTACTTCCCTTTCCTGTTCACAGAACACTAATATCTAACTATGGCTTTGTGATACTATGCAAGGCTGGCAGCAATCATGAGATGCCAGAGAAATTCTTAAGAAAATACATCCGGATCTACTTTTTTTTTGGTCAAAAAGAAAGAAATATGACTAAAAAGAAGAGAAATAAGACTTAAAAAATTCTAGAACAAAAAAACTGAAACACTCAAAAATAATGCCCTTCAAATTCACCCTTAACATTTATTCCCTATTCCAGCAGAGTGGACATCACTCAGTTACCACCAGGGACAGCCATGAGCCAGGATAAGACAATATTTTAACTGTTAGGTTACACTTTGATTTGGTCTCAGAAATGTGAAACACAACTTAGAAAGTTGTTTTTACTTATCATATTTCACTCCAAATGACTGCTAATTGTTTATAAAAGATTTTTAAAATCACCCGAAAGGATGAAAAAATTTCTACTACTGAAGACATTATCTGGATCTATAAGGCACTATCTGGAAGTGCCATATCTAGGTAAATAAGTCCCCAAAGTTGGAATTACTTGGATATTTCATGTAAATGTGGCTTTTTTGCCCACATTATCCAGATGATTCACTGAGTTTCTTCTGTAATTCATAGTGTGTTCTGACTTTCTCATGGTTAGTAGGTTTTAACAGGTATTCAATTTTTCCATATTTTGTCATTTAAAAATACATCACATACATCAGAGCATAGAGGTTCAACTCCTCTACATGACTGAAACACAGATAGAAATATAAACATGACAGAAACATGAAATTTCCTCGTAAGTCTATGCCTTCATATCTATAGAAATAGAACATTGTACCTAGACTTTTAGAGCCTAATAAAAATGGGGAACAGGTTTAATTGGGGTCAAATGTATTCTTCACACTCATGACTATTATACAGTAAAATATAATATGAGTTGAAGATTCACACTATGCAGTACTTAATACCATTTTGTGGTATTTGTGCAATTAATAAAAAAAACATGCATAGTTGTTTTTTTTATTCTAGGGCGTTACCATACAGTTTTATATTAGTTTCAGGTGCACAATATAGTGACTCAACACTTCCATGTAACACCAGGTGATGAGCTGTCATCACAACAAGTGCACTCCTTAATCCCCATCACCTATTTAACCTATCCCTCTACCCACCTCCTCTCTGATAATCATCTGTTCTCTATAATTAAAGTCTGTTTCTTGATTTGTCTCTTTCCCTTTTCCCCCCTTTGATCATTTGCTTTGTTTGCTAAATTCCACATATGAGTAAAACCATATGGTGTTTGTCTTTCTTTGCCTGACTTATTTTGTTTAGTATTATACTCTCTAGTTCCATCCATGTCATTGCAAATGGCAAGATTTCATTATCTTTTGTGACCAGATAAAATTCCATTATATATAGTGGAATATATATATATAGAGTAAGTATATATATAGAATATATATATATATATATATATAAAGTATATATACAGTAAGTATATATATAGAATAGCAAGTATATTGGAAATAATGTTATAATGTTGTAATAAACATAGGGGTGCATGTATCCCTTTGAATTAGTGTTATTGTATTCTTTGGGCAAATACCCAGTAATGTGAGTGTTGTATCATAAGGTAGATCTATTCTTAACTTATGGAGGAACTTCTATACTGTTTTCCACAGTAGCTGCACCAGTTCACATTCCCACCAACAGTGTCATGAGGGTTTCTTTTTCTCCACATCCTCCCCAACACTTGTTTCCTGTGTTGTTGATTTTAATAATTCTGACAGGTGTGGTAGTTTTGATTTGCATCTACCTGATGGTAACATATGATGTTGAACATATTTTCATTTATCTGTGGTTCCTTACAAATTTTAGCACTGTTTGTTCTAGTTCTGTGAAGAATGCTGTTGGTATTTTGATAGGGATTGCATTAAGATTGCTTTGAATAGTATAGACGTTTTAACAATATTTGTCCTTCCAATCTGTGAGCATGGAAGTCTTCCCATTTTTTTTTGCATTGTCTTCAATTTCTTTCATCATTGTTTTATAGTTTTCAGAGTACAGGTGTTTCTCCTCTTTGGTTAGGTTTAGTCCTAGGTATCTTATTTCTGATGCAATTGTAAAAGGGAATATTTTCTTAATATCTTTTTTTGCTGCTTATTATTGGTGTATGGAAATGCAACAGATTTCTATACATTGATTTTGCATCCTGTGACTTTTCTAAATTTCTTTCCCAGCTCTAGTAGTTTTCTTGGTGGAGTCTTTCAGGTTTTCTATATAGAGTTTTATATCATCTCCAAATAGTGAAAGTTTTACTTCTTTATTGCCAATTTGAATGCCTTTTATTTCTTTTTATTGTCTGGTGGCTATGGCTAGGACCTCCAGTAATATGTTGAATAAAAGTGGAAATAGTGGATACCCTTGTCTTTCCCTGACCTTAGGGGAAAAGCTCTCTGTTTTTCTCCATTAAGGATGATGTTAGCTGTGTGTTTATCATATATGGTCTTTATTATGTTGAGCTATGTTCCCTATATTCCCTACTTTGTTGAGAATTTTTATCATGAATGGGTGTTGTACTTTATCAAATACTTTTTCTGTATTTATTGAAATGATCATATTATTCTTATCCTTTCACTTTTTGATATGAAATATCACACTGATTGGTGGATACTGAACCATCCTTGCAACCCAGGAATAAACCCATTTGATTATGGTGAATGTTTTTTTTAAATGAATTGTTGTATCAGTTTGCTAGTATTTTGTTGAGGATTTTGGCATCTATGTTCATCAGGGATATTGGCCTGTATTTCTCTTTTTTAGTGGTGTCTTATCCAGTTTTGGCACACAGGGAAATGCTTGTTTCATAGAATGAATTTGGAAGTTTTTCTTCCTTTTCTATTTTTTGAAATAGTTTTAGAAGAATAGGTATTAACTCTTCTTTAAATGTTTGGCAGAATTCACCTGTGACTCCATCTGGTTCTGGACTTTTGTTTATTGGGAGTTTTTTGATTGCTGATTCAATTTCTTTGCTGGTTATTGTGTTGAAGAACATTCCTAGTTTTCTAAATGTTAAAAATAGTTATATACTGATAGTGTTTACCACATTGTCTTATAAAAGAAGAGAGACAGAAAAAAAGAGGCAAAAAACTCCAAAAAACAAAAAATGAACCAACAAACACAAGTCCCAGAGGGCTTTGTGGTATATATCACAGCATTTACAGAAGGTTTTACTCATTTAAGAAAGTAAAGAACACGGAAAGGTTTGCAAAGTGGAAGTACTTCTATTACATTTCTGTTACCAGGTTTCTGAAACTCTTTATCATAGCTTGAGGAAACATAAATTTTTATTTGACTAAAGAAAAAATAACCATGATATGGCAGTACAAAACATTTCAGAATTAGTAAGACCCATTTCAGTAAAAGAGTCTTGTAGAGGTAATTTATTACTTTCCACTGACTTCAAGAACAGCCATTCCTGAATCCTTCCTAAATGAGGCAGTTACATTTTACATGAACATATCTATTCTAGTAAAAGTGATTCTAAAACTTATTTCGTAATGCATTTCAATCACAAATAATATCAATAAATGGTGCTGGGAAAATTGGACATCCAGGTGCAGAAGAATGAAACTAGACCACTCTCTTTCACCATACACAAAGATAAACTCAAAATGGGTGAAAGATCTAAATGTGAGACAAGAATCCATCAAAATCCTAGAGGAGAACACAGGCAACACCCTTTTTGAACTCAGCCACAGTAACATCTTGCAAGATACATCCACGGAGGCAAGAGAAACAAAAGCAAAAATGAACTATTGGGACTGAATCAAGATAAGAAGCTTTTGCACAGCAAAAGATACAGTCAACAAAACTAAAAGACAACCTACAGAATGGGAGAAGATATTTGCAAATGACGTATCAGATAAAGGGCTAGTTTCCAAGATCTATAAAGAACTTCTTAAACTCAACAGCAAAGAAACAAACAATCCAATCATGAAATGGGCAAAAGACATGATGAGAAATCTCACAGAGGAAGACATAGACATGGCCAACATGCACATGAGAAAATGCTCTGCATCACTTCCCATCAGGGAAATATAAATCAAAACCACAATGAGATCCCACCTCACACCAGTGAGAATGGTGAAAATTAACAAGGCAGGAAACCACAAATGTTGGAGAGGATGTGGAGAAAGGGGAACCCTCTTGCACTGTTGGTGGGAATGTGAACTGGTGCAGCCACTCTGGAAAACTGTGTGGAGGTTCCTCAAAGAGTTAAAAATAGATCTGCCCTACGACTCAGCAATTGCACTGCTGGGGATTTACCCCAAAGATACAGATGCAGTGAAACGCCGGGACACCTGTGCCCTGATGTTTATAGCAGCAATGTCCACAATAGCCAAACTGTGGAAGGAGCCTCAGTGTCCATCGAAAGATGAATGGATAAAGAAGATGTGGTTTATGTGTACAACGGAATATACTCAGCCATTAGAAATGACAAATACCCACCATTTGCCTCAATGTGGATGGAACTGGAGGGTATTATGCTGAGTTAAATAAGTCAATCGGAGAAAGGCAAACATTATATGGTCTCATTCATTTGGGGAATATAAAAAATAGTGACAGGGAATAAAGGGAAAAGGAGAAAAAATGAGTGGGAAATATCAGAAAGGGAGACAGAACATGAGAGACTCCTAACTCTGGGAAACGAACTAGGGGTGGTAGAAGGGTAGGTGGGCGGGGTTGGGGGTGACTGGGTGACGGGCACTGGGGGGGGCACTTGATGGGATGAGCACTGGGTGTTATTCTATATGTTGGCAAATTGAACACCAATAAAAAATAAATTTATTAAAAAATCACAAATAATAAACAAAGCCTCTGATGCTTTTATCAAAACCTATTTTTGCCTTTGTTATTAATGGAATTGATAAGATTTGTTGTCCTCTGAATATTCTCCTACTTTTAAAAGACCATTAAGTTGTTCTTCAGTTTTATTACATCCCCATTTTTAATAGGGTTAGTACTTTAACCTTATTCTTCAGGTATAATTTTCTCATTCTTTCAACAATTTTTTGCTTCTTTCCCAGGCTTCACTCATTTTAAAATAAAGATGGTTTTAGTGACTAAGTTCCAAATTGTTGTTAACAAATAAGGAATTGACATTATTTGTCTTTCCCCATCAATTGGTACCATTATCTAGAGGCTAGCCAAGATTTAGGAAGTGCATTTTGTCCATAAGTTAATGACAGAATAATTGGATAAAGCAAGGACTAAATGCACAACTGTGGTTTCATTTGTACTGTGTCAAATAAAATCAAATAGGAACAAGAGGGTGACTCAAAGACAGTGTTGTTGGAAGAACCTAAGTGTTTAGAAAATTCTTACTGATGGAGCTGAGACTCTGAAAAGTTAATGTGAAACATCAGAACATGTCTCTGTGCTGATGGAAGTGTTCCAATAAAGAGGGGATAATAACAGAAGCAAAATCATTGAGGGTTTGGGATCCAGGTGAAGGAACTGTATTTTGATTCAGCAATGATATAAATTCAATGTAGCTAAAAAATGCAGAGTTTGGTGCTGAATGAAGTTATAATTTGTATTTGATGGTGGAATGCTGATGGTGATTGCTTCTAATATCTCTACAAATGTCATCTCTGAGAATTATGGGAAAGTTGGGGGGTGTAGGAGATTTGAAAGTAGAAGAAAAAAAATGTTAGCTAGTAGTAATGTAGGAGAATAGGGAAAAGAATGAAAGGCATCTGTCATAGGATTGCCCATTAGAGGTTAGCAGTCACAAATTTAAAGTGAGATCAATCAACAGAGTTGTGTTCTTGAGTGGTCAGGGAAGTCTCCATTTTAGCTGTTAATGCTTTTGATTATTATTAATTGTGAGGTATTACTCTTTGCCCATTGGCTGTTTGGATAACCTCTGGTCTTAGAGAGAGAATGTCCAAGGCTCTGCTGTCTGGAATCACAACCTTGGATAGTATTACAGCTGATAAGAGATAATAGAAATCGGAGGAGGTGTCTGGAGAAGAGATGTAGTGAAGAGAGATGTAGTTTCCTCTTAACTGGACTATGTTCCCTATGAGTTGAAGATAAGACAGCTACAGGGAGGCCAAGTTACAGGTCAAGAAGCAGGAAGGAAGGGTCTTAGCATGAATAGCCAGCCCCATCTTATCCTAGACAGCAAGGCACCATCCTATTGTTGATTCTGGGAGTAAAATGGTTTCCTTGGTTATTGAAGCCTGTTTATTCAGTTAGGCCAAACCAGCAAGTATGTTCATGCTATAGCAAGCATATGACAAGCCTTTATCAACACCTTCTGTATAATCATATTCTTCTTTCATCTAGCTGCACTATTTCTGCTTTTTTATCCCTCAGTCCCCATGGCTGCTTGCTTTCTTCTACATCCAGCCCCATAACTGAGGGGCTTCTCAAAGGCTCATCCTTGGTTCTTTCTTATGATATGTTTATACTTTCATTCCTAGAAAGGAGAACCATTTTCTTGCAGTTTGCTCCTAAGCTCCTACCCTGTGTTCTCAAATAGCATTTGGACATTTCCATAAGAGATCAACATTAATTCATCATTTATCCAAACCAAAACTTACTATTCTTCCCCCTGGGTTCCCTATATTGCATTACAGAGCTACTGCTCTTACAATCTTTTGAACTGGGACCTTCTCAACATCATGACTTTGTGATTTTCTTTCTTCATCATATCCAACATACTTCTAAGTTCCACCCATTCCCTGTATGCAATGTCATTTTTTTTTTTTTATCCTCTTTTCTCTATTCCCTCTGTCCTCAAGACCTACAGCATCTCTGTCAAGGACTATTTTATAGCTTTTGTCTCCCAAGCTCCAGTCAGTAAGCTTTCACACCACCACCCATGCCATCATTTATGTATTCCACTGTTGCTGAATAAAGTTCAAACTCCTTAACATGGCATTTATGATTTTCAGTCATCAGTTTCTAGTCTATCCAGCCTTAATTTACACAATACATGTATCCTCACCACACTAGTGGCACAACAAACTGCACATTTGTCCAAACATGCTCTATTCTCTTTTGTCATAGTTTTTTCTCATGTCATTGCTGCCACAGTTATTTTTTTCTTCTTTCATAATCCTTCCCCAAGTGGCTATTCCTAACCCTCTAGATAAACTGAGGGATAGCATTATAGCACACTGTTTCCATCTATATCTATAATATAAATATACAAAATATGTAAAGCATGAAAAGTGTAATTGGCTTAAAAATACTATGTAAATAAAAATTACATACATACATGTAATGTTTTCAAGCCCACTATATTTTAGTTTTCCACTATAAAGGAAATACTAGAACACTGAAGAAAATTTGGGAGATATGGATAAGAAGGAGAAAGCTATAGCCCATAGAACAGTCAACATAATACAACCAAAGTTATGATATTGGTGAATTTCTTTCTTTAGATGTTTCTAATTGAAATCATATGCCCCAAATTCCACCAGATAGCTAGCATAGTGTTGAATCATAAAAAATTACCCCACTAATCAGGTAATTTTTTATTTGAACTCTGAGAGAATAAAGTTGTGCTAATTGGTGCTTTGATATTACTATTTTTAAAAGATGACTAAATCATTTTTGTCCAAAGCAATCCAATTAAATCCACAGATTCCAAAAAAGATAAATTTGATCAAAAGTTTGAAGGACTGGGGCACTGGGTGGCTCAAACAGTTAAGTGCTTGATCTTGGGATCAGTTCAGGTCATGATCTTGGGATCCTGGGATCAAGCCCCATGTGGAGCTTCCTTCTGGGCAGGGAGTCTGCTTCTCCCTTTCCCTCTGACCCTCCCCCCATTTGTGTTCCCTTTTCCTCTCTCTCTCTTTCTCAAATGAATAAATTAAAAATCTTTTTTTTTTTTTTTAAGTTTGCAGGCTTGACTTCCTCAGTTTTCTTCATGAAGATATTTTTGACTGATGTATTAGTCTTCTAGGGATGCCATAACAAAACACTATGGGCTAAGTGGCTTAAACAATAGAAATTTATTTTCTCACTGTTTTTGAGGCTGGATATCCAAGATCAAGGTGTTAACATGTTTGTTTTTTCCTGAGGCCTCTTTCCTTGGCTTTCAGATAGCACCTTTTTGCTGTGTTCTCAGATAGCCTTTCCTCTATGTGCATGCATCCCTGGTATCTCTCTTCTTACAAGGGCACTAGTCATATTGGATTAGGGTCCCAACATTTACATCACGTAACCTTAATTTCCTCCTTAAAGGCCTGATTCCCAAATATAGTCACACTGGGGGTTAAGGATTCAACATTTGAATTTTGAGAGGATACACTTCAGTTCATAGCACTTTTTATCCGGACGATTTAACACATGACAACATATACTGATAGGAATCCCATTTCTTCTTTGCTTTGTTGATAACAGGAGATGGGGGGCGGGGAGTAAAATACTGCTATAAGTCTAATGTCAAGTTGGAAAATTTGGAACCTTTCATATGGCTGAATATTCACATTGAAATTTTGCTTCAAGTAAGATTGTAAAAACTTTTTTTTCCTGTTTGCATACTCTTTTTTTTTTAAGTTCTTTTTTTTTTTTTAAATAATCTCTATATCTAATGTGGGATTCAAACTTGTGACCCCAGGATCAAGAGTCACATGCTCTTCTGATCAGCCAGACAGGCACCCTTTTCTTTCCTGTTTTCAACAAAAGAGATATCAAGAAACCCTAGTTACATTAGCTGGGTTACACTAATTCAGAATGATACAAAAGGGAAGTAATATCAGGTCTGGTGTGGAGTTAAAGCTTATTCTATCCATTTTCCAACCCATCTGGAAGAATAATATCTTCCTTCCAAGAGATAATTTTAAAATTTTTAAAGAGATTTTATTTATTTATTTGAGAGATAGAGAGAATGAGCATGAGGGATGGAAGGGCAGAGGGAGAAGCAGGCTCCCTGCTGACCAGGGGACCCAACTCAGGGCTCCATCCCAGTACCCCAGGATCATGACCTGAGCAAAAACAGACCCTTCACCAACTCAGTCACCCAAGCACCAACCCCCAAGAGATAATATTATTTTTAAAATTTAATTAAAATTATTTTTTATAGAAGGATTAGGGAGAGAGGAAGGACAGAGAGAATCTTAAGCAGGTTTCTTGTTCAGAGTGGAGCTGATGTGGGGCTTGATCTGAGAGTCCTGAGATCACAATCTGAGCCAAAGTCAAGATTGGACACTTAACCAACTGAGCCACTCATGTGCAGCTCAAGAGATAATTTTTATATCAGATTGGACATAGAGATAAAATCCTGCTCTGATATGTCTAAAGCGTTGACACTTCCAAAAGAAAGTCCTAGTGTGTTCTCTCCTTGGGTTACCGATAAGCTCTGAATATGGGATCCAGCAGGAATCTGTTTACCTTTCCTCTGATTTCTGAAAAGTAAGTAAAGTGCTCCACACAAGAGTGTTGGTGAATGTACTTTGTTATTATAAATGGAAGTGTTGATTATGAGGATTATGGAGAAGCAAAGCCATACACTGCTTGTCACTGGACAGAGGAAGCCAGCCAAGAATCCAGATAACAAAGGCTCTCAAAGAGGGCAAAAGACAAGTCAAACACCCAGGTGATCAAACTGAAAAAATAAGTTTTACAGCACAGCATTTGGTTCTTGTATTTGTCGGTTTGAACTGTGTATGCCCTTAAGTTAGAAGAATCCATCAAAGATGACAACAGGGAGGAGCAAATGTGGGCTGGAGCAGTGACCAATTCTTTGTTACAGACTTAGGACTTAGAAAAAGTCTATATATATGGAATTTGCTTGGAGGGTCTAATAAAGGTGGTCAAATCAGTGCATTCATAGTTGCTATGAGATAAAGACAGGAAATGTTAAACACCCCAGAGTTCTTCAAATCTCACTTTACAGCTGAGCTCTCTCCTTCAAAAATCTTCCATGAATTAAATATATGTATACATAGAAAAACCTAAATTTCATCTCCATCATTTCCTACCAGCTCACTTAGAGAAGTGCTACTGAGCAGTTAAATGGTCCCAAAGCAGGATTTGGAAAGAGAAAGAAGAAAAGCCAGGAAAAAGGACAGCGAAAAGCCAGATAATCACCCAGAACCAACTGTAGATAATTATAATGGTCTTTGACAATGTTGCCTGCAATATTAGGTCTTCTTAAGCCACTTATTAAATGGTATCACAATGATAATATCGCTAAGGCATTCCTCAGCAGAAAGCTTTGTAGGTAAAGAATTCTTTCTTTTTCTGTTTCTTTTTATAAATGGAGAACATGGAATTCATATCTTCCCTAAAAGATAAAACATGTGATTCACTTACTATCGTCCTGTTTCTAAAATAACTCTGGTTGAGGGTATAAATAGCATTCTACCCATTGTAATCACATTATTCTTTAAGTAGTCACTTTCAGGTGTAGAATTGCAGATGAGATAGCAGCCAGGGTCACATGGTGGTTTTAGTTTATCCCCTTTAACATGCAATTCCAATTACAAAAAATAAGGAACTCCTAATGGTATGTTCAATAATAGTGGTATGGAAGCACTGCTTCAAGATCAGGCCAGGTTTACAGTAAGAAATTAAATCACTGAAATATTTTATTTTTCATAGGAATTGGGCAAGTAAAAAATTATTCACTGTGACTTCTAATTCCACTAAGAATAGTTCTATGTGCCATTCTCTTCTGTTTGAGCAGGAAGTGGAAAGAGGCTGTGAAGACTGTGGAATTTGGGGAGTCTTGTGAATTTCTTAGAGAGTCAATTTTTTTTATAACAATAGAGTTTGTATCCCATAAAGTTTCACTGTGATATAAAATTAAAGTTATTTACTACTGGTTTTTATAGAGCATTAAATCCTGAAGCCAAATGTCTTTTGACTTCACAACGACATCAGTGGGCATTTGCCAAGTTAAAGAAGATAACCATCATTGTGAATGGATCACAGAATTCCAATCTGCAAGATTATACTTAATATTCTCTTATATTTGAAAAATGTATAGGAGCAGTAGTTATATATCACCCTTTCCAATCCTGGTATTACTGATTTGTGACTTTTTTTCTTAATAAGCTTTCCCTAGAGTTTATTAATTTCATTAGTCTTTTCAAAGAATCAATTTTTACTTTGTTGATCCTATTATATTTTAGTCTTCTGTCCCTCATTTTTTGCTTTTTTCATTAGTTTTTTCTATTTTTGAGGAGTTTAAGTTGCTATTATTTTACTAACTTATTGAGATGGATCCTTAGATCACTGATTTTTCAGTCTTTGTTCTTCCTCATATATGTACTTAAGGCTATGTATTTCCCTCTAACGTATGACTTTAGTTAAATTCAACAAATATTTTCATATCATTAAATTCAAAATATTTTCTAACTTCCATTGTGATCTTTTCTTTGATCCAGAGGTTATTTAGAAGCATATATTTTTTTTTATTTTTATTTATTTGTGATAGTCACAGAGAGAGAGAGAGAATGAGGCAGAGACACAGGCAGAGGGAGAAGCAGGCTCCATGCACCGGGAGCCCGACGTGGGATTCAATCCCGGGTCTCCAGGATCGCGCCCTGGGCCAAAGGCAGGCGCCAAACCGCTGCGCCACCCAGGGATCCAGAAGCATATTTTGTATTTTCCAAATTTATGGGAATTTTATAGTTATCTTTTTATTATGCCTTGATCTGTGGTCATCTAGTATATTTTGTGTGATGCCATTCTTTTGAAATTTGTTGAGTTGCTTTACGGTTCAGCAATTTTGAAAATTTTCCATGTGTATTTGAAAAGAATGTGTGGCTTGCAGTTGTTGCGTATTCAATTACATACATTTTTAACTGGGTTGTTCAAAATTTTTATATCATTTTTTTTGGTCTTCTGGTTCTATCAGTTACATAGAGGTATATTTTTTAAATGTTCCAGTGTGAATGTGCATCTGCTTCTTATTTTTTATAATTCCATCAATTTTTGCTTTATACATTTTTAGGCTATATTATTAGGTGATACAAATTTATGTATTATTATAATTATCTGTTAAATTACACCGCTTTTCCAAAATATTTCTTTTTGACTTAAAGTATATATATATTTTTATCATATTAATGTAGTTCTTACCAGCTTTCTTTTGGTTAGTATATTAGTTATTTATTCCTGACTAACAAAGTACCCCTAAAACTTGGTAGCTTAAAAACCAACATTTATTGCTTCTAATAGTTTAAAGGGAGCCAGGGATATAGAAGCAGCTTAGTGTCTCAGGAGGTTGCAGTCAAGATATCAAGTGGAGCTGCACCTTCATGAGACTTGAATGGGGCTGAAGGCTTGAATGGGGACAACCTACTTCCAAGATGGCTCACTCACATGGCTTTTGACTGCAGGCCTTGGTTTCATATTGGCTGTTGACAGGAAGCTGTGGTTCCTCATCACATGGACTTCTCCAATAGGCTGCCTGAGTGTCCTCATGATTTCGAAGCTGGCTTCCCACAGAGCAAGCAATCTGAGGGAGAGAGGCCAAGGAGGAAGCCACAACAAATTTTATGACCTAGGCTAAATTGCACACTTTCACTTCTGCCACATTCTATTCATTAGAAGTGAGTCATTAAGTGCAACTTATTCTCCAGAAGAGGGGAATTAGGCTTTACCTTTGAAGGGAGTAGTGTCAAAGAATCCAAGGGCCTATTTTAAAACCACACTGTTTAGTATTTGAGTGGTACATTTTTTAAAAAAGATTTTATTTATTTATTCATGAGAGACACAGAGAGAGGCAGAGAGACACAGGCAGAGGGAGAAGCAGGCTCCATGCAGGGAGTCTGATGTGGGACTCGATCCCAGGACCCCGGGATCACGCCCTGAGCCCAGGGCAGACACTTAACCACTGAGCCACCCAGGCATCCCGGTACATTGTTTTTCAGACTTTTAATTCCAGACTTTAGGTTTTCTTATATTTTAGGTTTGGCTCATAATGTTCAGAATACACACATATTGTATGCAACTCTGTCAATCTATGTCTTTTAATTGTAGCAATTAGTCCATTTTTACTTAATGAAATTACGGATAACTTGAATCTAAATTCTATTGTACTGTTATTTGGTTGCACCTGTGTGTGCTCCTTTTTTCTCTTTTTTTACCTTTGGATTAAGATGATTTGAAGCAAGGCTTCTGTTCCTGGGAGGACTGGTCTACTTCTGATTCACTATTATACCTAAGGAGCTGTCTTTCAGAATCCCTGCTACAAAGAGACTCTGAACTCTAATTATTTTCATGTGAGTCAATGGAAAGTTCTGCTCGCTTCTACCTTTCTCATAGGTACCCTCTTCCAGAACAAGCAGACACTGGTGGGGAAAAGAGGTCCCCACCCTGGGTTTCTTTCTTTTCTGAGATTTTGTCTCTTTAATTATTCACTGTCTTATTGGCTCTACTAAGCTTCCCGACAGAATACTTTAAAAAACTATTTTCTAGTTGTTCATTTGGGAAAGTTAGTTTTCTTAGCTTCCTCTCACTGGAAGTAAGTCATTTAATGCTTGGTGGAGTATTATTATTATTCCCTTTTAATGGTGAGGAAGCTGTCTTCAGACAAGCCAAGTTAATTGCTCAAGGTTATATTTAGAAAGTGGCAAGCTTAGAATTTGAACCTGTATCTTTCTGTCACTAAAAATAAAACTCATGCTATAATTTATATTAGCTTAAAGCCATTTTGGCTATTATCCTCCAAGTAGAACACATATAAGAAGATTTAATACTGACAATCATATTTCTCATCAGTTATAAATGGATGTTTTCAAAATCGGAAGTCTATTTTATAGCAGTCTTTAATTAATTTTACTAAAATATAATTTGACTTTTTGAAGTATTTTGATTTATAGTTTTATAATTCCTTACCAGTACTGACTAGAAATCAAGAGTTTATAAAATGGTACTTTGTCATAAAAGTGTAGTATGACTCAATAAATAGTTATTTAAAAGTGTAAGTAAAAATTGAATCTCAATTTTTGAATTTCTTAACTGCTGTTTCTTCATTCCTTATCTAGGATTCATTTTAAAGAAATTCAGTTTTACTTCAAATATCATTTATCATCCATTAAAATACCTCTGTAAAACAATGAATTACTTTTCATAAAAGCCATATAACTATTAAATTCCACCATATGTTGCTTGTCTTTCAGGGAAATGACATATTTTGGAAATTTGTATAGATCCCTAAATAGTCAACAAATATGTATTATATGACATATATTGTTATCCAGATGATTAAGCTTTAACATATTATTTAATAGTGAAGTTCTTCTTTCCTTATAAGATATATATGTATTTGAAAAAATAACTTCTCTGCTAATTTTTGCTAAGAAACCTGAATACTTTCTCTAGCAGAGAAGCCAGAATATTTCCATCTGCCTCTGCAGTGATGAGGCTAAATTAAAGTTGAAATCAGTATTTTAGGAAAGGCAAAATAGCAAAGGCTAAAGAGAACATATTTCTTCAACAAAGTAGACTTATGGCCCAAGAACCAGAGTTTCTGAAGTTATTGAACAGTTTTTGCATCAAGTGTGTCCTATAAGGATGCCTGGGTGGCTTAGCGGTTGAGCATCTGCCTTCAGCTCATGGCATGATCCCGGAGTCCTGGGATCAAGTCCCACATCGGGCTCCCTGCATGGAACCTGCCTATGTCTCTGCCTCCCTCTGTGTGTCTCTCATGAATAAATAAATAAAATATTAAAAAACAAAACAAAAAAAGAGTGCCCTAAAAAGCATGCGGCCTCTAAATAGACTTGATTTGTTTTTCTCATGTGTTGGTGCTACCCAGGAGAAAAGGAAATAAGAAAGGGGGAGGCCTTTTAGGCCAACTGGTAAAAGCTGTAGGATCTGATTTAGAATTTCTAGGTTGGACAGTTTAATCTTACCAGGGTACAGAGACAGAGGATTTGGAGCAAAGTCCCAGATGGCCTTTTGCTACACCTCTGTTACATCTATTAGAAGAGCTTGGTTGTTGGAAAGATATGGCCTCTGAGGCAGTGGGAAAATCTTCACATCAAGGAAGAGGATGGAGGGGTTCGGGGGTTCACTGAAGTCAGTCTAACATGCTCTGGATCATCTGTGTGAAGGCTATAAGTTTGTACAAGTCCTGGAAAGTCAAAATTACATGCTATATTCTTTCTGGTTTCAAATACCAAGTGAACAGGAAGAGGAAAAAGAGGACAAAGGATTTTATGGGAAAGTATCTCAGTAACTGCAAAGATAGTCCTTTTCAATGGAGTTTTTTGTCTCAAAGCTGTAAATTTCTTGGCTTCTAGAAGCTTGAAGTGGCAGAGAAGAGGAAATGCATCAGGGTAAACTGCCTTTTTGGGGGCTGCATAGGCAGATCACATGGGAGCTCACCTTGGACCTAATTGCAATCCTTTGGGAGAGAGTTGGCCTAGAGCCATCTTAACTTGATCTTATCCAATAGAGCCAGTGATGAGGCAATGGACCCCGTGTGTGGTGACTGCTGGGTTCCTAGGGCCTAAGGGTTCGCTCCCCAGCAGTCAGTCGGATTGTCAGTGTTTTATGAATTGCCATTTGATGTTCCTAGTGGGAGAATCTTGGAGAAACTCAGAAGAAAACTGCCCATGAGAAAAAGAATCAGTATTGGGAATCTGACAGAGGGCAGTAATGTCAGATTACATCTCTTCTAGTCAGTAAAAACTTTCTTTTAGCTATCTCTACCTCTACAATTGACTACTATGAAGGGGTAAGGCTGGGTGGGGGAGAAGGAAAGTGTAAAGCTGGGAAATAGAGGTAGGTTATGTCTCCTGTCATCCTGTAGGTGTCTTGGCTAGAAGTAGCACTAAACCAGAGGAAGGGAGAAGCTTTAGCTTTAAGTAAAGTATAAAATTGGACTGGGCATTTAATTACTGCATTAAGACTGACCAGAGGATTTTTTATATTTAAAAGGTATCAGAAAATTACAGGCCATGCCTGAGTGCTCTCTCATGTTGCAAAAGAACAACTAGCTATTAGCCCATCTAGCTACTGAGAAAGGAAGCACTGACGAAAATATAGCTGCTTTATGATCACATCTTTTTGTATTTTGCTCTATCAAATACTGGTTACAGCTCATCCAAATGTCTCAGCCTCTACCACGGTGTGAGAGTCTATGTAACCACATGAAGAACAATTTCCAAATTGCCATGGTTCTTAGTTCACACCTGCTCCTTCAGGTTATCACTCATCACCCATCTACTCAACCAAGGTGTCCTTGGGTCACATTCAGTTTTCCAGGGTCTCAGTACAGGTTGCTCCTTTTCTATTGTTTGAGTATCCTCTGCACAGTCCATGCCCTGTAGGCCCTGAATGAGGCTCTTACCCACTGCCTTGGAAGACAGGGATCCTGAGTGTAGTAAACTGAAAAGTGGCCCCCCAAAGATATCCACATCCTAAATCCTGGAACCTGCAACCATTACTTTATCTGAAAACAGTCTTTGCAGACCTGATTAGTATGATCAGGTGATTGAGAGGGGAAATTATTTTAGATTATTAGGGTGGGACTTAAACACAATCACATTCATTTTTATGAGAGGGAGAGAGAGGCAGATTTGACACAGAAGAGAAGGTGATGTGAAGATGGAGGCAGAGAGGGATTTGAAGATGTTGGCCTTAAAGACTGGAGTGATGCAGACATAAGCCAATGAATGCTAGTAGCCACCAGCAGTTGGAAGAGGCAAGGAACACATCCTACCTAAGAGCCTCCAGAGGAAAAGCTATTCTGCCAACATCTCAGTGATACTAATCTCAAACTTCAGGTTTCCAGAACAATTAGAGAATATATTTCTGTTGTTCTAAGCTACTGAATTTGTGGTAATTTGTTACAGTAGCTTTAGAAAGCCAATCCACTGGAAGAGCATTGCTTCCTCCTTCTCTGCAGGTTACAGGTAGACAGTATGGGGCATGCTCCATTCTGGATTCAATTTAGTTATCTGAGCCCCAAATCAGCACTGTTTATGCCCTGACTCTTAGATGGACTTTCATTTCTATCTTAATTCTGGCTGAAGACCAACCAGTCAGGCTCAAGGTGGAAGTGAGGAGAGATGAACAGATGAAAGGAGGCTACTTCTTTGTCTCTATTGTCCTAGTTTGCTCTGTTCTCTCAGGCACCTGCCCCCAGTTGTACTTTATCTTCCAGTAAAACACAAAACAAGACACAACTCTATATAACTCCAGAAGTACATCCCATTAATATCAACTGGTGCTTGAGGTAAGGCTATCATCTGTCACTTCCCCAAGAACCATTAAAGTTTGGTCAGATCCAGGCATATCACATGAACCATCTAGGCATATAAAACTTCTTATTCCAGAGCTTGGGGCATGGTAGGTCTTCAGAAAATGGTGGCATCGGTGGGAGGAAAACTCTAAGAGTCAGTAGGACTAGGTTTTGAATGCCCAGTTTTGCCTTTTACCGGCACTGGTATTTTTCCCCATCTGTTGAATGGGGGTAAAATTACTCGTTTCATTGAACAGTTTTAAGAATTTAGTGGGCATAGGGCCTGGTACATAGTTGATATTCAATAAATATAAATTTCCACTCAGCAACCCCTTCACATATTGAATATTCCCTTACTTCTCTATGGCATTTTACATGTAAAGGCTTTACCATATTATTGCAGAACAATGTGGATGTTATTATTAACATTAAAGATAGAAATAATCTTTAAATGGTAATTAACAATCCTATTTATTATACTATGAGTTTATTAAGGACAGGTATTTTTTTCATCTCTATATATTATCTAGCACATAATAGGCTTCAAAAGTGCCTGCTGACTAATTTAATTAAAACACTTTCAGCAGCAGGATTACTTTTCATTAATAGCTCTAATCAAAAATACAAGTTAAAATTAGATTCAGATACAAGGTAACATGTTCATCTTTCTATGAGAACTGAAGAGAAAGATGTGAACAGTAGCCTAGAACAGACTTAATCAGAAAAAAAAAATAGAACTAGTTAGTTGAGCCAATGTGTAGACCTATGTAAGGTGGGAACAAAGTACTTTAGAAACACCAAGTGATTTTGGTGACCCAGCTCTGACTTATGCTTATTTCATGAAGTGACCTCCAAGGGAAGCTTTTAGACTATTTACTCAATCTTCTACTCAAACCTATTTGAGAAAAAGCTCAACCCAGTGAAATCAAAAGTGATTGATAAATGAGGTAATCATTCCTATTTCAAAAGGAATTTTCTCTTTACAAAACTATCAGGTTCATTTGGGGAGGTTCCTTACATTGTTTAAAATATGATTATATTTCTAGAAGCTCTGGAACTTTTGAGCAACACACCCATGGTATAAAATAGAATCACTTTTGATTTATGTTCAATACTCTGCAATTTGGTATAGTTCTCCTAATTCATCCATTCATTCACTTTCCCATTTGTTTTAAAATATGTTAAACAAATTTGATATTTATCAAGCACCCATCATGGGAAGAACCAGTATGACTGCATGGTTGGAGCAGTCTCAAGTAGCCCAAATAACTAATGAGGCTAATCTCTCAGTCCACATGGCATCATATGCCATACAGGGAAGCACACACGATAAGTAAAAAATTTCTGAGTTGGACCCCAGCATTACCAGTTACAATAACTAGTTGTGGTACCATGGAGAAATTACCTACTGAGTCTAATTTCTCCATCTACAAAAAGGGATAATTCCTGAGGCTGCCATGATTCTTGATATAACAAAGTGTATGATGCTTGATTTTATAGCTGCCATCAAAAATGTTAGTTCCTTCTTTACTTCATCCAGATATCCTTCCCATCTCTATCCCTTCACCTCCTACAACCTACATTTAGCTTTCTCAGACTAGACATACTAAAATCTGCATTTCATCAGAAAGTATTTCAATGGCAAGAAATAGCATCAGTAATAACAATTGCTAATATTTTATTGAGACCTCAGTAACGCATTACCTCATTTAATTGTCATAATAACCCTTTGATCTGAAGTGACAGTTAATATCTTTATTTTAGGAAGAGGTTAAAGTAATTTGCCCAAATGAAAATCTCTGTGTTCTCTATCTATTCCCCTACTCACAAACACTGACATAGTCACAAATAGAAGAATGAGAAAATGTTTCTACCATGTAGACAGGGTATTGTGACATGGGTATTGTGATAACCAGAATGTGAAAGTGACAGTTGTCTTAAGCATTTTTTTCTGAATTCTACTTTCCCTTTCAGAAACCCCCAGTCTCAGAGAGCCTGGAA
The DNA here is from genome assembly GCF_048164855.1 of Canis lupus baileyi. NCBI lineage: Eukaryota > Metazoa > Chordata > Mammalia > Carnivora > Canidae > Canis > Canis lupus. The sequence goes on along the minus strand of NC_132841.1, from coordinate 75,392,725 downwards.
CTTTCATTCTACCCTGAGAGAAACTTCTGAGTAGAATATTAATGTGACCCACCCATTCATATACAAATATTAGTCAATTCCAAAGGAATTTCACACTATAGGTGAAGATTATTTAAAAATGCCTCTGAATTATCGAGGAAAATGAATTTTTTAAAAATTTAAGTAATAGACTTTATTTTTCAGAGTTGTTTTAAATTTACAGAAAAATTGCAGGTTCCATATCTCTCTTCTCCTTACTCCCACCCCAGTTTCCCCTAGTATTAACATCTAGCATTAGAGGGGTACATTTATTACAACTGATGAATAAATATTGATATATTATTAAATAAAATTCATAGTTTACCTTAGGGTTCACTCTTTGAGTTGTAGAGTTCTATGGATTTTGACAAATGCATAATGTTGTATATCCAATATTACAGCATCACACAGAATAGTTTTACCATTCTAAAATTCTCCTGAACTCCACCTATTCATCCCTCTCTTCCCTGGCAACCTGATTCTTTTACTGTATCCATATTTTTGCCTTTTTTGGTTATCTTATAGTTGGAGTCAAACGGTATGTAGCCTTTTCAGATTTTTTTATTTAGCAATATATATACAACACCTTCATGTATTTTTGTGGTTTCATTTTATTACTGAATAATATTCCATTGTAAAGTATACTACAGTTTGTTTATCCATTCACCATTAGCCTTGGTTACCTCAAAATGTTTGGAACTATGAATAAATCTGCTATAAACATTTTTTTTACATCAAGTTTTTGCATGGACATGACTTTTCAACTCCTTTGGGTAAATGTCAAGAAGTGAGATTGCTGGGTTATATGGTAAGACTGTGTCTCATTTTATTTTATTTCACACTACAATAGTTAATTTTATTTGCTCAAGACTCATATTGCAAGCATTAAACCAAACATGGGCTTTGATTCTGTAAGCCCAGATTCACATATTTAGGAAGATAAAAGCAAACTGTGATCCATGTATATGGATGAAAAACTAAAGACTCTCACAGTTAATCACATCATGGTTTTAAATTTCTACAGCCTAGGGATCCCTGGGTGGCGCAGCGGTTTGGCTCCTGCCTTTGGCCCAGGGCGCGATCCTGGAATCCCACGATCGAATCCCACGTCGGGCTCCCGGTGCATGGAGCCTGCTTCTCCCTCTGCCTGTGTCTCTGCCTCTCTCTCTCTCTCTGTGTGTGTGACTATCATAAATAAGTAAAAATTAAAAAAAAAAAAGAATTTAAATTTCTACAGCCTAGAAGCCAGATGTCACAGATCTTTTAGGTCCTTCTGGATATCCCACAAGGTATCTGCACTTTTCTTGAGCTGGGCAACCTCATCATCCTTTAGCTTCCGGTTGATCACACTGGAACGCCCCGAGCTTCAGGATACACGGAAGACACAGGAAGACTCTTCTTAATACCATACATGCCCTTCACCATTGTTGACACTGAATGAATCCTGGAGAGATTTTTCAACATGGATTCAATGAGATCAGCCACACTTACTCCAATAGCCCAGTTGGTATATCGTTTTAACTTGATGACTTCATAGGCACTTTCAACCACCATCTTATACACTTCCTTCCAATTTTCACTCTCGTTGTCTGTTCCTATTTCTGGATTCAGTTCTTGAAGAGAAACACGTGCCACATTCATTCCACTCCACACAGCCACACTTGCATCGCCATGTTCTCCCCAAATTCATCCATGGTAGCTGCTGGGATGAATGCCAAGTTTTTCAGCCATAAAATAGTGAAATCTAGCAGAATCCAGATTACACCCACTTCCAATCGCACATTGCTTGGGTAGTCCACTTAGTTTCCAGGTAACATATGTAAGAATATCCACTGGGTTGGAAACCACAATTATGATACAATTAGGACTGTACTTGACTATCTGAGGAATAATGAATTTGAAGACATTAACATTCCTTTGCACTAGATTGAGGCAGCTCTCTCCCTCCTGCTGTCGGACTCCTGCAGTCACCACCACAATCATAGAATTGGCAGTCACAGAGTAATCTTTATCTGCCACAATTTTAGGTGTCTGAAGAAATAAGCTCCTATGCTTTAGATCCATCATTTCTCCTTTGAGTTTATCTTCTAAAACATCCACAAGGGCAAGTTCATCAGCCAGAGACTTTCCCAGAATGCTGGTGGCACATGCCATACCAACTTGTCCGACACCTACTACAGTGATCTTATTGTTTGGGATCGCTGCCTCTTCTTCTGCAATTGGTGCAATCAGTATTTCCTTAAGAGTTGCCATTGTACCCAAGACAACTGGCTGTAAGAGTCGCAGGAAGAAGACGATGTTAGCTGCGTGCATCTCCTCCAGCACTACTGTGTCTCATTTTATATAAAACTGCAAGCTGTCTTCCAAAGTGGCTGTAGCATTTTGTATTCCTGTTACAAATGAGAGTTCCTGTTGCTCCATATCCTTATCAGCACTTGGTATCATCAGCATTTTGCTTTTTAGTTAGTCTAATTGGTATGTAGTGGTATCTCACTGTTTTAATATGCAATTCCCTAATGATATATGATGCTGAGCATCTTTCTATATGCTTAGTTGTCATCTGTATATTTTCTCTGGTAAATTTATGTTCAGATATTCTGCTCATTTTTCTAAATTAGTTTGCTCTTTTCTTATTGTTGAGTTTTAAGAGTTCTTTGTATATTTTGGATACTAGCTTTTTTTTTTAACAGGTATGTGTTTTGCAAATATTTTCTCCTAGTCTATAGCTCGTCTTCTCATTCTCTTCACAGTCTTTGCAGAGCAGAAACCTAATTTTAATGAACTTGTACTTATCAATTTTCTCTTTCATGGATGGTGCTTTGGTGCTGTATATATATATATATATATATATATATATATATATATATATATATATGAAGTCATTGATAAATCTAAAGTTACTTAGATTTTTCTCTCGTGTTATCTTCTAGTTGTTTTGTAGTTTTTTTGCATTGCATTTAGGGCTATGATCCATTTTGAGTTAATTTTTGAGAAGGGTGTAAGGTCTGTATCTAGATTCCTGTTCTTGAATGTGGATGTTTAGTCATTCTCACATCATTGTTGAAACAACTATCTTTTCACTACTGAATTGCCTTTGCTCTTTTGTCAAAGATCAGTTCGCTCTAACTGTGTAGGTCTATTTCTGGGCTCTCTCTTTTTTTAAAGATTTATTTATTTGAGAGAGAGAGAGCATGTGTGCAAGTGGGGGGAAGGGCAGAGGGAGCAAATCCTCAAGCCGGCTCCCTGCTGAACACGGAGTCCAACCCAGGGCCCCTCCCACAACCCATGAAATCACTAACTACCTGGACCTGAGCCAAAACCCAGAGTTGGATGCTCAACTGACTCTAGGTACCCCCCTGGGGTCTCTATTCTGTTGCATTGTTCCCTGTGTCTATTCTTTTGATAATACCACAATATCTTAATTATCATAGCTTTACAGTAACTCTTTAAATTGGGTAGTATCAGTCCCCTGACTTTGCTCTTCAATACTGTGTTGACTATTCTGGATCTTTCACCTTTCCATTTAACTTCTGAATCAGTCCATATCCACAAAATAACCTGCTGGGATTCTGACTGGAATGGCATTTAATCTACATATCAAGTTAGGAAGAACTGGTATTTTAATAATACTGAGTTTTTCTATCTATGAATATGGAATATCTATTTATTTAGATCTTTGATATCTTTTATTGGTTTTGTGCTTTTCCTCATATAGATCTTGTACATATTTTGTTAGATTTATACCCAAGCATTTCATTTTTGGGGGTGCTAATGTAAATAATATTTACATTTCAAATTCCAAATTGTTCATTGCAGGTATTTAAGAAGGCAATTGGCTTTTGTATATTAAACTGGTATCCTGTAATCTTGTTATAATTATTAGATTCGGGATTTTTTTTGGGGGGGGGATTTTCTACATAGATAGTTGTGTCATCTCTGAACAAAAACAGTTTTATTTCTTTCTTCCCAATATGCATGCCTTTCATTTTCTTTCTGACTTATACCAGGCAGTGCTTTCAGTATAATTCTGAATATAAGTAGTAAGAGTGGACATTCTTGCCTTGTGCTTGATCTTAGTGGGAAAGCATCTAGTTTCTTACCACTAAATATGATAAATGCAGGGTTTTTTTCAGATGTTCTTTTTCAAAATGAAGGAAAGTGAATTTTAAATAGGCTTTCAGACATCTGTGAAGGATGTTTTATGGGTCAGGGTGACTCTCAAATCATACTTCATTGGATTTCTGTTATATATGAGAATGGTTAGGCAGGTAGAAGAAACATCTCTCTTTTCTCAGATAAACATAAAAAAAACTTCCAATCTTCTTCAAAATTTCTATTCTTTAGCAAAGGCAGATCCACTGGTTCATAAAATGAGTTCTGTTGCATTAATTCCACACAAAAGCCTCTAATGAATATTTCCTAACACCTCTCTGCTGCAGAAATACAAAGATAAGCAGGAAAAAAATCCCAGTACTTTAAGAGCTTACTGTAGAATGGGGATGGGATATATACATTTGTTTCAAGTTCAGGGAAAAATATTTTAGACTTTGGAGTAGTACTTACAAAATGCTTTTTACTTATTTTTTATTTTTTTAAAGTTTTAATTTAAATTCCAGTTAGTTAATACACAGTGTAATATTAGTTTCAGGTATACAATAAGTGCTTTTTAAAACTTTCTTCTTGGTTACTTCTTAGAGCAATCTGTAGAGTAACTGATATTTTTATTTCCTTCAGATTTGGACTGCTGCAATAAATTTGCTAAACAGATGGTCTTGAATCTAGTCTCTAAGTTTTATGGAAAGACCAAGCAGATTCTTGTTATGAGGCCTGTTGCCATCAGAAAGTTAAAAGCCATATTCAGGAAAAAGGGAGAGAATGGGATTCTGGAGACTAAAGAAAAAGAGTAATTTAAAATATCCTAACTTTAAGAATTGAAAAAAAAAAAAAAAAAGCTCCAGTTAGGCTTAGGAAGTTTCACATGCTTATAGTCATTTGTTCTAAGAGCACTTTTAAAAATAAATTAACCAGAGTCTTAGAGGTCAGCTGCTGAACTAAAGATTAAAAATAAAATACGATTTTGTTTTGTTTGTTTTTTGAGCAAGGAACTAAATGTGCCTCACATCTTAGAAGCTGTCAGGGGGAAAAATTCCTTGTGAAGAAAAAATGCAAAAAGAAAATATTGGAATAGAGCCTTTCCATAAATTGAATATGTTTGCATTTGTTGAAGTTCATAAGATTTTACAGAGTAACAGATAATTTAGAACTGTTTGTTCTAAGAAAAGAGGAGGTGGTAAGATGTCCTCCAAAAAAAATTCCATATGTTAACATGTGAGTCCTTGGAAAGTTCAAAGTATGTCTTATCATTTCAAAAGCAACCCCACTGGGCAATGGCCTCCCAGGACATAAAAGGAACAGATAGCTCTGAGGAAAAACCAACCAATCAACCAACCAACCAACCAGATACCAATGCCAGTGCTGAAATGTTTGTTTTTAAATATACAGACCTAAAGATTAACAACAACAATAACAAAAACCTAGGCATTTGAATATTTTCTTCTCAACAGGGACTAGAAGTGGGTACACTTCTAGTGGGGGCATTTATAAAAATAACCTACATTCTTTAGGAGAAAATTTTCCCAAACCATTTGGTAAAGGAAAGATAACCAGAGTGAATGCTAGAGTCAAGAAAACTAGACTTAGTACAGATTATATCAAATATTATACTTTATATTTTTATTTTCCTTGACTTGATTTCTGGGAGTTTTTGGGATCTTTTTTCACTGCTCATTTCAGATAGTCCTTTCCTTGACTTTGTGCATTTTTCACACACATAAACACACACAAACATACACACACACGTGCTTATTGGTATTATGCTGAAGATTTGGGTGGGACTTTCTGTAGATATTCAGAACTTCTCCATGGCACTCTGTAAAAGGGGTGTGGCAGGAGTGGCTTCCCCCACCCCTTTTACCATACATATCCCACTATTTTTCACCCCTTTTCTGGGGAGTGTTATATATCCACTTTCCAATGGGGTACAAGGCAATACCATATTTCCTTACTAACAAATCACATATAATCCATAGCAGAGGCTAGGAGGTAGCAGACGTAATAAAGAGTAAAGAGGGCCTAAAGAAGGATTTCTCTTAAAAATCTTCTAATGATTAGGAAATAAGCAAGAACCATGGAAGAGGGTAAGCTCTGAAAATAGAAACTAAAGGAACAAGACCATTGAGCAGCCATTGGTAGGGGGCATGGTGGAAGTGGAAACTAAACAGGAAAGAGAAGACACTATAAGCCCCACTTCTCTGTGGACATTACAAAGGGTTGGAATCCTTAAAATTCTATTTTGTATATATAGTTTTATGGACTGAATCAGCACATGGTTGACTAAAAGTAAGCATTGTAATTCCTAACTAATGATACCAGCTCTCCCTTCTACTAGTGTAGAAGCCGCAGTCTAATTCATTTCAGGTTGCTATAACTAGATGCTGGAAACTGGGTGGCTTAAACAATAGAACTTTATTTCTCATAATTCTGGAGGCCAGAAGTCTAATATCAGGATGATTTTCTTCTTTTTTTTAATATATTTTTTATATTGGAGTTCAATTTGCCAACATATAACACCCAGTGCTCATCCCATCAAGTGCCCCCCTCAGTGCCTGTCACCCAGTCACCCTCACCCCCGCCCACCTCCCCTTACACTACTTCTTTTCTTTTCCCAAAGTTAGGAGTATCTCATTTTTTGTCACCCTCTCTGATTTTTCCTGCTCATTTTCTCTCCTTTCCCCTATAATCCTTTTCACTATTTTTAATATTCCCTGTATGAGTGAAACCATATAATGCTTGTCCTTCTCCGATTGACTTACTTCATTCAGCATAATACTCTCCAGTTCCATCCACGTCGAGGCAAATAGTGGGTATTTGTCATTTCTAATGGCTGAGTAATACTCCATTGTGTATATAGACCACATGTTCTTTATCCATTCATCTTTCGATGGACACCAAGGCTCCATCCACAGTTTGGCTATTGTGGACATTGCTGCTATAAACACTGGGGTGCAGGTGTCCGGGCATTTCACTGTATCTGTATCTTTGGGGTAAATCCCCAGCAGTGCAATTGCTGGGTCGTACGGTAGCTCTATTTTTAACTCTTTGAGCAACCTCCACAGTTTTCCAGAGTGGCTGTACCAGTTCACATTCCCACCAACAGTGCAAGAGGGTCCCCTTTTCTCCACATCCTCTCCAACATTTGTTGTTTTCTGTCTTGTTAATTTTCACCATTCTCACTGGTGTGAGGTGGGATCTCATTGTGGTTTTGATTTGCATTTCCCTGATGGCAAGTATGCGGAACATTTTCTCAAGTGCTTGTTGGCCATGTCTATGTCTTCTTTGGTAAAATTTCTGTTCATGTCTTTTGCCCATTTCATGATTGGATTTTTTTGTCTCATTGCTGTTGAGTTTAATAAGTTCTTTATAGATCTTCAATACTAGCCCTTTATCTGATATGTCATTTGCAAATATCTTCTCCCATTCTGTAGGTTGACTTTTAGTTTTGTTGACTGTTTCTTTTGCTGTGAAGAAGCTTTTCAGCTTGATTAACTCCCAATAGTTCATTTTTGCTTTTGTTTCCCTTGCCTTCACAGAGGTATCTTGCAAGAAGTTGCTGTGGCTAAGTTCATAAAGGGTGTTGCCTGTGTTCTCCTCTAGGATTTTGATGGATTCTTGTCTCACATTGAGATCTTTCATCCATTTTGAGCTTATCTTTTTGTATGGTGTAAGAGAATGGTCTGGTTTCATTGGACAGCACGTGGCTGTCCAATTTTCCCAGCACCATTTATTGAAGAGACTGTCCTTTTTCCAGTGGATAGTCTTTCCTGCATTGTCGAATATTAGTAATCATAGAGTTGAGGGCCCAATTCTGCGTTCTCTATTCTGTCCCATTGATCTATGTGTCTGTTTTTGTGCCAGGACCACACTGTCTTGATGACCACAGCTTTGCAGTACAACTTGAAATATGGCATTGTGATGCCCCCAGCTCTGGCTTTCTTTTTCAATATTCCCCTGGCTTTTCGGGGTCTTTTCTGATTCCATACAAATCTTAAGATTATTTGTTCCAACTCTTTGAAGAAAATCCATGGTATTTTGATAGGGATTGCATTAAACGTGTAAATTGCCCTGGGTAGCATTGACATTTTCACAATATTAATTCTTCCAATCCATGAGCATAGAATATTTTTCCATCTCTTTGTGTCTTCCTCCATTTCTTTCAGAAGCATTCTGTAGCTTTTAGGGAATAGATCCTTTACCTCTTTGGTTAGGTTTATTCCTAGGTATCTTATGCTTTTGGGTGCAATTGTAAATGGGATTGAATTTCTCTTTCTTCAGTCTCATTGTTAGTGTATAGAAATGCCACTGATTTATGGGCATTGATTTTGTATTCCGCCACACTGCCAAATTGCTTTAGGACTTCTAGCAATCTTGGGGTGGAGTCTTTTAGGTTTTCTATGTACAGTATCATGTCATCTGCAAAGAGGGAGAGTTTGACTTCTTCTTTACCAATCTGAATGCCTTTTATTTCTTTTTGTTGCCTGATTGCTGAGGTTAGGACTTCTAGTAATATGTTGAATAGCAGTGGTGAGAGTGGACATCCCAGTCGTGCTCTTGATCTTAGGGGAAAGGCTCCCAGTGTTTCCCCATTGAGAATGATATTTGCTGTGGGCTTTTCGTAGATGGCTTTTAAGATGCTGAGGAATGTTGCCTCTATCCCTATACTCTGAAGAGTTTTGATCAGGAATGGATGCTGTATTTTGTCAAATGCTTTCTCTGCATCTATTGAGAGGATCATATGGTTCTTGTTTTTTCTCGTTGATGTGATCTATCACACTGATTGCTTTACGAGTATTGAACCAGCCTTGCATCCTGGGGATAAATCCCACTTGGTCATGGTGAATAATCTTAACATACTATTGGATCCTATTGGCTAGTATCTTGTTGAGAATTTTTGCATCTGTGTTCATCAGGGATATTGGTCTATAATTCTCCTTTTTGGTGGGGTCTTTGTATGGTTTTGGACTTAAGGTGATGCTGGCCTCATAAAACGAGTTTGGAAGTATTCCATCCCTTTCTATCCTTTGTAACAGCTTTAGTAGAATAGGTATTATTTCTTCTTTAAACGTTTGATAGAATTCCCCTGAAAAGCCATCTGGCCCTGGACTTTTGTGTCTTGGGAGGTTTTTGATGATTGCTTCAATTTCCTCCCTGGTTATTGGCCTGTTCAGGTTTTCTATTTCTTCCTGCTCCAGTTTTGGTAGTTTGTGGTTTTCCAGAAATACATCCATTTCTTCTAGATTGCCTAATTTATTGGTGTATAGCTGTTCATAATACGTTTTTAAAGTCATTTGTATTTCCTTGGTATTGGTTGTGGTCTCTACTCTTTCATTCATGATTTTATTAATTCAAGTCTTTTTTCTTTTTAATAAGGTTGACTAATGTTTTATCTATCTTATTAATCCTTTCAAAGAACCAACTCCTGGTTTTGTTGATCTGTTCTACAGTTCTTATGGTCTCTATTTTATTGAGTTCTGCTTGAATCTTTATTATCTCTCTTCTTTGGTGTAGGTTTTATTTGCTGTTCTTTCTCCAGTTCCTTTAGGCGTGAGGTTAGCTTATGTATTTGAGTTTTTTTCCAATTTTTTGAGGTATGCTTGTATTATGTATTTCCCTCCTGCTTTTGTTGTATCTCAAAGATTTTGAATGGTTGTATCTTCATTTCATTAGTTTCCATGAATCTTTTTAGTTCTTCTCTAATTTCCTGTTTGACCCATTCATCTATTAGTAGAATGCTCTTTAACCTCCACGTGTTTGAGTTTCTTCCAAATGTCTTCTTGTGATTGAGTTCAAATTTCAAAGCATTATGGTCTGAAAATATGCAGGGGACAATTCCAATCTTTTGGTATCAGTTGAGACCTGATTTGTGACCCAGTATGTGGTCTATTCTGGAGAAAGTTCCATGTGCACTTGAGAAGAATGTGTATTCAGTTGCATTCAGATGGAAAATTCTGTAAATATCTGTGAAATCCATCTGGTCCAGTGTATCATTTAAAGCCCTTGTTTCTTTGGTGATGTTGTGCTTAGAAGATCTGTCATTTGTAGAAAGTGCCATGTTGAAGTCTCCTACTATTAGTGTATTATTATCTAAGCATATCTTTGGTTATGAATTGATTGATATACTTGGCAGCTCCCACATTAGGGGCATAAATATTCATGACTGTTAGGTCTTCTTGTTGGATAGACCCTTTAAGTATGATATAGTGTCCCTCTTCATCTCTTACTACAGTCTTTGGGATAAACTTTAATTTATCTGATATGAGGATTGCTATCCCTGCTTTCTTTTGAGGGCCATTTGAATGGTAAATGGTTCTCCAACCTTTCATTTTCAGGCTGGAGTTGTTCTTAGGTCTAAAACGAGTCTCTTGCAGACAGCAAATAGATGGGTTTTGCCTTTTTATCCAGTTCAAAACCCTGCATCTTTTGATGGGATCATTTAGCCCATTCGCATTCAGAGTAACTATTGAAAGATATGAATTTAGTGTCATCATAATACCTATTCAGTCCCTGTTTTTGTGGATTATTTCTTTGGGCTTCCTCTTTTTTTAAGAGTCCCCCTAAATATTTCTTGCAGAGCTGGTTTGGTGGTCACATATTCTTTCATTTTCTGCCAATCTTGGAAGCTTTTTATCTCTCCTTCTCTTCTGAATGAGAGCTTTGCTGGATAAAGTATTCTTGGATGCCTGTTCTTTTCATTTAGAACCCAGAATATATCCTGCCAGCCCTTTCTGGCCTGCCAGGTCTCTGTGGAGACATGTGCTGTTAATCTAATATTTCTCTCCATATAAGTATCTCTTGTATCTTGCTGCTTTAAGGATTTTCTCTTCCTCTTTGGAATTTGCAAGTTTCACTATTAAATGTCAAGGTGTTGAACGGGTTTTATTGATTTTGGAGGGGACCTCACTATCTCCTGGATCTGAATGCCTGTTTTCCTCTCCAAATTAGGGAAGTTCTCAGCTTTGATTTGTTCAAATATGCTTTCTGACCCTATTATACATAGATTCTTCCTTCTGAGGCTATCATTTATTTCCCTTAATCTTTCCTCATTGTCTTTTAATTGTTTTTCTCTTTTCCTCAGCTTCCTTCCTTGCCATCAACTTGTCTTCTATGTCGCTCACTCTTTCTTCCACCTCATTAACCCTCATCATTAGGACATCTAGTTTGGATTGCATTTCATTTAATTGATTTTTAATTTTGGCCTGATTAGATATAAATTCTGCAGTCATGAAGTCTCTTGAATCCTTTATGCTTTTTTTCCAGAGCCACCAGTAGCTTTATAATTGTGTTTATGAATTGGCTTTCTGACATTGAATTGTAATCCATATTCTGTAACTCTGTGGCACAGGGTACTGTTCTGATTCTTTCTTTTGTGGTGAGTTATTCATTCGAGTCATTTTGCTCAGTGCAAAGGGGCTGTATGAGTGGGCTGAGTCAAGAATATCAACCGAGACCTAAGTAAATTTCACCTTAGATGATTCTGACGAGGTCAGAGACCAGAAAATGAAAACAGAGATCAGAAAAAAATAAAACAAAAGGACCACTAAAGTGAAAAACAAATTTTAAAACAAAGTAGTAAAAAATAAAGGGCCAATAATCCCAAAGAAGAAAAGAAAGAAGAAAGAAAAAAGAGAAAAAAGCAAAAGTAAATAGGAACAAAAAGAAAAAAAGAGAAGAAAAAAGGGGCTGACCTGGAGACGGTGGTGACAAAGTTGTAGGGGAGGGAGAATGTAGTTTACCTGAGAGGCCCTAGAGGGTGATCCTCTTGGTTCTGAATATATTAAGTTCTGTATGTTAGAAGATGCTCAGTGACCAGGATGATTTTAAAGACCTTATTGATTAATGCATTCATGAAACTTAATGAATTTTAGGGTAAAATAAACTAGATCCACACCTGATACTTTAGAATAAAGCTATCAAAAGATAAAGACAGAGAGATATCTTGAAAGTAGCAAGAGCAAAACAGCTCATTATGTTCAGTCTTTAATAAGATTAATAGCTGATTTCTAATCAGAAATAGTGCATTCTAGAAGACAGTGGGAAAACATTCAAAGTGGTAAAAGAAAAAGATAGTCAACAAAGTCAACAAAGAATTTTGTACCCAGCAAAACTATCCTTCAAAAAAATGAAGAAGAAATTAAGACACTTGCTGATAATAAAAAGCTGATAGTATTCATCACTAGAAGACCTGTCCTATTAGGACAACTAGTCTTTCAGTCTTAAATGAAACAGCATCAGACAGTGAGTCAAATGCATATGAAAAAATAAAGAGTACAAATAAAGGTAACTACATAGGTAAATATAAAAAACAATATAAATACTTTTGTTTATAATATTTTCTTCACTGATTTAAAAATGTAACTGAATAAAGCAATAGTTAAAAAATGTATTGATGGAGGTGTCTGGATGTCTTAGTTGATTGAGCATCTGACTCGATTTTGGCTTAGATCATGATCTCAGATTTGTGGGACTGAGTCTCGTGTCAGGCTCTGCACTCGGTGGGGAGCCTGCTTAAGATTCTCTCCCCCTCTCCCTGTGTCCCTCCCCTGCTGCTCTCTCCTAAAAAAAAACTGTATTGATGAGCTAATATAAATTTAATTTGATTGATCATAATATCACAGAGAAGAAGGGAGGTGCCAGAGATCTATTAAAGCGAAATTTTTATATATCATTGAGATTAACTTGTTATTAATCTGAAATAGATTACTTTTAATTAAAATGCTAACTTTAATCTTCTAGGAAACTCCTAATAACTCAAAAATATAATAAAGAAAATAAGGGAATTAAAATGGTACACTAGAAAATATACAGTTGACACGAAAGAAGGCAGTAATGGAGGAACTGAAGAAGAACTACAAAACCCCATAAGACATGCAGAAAACAATAAATGAAAGACTTAAAACTACCTGATCAGTTATCAAATTAAATGTAAATGGACTACACATTCCAATCAAACGGCAAAAATTGGCAGAGTGAATAAAAACACATATCCAACTATGTAGATATTATAAGAAACACATGTTAGAGTCAAAGCCATAAAAATGTGGGAAATAAAAGAATGGATAAAGATGTACCATGCAAACCATGACCAAAATAGAGCTGGAGTAGCTAACTTAACATCAGCAAAATAGACTTTATGACCAAAATAGTTACTAGAGACAAAGAAAGACATTTAATAATGATAAAAAGGTCAATAATCATGAAGACATAATAATTATAAATATATATACCTATCAATAGAGCCACAAAATGCCGGAAGCAAAATCTAAAAGAATTCAAAGGAAAAGTATATAATTCCACAAAAAAGTTGGAGACTTTAATATTCCACTTTCAATAGTAGAATAATTAGGGAGAAGATCAATCAGAAGATAGAAGACTTGAACAACAATACAATCCAACTGGATCTATAGATTGTTCTATGCAACTACAGAAGAATATAGATTTTCCTCAAATGTACATGGAATATTTGCCAGAACAAACCATATGTCAGGACATAAAGCAAGTGTCAATAAATTTAAAAGTATTGAAATCATATAAAATATGTTCTCTGGACATATGAAATTAAATTAGAAATCAATAACAAGGAAACAATTTGGGAAACTTGCAAATGTAGAAGTCAACACATTACTAGATAACAAATGGGTTAAAGAAAGTTCACATGGAAAATTAGAAAATACTTTAAGATGAATGAAAATAAAATATAACAAAACATATGAGGCTAAAGCAGTGCTCAGAAGGTAATTTATAGCTATAAATGTATTCATTAAAAACCAAATGATCTCAAATAAATAACTTAGCCTCTTTCCCTAAAAAAAAAAAAAAAAAGAATCCAAACCAAATAAAAAGGTAGGTAATAAAAAGGTAGATTAGAAAAAGCATTGGGTGTTATACACAACTGATAAATTATTGAACACTACATTTGAAACTAATGATGTACTATATGCTGGCTAACTGAATTTAAATTTAAAAAAAGAAGGAAAAAAGGGGAAAAAAAACCCTTGCAAATTCCTAAAAAAATTAAAAAGTAAAGTACAGAATAGAAGAACAACAAAAAACAATAAAAAGAAAAGTTAGTTCTTTGAAAAGATCAACAAAATGGACAAATCTTGCCACAAAAAAAGAAAGACTTAAATTACTAGACTAGACTTGCCACGAAAAAAGAAAGACTTAAATTACTAACACCAGAAAAAAGAGTCATCACTGCTAACCTTACAGAAATAAAAACAAATATAAGAAAATGCTATGAATAACTGTTTGTGAACAATGTAGATAACCTAGATGAAAAAATATATATAGAGATTTAAAGAAATACATAACCACAGAAACTGACTCAAGAAAAACCAGAAAGTCTTAGTAGGCCTACAACAATGAAAGATTGAATGAATTCTTTAAAACTTTCCACAAAGAGAATCCAGGCCCAGATGATTTCACTGGTGAATTCTGCCAAACCTTTAAAAAAGATTTATTTACCATGAATCTTTCATAACTTTCCCCCAAATATAAGAGGGCAGTATTTCCTGATAGAAAAACCAGACAAAGACTTTAAGAGTAAGTAAAAGTATATGTCAATATCCCTTATGGCTATAGTGCTCAACAAAACACTAGCAGACCAGATCCAACAGTATATAAAAACAATTATCGCGATGACCAAGTGGGATTGAGCCCAAGACTGCAAGATTAATTTAACATCTGAAAATCAATCAATGTAATACAAAATATTAATAGAATAAAGTATAAAACCACATGAACATCCCAAAAAGATACAGAAACAAAATCCAACTTCCTTTCATTATAAAACATTTATTAAACTAGGAATAAAAGAAAATTTCCTCAACCTGATAAAGGGCATCTAGAAAAAAACTACAGTTAACATACTTACTGATGAAATACTGAATGTTTTCCTCTCAGGTCAGAAAAAAGATAAGGAGTTTTGCTGGAGACACTTTGCTGGTGACTAACAACGCATTGGAAGTTCTAGCCATGGAAACCAGTGTAGAAAAGGGGATACAAGTCACCCACATTGGAAAGAAGTAAAACTATCTCTATGTGCAGGTGACATAATATTGCATATAGATAATCTTAAATAAAAAGAAATACTAAAAGTAGAGTTTAGCAAACTTGCAAGGTACAAAATCAGTAATAAAAATATGTTTTATTTCTATTCACTAGCAATGAACAACTTGAAAATGAAGTTATAAAACCATTTCAGGATCCCTGGGTGGCGCAGCGGTTTGGCGCCTGCCTTTGGCCCAGGGCGCGATTCTGGAGACCCAGGATCGAATCCCACATCGGGCTCCCGGTGCATGGAGCCTGCTTCTCCCTCTGCCTATGTCTCTGCCTCTCTCTCTCTCTCTCTCTCTCTCTCTCTGTGACTATCATAAATAAATAAAAATTTTAAAAAATTATAAAAAAATAAATAAAAAAATAAAACCATTTCATTTATCATGGTATTAAAGTACTTAGGAAATAAATTCAACAAAAGAAGTGCAAGAGTTGTACACTGAAAAGTACAAAATATTATTGAAACTAAAGAAAATCTAGGCAAATGGAAAGAAAGCCCATGTTCATGCATCAGAGGACATAATTTTGTTAAGATGGTAATATTTTTCTAATTGGTCCTATATGTTTACATATTGAATGCAATGCCTATCAAAATGTCAGCTTTATTTTTTGCAGAAATTAGCATGACGATCCTAAAATTTATATGGAAATTCAAAGGTCCTAGAATAACTAAGCAATTTTACAGAAGAAAAAGAATGTTAGAGGACTTATAGTTCCCAAGTTTTAAACTTATTATAAAGCTACAGTAATCAAGACAGTATGGTTGTGGCATAAAGACAGACATATTGCCAAGACTAGTGACTAGAGAGAAGCAATCTTTCAAGAATTGGTGCTAGGAAAACTGGATATCCACATGCACAACAATAAATTGGAACCCCTCTCCATACTATAAACAAAAATTAACTCAAAAAGGACAATTGATCTAAATGGAAGAGCTATCCTTTATCCTAAAGGATATCCTAAAGATAAATATTTGTGACCTTGGATTAAGCAATGGTTACTTAAATCTGACACCAGAAGTACAAGCAACAAAAATTATTTAAATTGGATTTCATCAGAAGTATAAATATTATGAAATCATATATCTGTTAAGGAAATTGTATCCATAATAAAGAACTCTTATATCTCAGCAATAAGACTAATAATCAAATTAAAAAGGTTTTGAACAGACATATTGTCCGAAAAGATATACAAATAGTCAATGTGCACATGAAAAGATGTTCAACATTATTAGTAATCAGGGAAATGCAAGTCAAAACCACAATGTGATACCTCTTCACCTTACTAGGATGGCCAAAATTTTTAAGAAAAGCAATAACAAGTGTTGATGAGAAATCTTCAGAGGCACCTGGGTGGCTCAGTGGTCGAGGGTCTGCCTTCGGCTCAGTTCAGTCTGCTTCTCCCTCTGCCTATGTCTCTGCCTCTCTCCCTGTGTCTCTCATGAATAAATAAATAAAATCTTTAAAAAAAATAAAAAATAAAAAAATAAATGAAAAAAGTGGAATTTTCATATGTTGCTGGTGGTTGTAAAATGGTGCAAATACTCTGGAAAACAACTGAAAGTTCCTTTAAATGTTAACTGGCAATTTCACTTCTAAATATATTCTCAAGATAAATGAAAATACATATTCACACAAAAACTTGTACATGAACATTTATAACAGAATTATTA
This sequence comes from Canis lupus baileyi, assembly GCF_048164855.1. NCBI lineage: Eukaryota > Metazoa > Chordata > Mammalia > Carnivora > Canidae > Canis > Canis lupus. The sequence goes on along the minus strand of NC_132841.1, from coordinate 75,375,864 downwards.
ATAATAGGCCAAAAAGTGTGAACAATTTAAATATTCATTAGCTGATGGATGGATAAACAAATGTAGTATATATCCATGAAATATTATTTGTCAGTATAAAAAAATTAAGTTTGGATAGATTCTATTGCATGGATAACAGGAAGGCATTATGCTAAGTGAAAAAAAAGACCACATTCTGTATGATCCATTTATAGGAAAATGTTCAAAATAGGCTAATCAATAGAGACAGAAAGTAGGGAGTTATTGCTAATGCGTATGTGATCTATTGTTGAGGTGATAAAAATACTCTGAAATTAGACAGTAGGAATGGTAACAAAACCATCTAAAACCTACTAAAAACCGTTTTATTGTACAATATAATAGTGTGAATTTTGTAATATATTAATTACATCTCAATAAAACTGTTAAAAAGTGGTCAATTCATTAAGAGCACACAACAGTTTTAAACCTTTATACAGTTAATAGCAGAGCTTTAAAATACATGAAGCAAAAACTGATAGAACTCAAAAAGAAATAGATAAATTAACAGTTCTAGAAAAATTTAAGTACTCCCTCTCACAGTAGACAGACCAAATAGACAGACAATAGTCAGGATATAGAAGACTTAATATCAAGCCACTTGCCCTAACTGGCGTTTGTAGAACAATCCACCCAACCATAAAAGAATAAACATTCTTTTCAAGTGTATCCAGAACATTACTAAGCTTATGGGACATAAAATTACTCTCAACAAATTTAAAAGGATTCAATCCAGCATAGAAGGTATGTTCTTCGAACAAAATGGAATTAAAGACTAATAATACAAAAATGTCTGAAAATTCCCTAATAATTGGAAACTAACATCCTTCTAAATAGTCTATGGGTCAAATAATAAATTAAGAGTGAAACTAGAAAGCTATTTTGAACTGAGTCAAAATGAAAACAGAGCATCTCAAAAGTTACAGAAGTAAATGAGTATTTAGAGGAAAATTTACAACACTAATACCTGCATTAGAAAAGAAGAAATGTCTCAAAAGCAATGACCTCTTTCACCTTACAAGACTGGAAAAACAGCAAATTAAATTCAAACTAAACAGAAGAAAGGAATTAATACACATAAGCACAGAAATGAATAAAATTAAAAAATAAATGAAATCCACAGCTTGTTTTTTGTGAAGATTAATAAAAATGGAAAGCCTCTATCTAGATTGATCAGGAGAAAAAAGAAAGAATACAAATTACTAATATTAAGTATGAGAGAGAGAGGACATCACTTCAGGTCCTACAAAGGACCTGATAATGAGGGATTAGTATGGATGACTCAATGCCAATGATACGACAACTTAGATGAAATGCAAAATGTTGTTTTAAAGACACAAACTACTTGGGTTGAATCAGAAGAACTACATAATAAATTCAATAGCCCTATTAAATAAATTTAACTTACAATTAAAAACTTTCCCACAAAGAAAACTCCAGGTCCAGATGGCTTTACTGGAAAATTCTCCCAAACAACTAGTAAATATATGATAGCAATTCTCTTCCAGGAAACTGAAAAAGGAGGAACACTTCCCAGCTTATTCTATGAAGCCATCATGACCTTTATGGCAAAACCAAAGACATTATAAGAAAAGAAAACTACAGACCAGTATCTCTCATGAACATAGATACAAAAATTCTTAACAAAATTTAGCAAGTCAAATTCAATAATACAGTAAAGAGATAGTTCTCACAATCAAATGGGGTTTATCCTTGAAATGTAAGGTTTATTTGATGTTTGAAAATCAATCTCTATAATTCACCATAATAAAAGACCACATGATCTTCTTAGTGAGTGAAGAGAAAGCATTAGATAACATCCCATATCTATTCCTGAAAAAAATTTTCAGCATTCCTATTTCAATAAAAGGAAACTCTTCAATCTGACAAAGTCCATCTATGAACAATCTACAGCTAATATCATACTTAATGGAGGAAAGACTGAAAGTCCATCTTATCACTTCTATTCAACACTGATTTGGAGTTTCTAGCCATTCAATTAGGCAACAAAAATAAAAGTTATTCAAATTGGAGAGGAAGAGATAAGACTTTATTTGCAGATGACATGATTATGTAGAAAATCCTATGGAATCTATATAAATTAATTTTAAACTATTAAGTATGTTTAGCATGATTGCCTGATAAAAGGTCAATACCCAAAATCAATTTTATTTCTATGTACCAACAATGCACAATCAGACACTGAAATAAAAATACCATTTCTAAAACATTAAAGGATCAATTTGACAAAAAATATGTAAAGTCTGTACACTGAAAGCTATAATAGATTTCTGAGTGGGGAAGAAATACATTGTGCCCATGGATTGAGAAAGTTGATACTCATTATGTTTATTTATTCCCAAACTGACATATGTGTTCAAAACAATCTCAATTAAATATCCAGTAGGCTTATTTGTGTAAATTGAGAATCTGATTTCAAAATTTATATGGAAATACAAAGTACTTAGTATAATCATAATACTTTGAAAAGAAGAACAAAGTTGGAGGACTTTACACTATCAGATTTTATGACAATTCTAGAGTTATTTCAGACAGTATTCCTGGCTTAAAGATAGATCAATGGAATAGAATAGAGAATTCAGAAATAAACCCACATATATATGACTAATTAATACTCAGCAAAAATGTTTTTTTTAAAGATTTTATTTATTTATTCATGAGAGACAGAGAGAGAGAGAGGCAGAGACACAGGCAGAGGGAGAAGCAGGCTCCATGCAGGGAGCCTGATGTGGGACTCCATACTTGGTTTCCAGGATCACGCCTTGGGCTGAAGGCGGCGCTAAACCACTGAGCCACCTGGGCTGTCCCACAAAACCGTTGAGGTAATTCATGGGGAAAAATAATCTTTTCAATAAACAGTGTTGGATAGACATGTGCAAAGTCCAACCAACTGGCCAACAGACCAACCAACCTACCGACTAATTTCTGTCCTTCATACTATATAGAAAAACTAATTTAAAATGGATTATTATGAGAGAAAGTGGATCAGTGTTTCCCTGGAGGTCTGGGGAGAGATGGAAAGGAGTGATTCTAAAAGCACAAAGGAGGGCAGCCTGGGTGGCTCGCTCAGTGGTTTAGCGCTGCCTTTGGCCCAGGGTGTGATCCTGGAGACCCAGGATCAAGTCCCATGTCAGGCTCCCTGCGTGGAGCCTGCTTCTCCCTCTGCCTATGTGTCTCTGCCTCTCTCTCTCTCTCTCTCTGTGTGTGTGTCTCTCATTAATAAATAAAAATATTTAAAAAAAATAAAAGCTCAAGGAAACTTTTGGGAGTGGTGGATATGTTATCTTGATGATGGCAATGGTCCCACAGGTATATATATCAGTAAAAACTTACCAAATTGTACACTTTCAATATGTGAAGTTTATATGTCAGTTTAATCTCAATAAAGCTGTGAAAAAAAATTTAATGGAATATTTCTGTGTCTTCTCTCTGTTAAATTCCATAGTTTTGGCCTTTCCCACTTTGCTATTATACAATGGAAATAACCTCCTACCTGCTTTCCAGATCTTCAATCTTTGAGCACTTTTAAACTCTACCTCACTCTTGTATCCCCTTTAGAAGGCTCTTAGTAAGTTTACACTGCAAGCTCATCCTGACTTGAGACTTGTTACCAAAGAGTTGCCTCCTTGATTTCTACCACTCCTCTCTCCACTCTCCCTCAGCTCCACCCTAAGGATGTGGTGTTCGGAACTATCATCCCACACTGCTTCCTAGTATACTGCTCCGCAGGATGGAGACAGAGTCCTGCGTCTCTATAATTTTTGGGTAAGGGACAATTTTATGTCTTAGAATGGATACTGTGCACAATGGTAGGTATGAAATGGATGACTAACACAGGTCATGTTTTGACATCCATGTTTTCTAAATGGGGATCTAATTTTGGTGTGTATATTCAGGATGTTATTATTTCAGGGAAATATGATAGGTTAAGGGGCAGTATCTAAAACACAAATACAGGAGGCAGAAGAGCCCAGTGAAGGGAAAAGAGGTGCCGGGTCACCCTAAATGGGAAGAAGCCTGTCAGCAGACGTTTTCAGGGTGTATTCTAAGAAGTAAGTCTCCTTAGCTGCCATCAGTCTAACAATGTATTGTTCACTTGCTTTGTGCCAAACATTCGGAGGCTCTGTTCTTACAAGAACAGAAGAATAAGGCATGACTTTGTACTCAACAATTTTGGTATCTCAGAGGAGAAAAGTAACAAGCCAATTCCTTAGGAAAAATTATAGTCAAATAATCTAAATCAACTATAAATTTTTAAAAAAGAATTTATTTATTTATTTATTTATTTATTTATTTATTTATTTATTTATTTATTATTTGAGAGAGTGAGAGTGAGAGAGTGTGAATGGGGGGAAGGGCAAAGGAGAGGGCAGAGAATCTCAAGCAGACTCTGCACTGAGCATGGAGCCCCATCTTGGGGCTCCATGCAAGGCTCCATGTGGTACTTGATCCTGGGACCCTGAGGTCATGACCTGAGCCAAAGCCAAGAGTTGGACACTTAATGGACTAAGCTATCCAGGCACCTCTAAATCAACTGCAAATTTTAAGCATTGTTCACTATGGCTAAGTGTGTAATTAAATACAATAAATTACAGCTACTATACATCTTAATTTCCAATTAGTGACTTACCAGAGCTCCAAGGTGAATAAACCTGAACAAACCCAGGTATTGCTATAGATGCTTAGACCAGGTGTATACCGGCTAAATATCGCTGTCAAAATTAGGGTGCAGAACATGCAGACATTTAAGATGCACCTCTCACAGAAAGTTACATTGGTCAGGCTTTCTGTGCAGTGGATGATGATTTAAGACCTATTGCATTGTAAGTATTTTCACTGGACTATGATTTCATTGAAGACAAAAAACAAGGTCTTCTATCTCTGAAGTTACAGTGTCCTGGCTGGATACCTAATAGGCAGACTAAGCATATGTATAAAAAATAGGAAAAACACAAGGATCAAAAAATGAAAAAAAATCTGAAAGGCCTTGATATTTCTAAAACTTATCAAAGTGGTTATGTTGGATTATCAACATAGTAGTGTGGAAAAAAGAATTGAAAACTTCCCTACACATTGTATATTTTAGTATTATTTTTATTTTAAGTTATTTTTAAAGTGTGCATCACAGGGAGGGAGATGTAAAATAATCCTTTCAGTGCTTAGGGCCTTAATTTGGTTCTAAGTGTCTGCTCTAACATCTATCCATTAGTAAGTGCTCAATAAAAATGTGAGTGAATAAGTATGTGTTTCCATATACTTAGCCTTATGATGAACAATGGCTTAACAGATGTATTTCTTTGGGTGAGCCATTCCTGAATGTGTGATATATCTTACACTGAAAACTTAAATAATGGATATTTTCACTTAATTCAATCTCTTAGAAAGGCACTAAAATTGATATATGAATAACCTGACTCCTTGTTCTTTATTAATGATCTTAATACAGACAACCCAAATTCAGGTATGAAACAGGGTCACCAAATGGATTGAATATAAATCACTTCTTCAGAAGAATCAAAGACATGGTGACTTTTTCTTTAGAAATAATAAGGATACCTGGGTGGCTCAGTGGTTGAGCATCTGCCTTTGGCTCAGGGCATGATCCCAGAAGGGGTCCTAGGATTGAGTCCCACATCAGGCTCCCCAAAGGGAGCCTGCTTCTCCCTCTGCCTGTGTCTCTGCCACTCTCTTTGTGTCTCTCATGAATAAATAAAGTCTTTTAAAAAATAATACAATAAAACAATTAGAAATAAAATATCAGCAATAATCCCAAATTTAAAATTAATTCAATTTCATTTCTTGCATCTTTTTAAAAAATGACTTGAAGGGCTTCTCAGTAATTTTATTAATTCCAGAGCAATATATAGGAGAGAAAAGTTTTTAGCATTGACCGTTTTGACAGATTTGAAGAGTCCATACAGGCAGAAACCAATTCTCCACTTTTAAATTAATTAATTTGGCTTCTTATACTGAATTGACTAGACTGTAGATTTGGCATTGTTTATATACTCCTCTAGTTTTCCTACTCTGCAGCAAGAGATAACATGCAAAAAAGTATATGTAGACTGTCCACGGAAAATCAGCATTAAAACACAAACCCTATCTCAGGTATCTGATTCATAACTTCCTAGAACATCATGTTTCAAACAATGGGTCATTTACACATTAGGTTAAGAGATCAATTTTATAGATGAGAACAGTATAAATAGAAAATATCAGAGTGTGAAAAACACTGTACTAATGCTTCTTAGTCTCAAACATATGTACCCAAAATGTATGTCTAAGTTCAGACTAAGACAACAGACTAATACTTACTGAGCCCTGCCCAGTAAGAGGAAAATTCTTAAATGGTACTCTGGAAGATCTAATGTAAAAGACTTGAGAAATATTGTATGGTCTTATTGCAGAGCTATCAATCTTTCATGGCATTCAACATCTTGGTGAAAACTGAAATATTCATCCATTTATAAACTTCCAAATATGCAATAGGTAATAAGGTGATCTAGATTATACTGTGACTAAAGTTCTGAATGACTACTTCAATTTTTCCATTGTGATCTAAACATGGGTTTCATGCAGCAAAGATAGGGATAAACTGATGTCCCAGAAAGAACTGTTCTGTCATTCCAAACAATGCCAGAATTTCATTATTTTTTCCTCTTAGATTTGCAGGAGGGATCCATTCCAATGTTGCTGAACTCACTGTATAAGACAGAATGCACTACTCATGAGTGATAGGAAAAAAATAAATTCTATTTGGAATTAATTCTTCTCTCTCTTCCTGCCAACTTACCATGACTTATGGGGAAATACTAAAAAGTTAGAGAGAGAGACATGCAGTGGAACCTGCCTTTAAGGGGATAATTAATTCCTGGTCTTTGATTCTTCAGTTTCTGCTTATAATCAAAGGTAGAGAAAACAGTTTTGGGTGCTCTGCGCATACCACACCTGCTCCATGTGTGAGTTCATGCTCTTAATTAACCTTCAAGAAACTTTACTATATCCCTTTGCTAGGGTGGATGCCTTGCTAAATTTGTCTTCTGAACCATCCTCTTCTTTTTTCATGTCCTTCTCAGTCATTCCAGCTATCCCTTCTCCAACATGCAGAACTTTTACATGGCCCACCACTGCTGTCTCAGGCATGGTGTTGAATGTCTTCTATCACCTGTCCTTATTTACAGTATCAGATTACCTAAAGACCTTTTCCCCTCCGGTCAGAACTGACCTGTCCTCCTTTGTGTCATTATTCTTAGACCTCAGTTTACTGCTAGGTGATAATGAGGTTTTCAGATAAATGTTTTTTCAGATAAATGATTAATGAATATGCTAATGAGAACATGTCTATTTAATTTTAAGGGCACTGCTCAAATGATTGGTGCTATTACTCACTAGTGTTATTATCTACTAGTTCTATAGCAAGAAGAGCTAAAAGTGTTACATTTGTCGTAGCTGGTAGAAAATGTAGAGGGTGTTTCATGGGAGAGTGGGAAAGGCATTGATGCTAAGAGGGGAAGTGACTCACCCCATTAGGTGGTTCCATTGGAACCTTAGCCACTCAGCTGACTGTGGAGCCTCACTAACTATGCAAGAGGCAGCTTGATGTAGTTGAATCAGGAGGCTTGGATTCTTTTCCTACTTTATAAACCTATGTGTCTTTCCAATTTCTTTTTTACTTCTTCATTTTTTTTACTTCTTCATTTAATTGAATTAATTGTCAATTAATAATAGTTGACTATCCTGACCCTTCCAGCCCTAAATTTCTGTGTTCAATGTGGCTCCAAGTGGGAAACTTTTACTGACCCTTCACTTATATGGCTTTTTACTTACCATCATGTTCTATCTACAGACACCATGTTGCTGCAGCTTTTTTGCTTGAAAAAGGCATTTTGCTCCTGATTAGGCTGATCATTTGTGTTAGTGTGCTGGTTCAGTCTTGGTCTATACATGCCCTGATGTAATTAATAGTAGCACTCACTTTTGTTTAAGTGTCTGGTATAGATGATAAATTGTATGGCCTCCCTACTTAGGTGAGCAGTGCTACAGAATTGCTAGTAAGATGACAAAAATGCACTTCAATAACTTTCCTTACCAAAGTAGAACTCTCAGCAGATCTTTACTGAAGTATATTTCCTGTTTATGTATAAACTCCCTGATTTGAAGTTCAGTTCAAGGTAACTAACTCCTATGCTTTTATACAAATCTTTTTTTTTTTATTACTCATTCTTTTTTTTTTATAAATTTATTTTTTATTGGTGTTCAATTTGCCAACATATAGAATAACACCCAGTGCTCATCCCATCACGAACTAGGGGTGATAGAAAGGGAGGTGGGCAGGGGGTGGGGGTGACTGGGTGACAGGCACTGAGGGGGGGACTTGATGGGATGAGCACTGGGTCTTATATAAATCTATTCCATGCTGGAACCTCTTGAAACTGGGTTCCTCCTTCCTGGGTGAAGCACAACAAACACATTTTCTACAACTCCCATTACCAGTTCTGCCTTGGGACTTATGGTATTTAGTCTACAACTCAGTAAGCAATAGGCTTTTTTCCTGGAAAGAAGAAAAAAAAAAAAGGTCTCAAAAAAGTAAATAAGGTATTTCATTTGATTTTTCCCTACCTGTTCCAAAATTAAAATGCAAATTCCTGTCTTGGGAAGGAGATGGTAGAAATATCATTTGCTTTCAATACTAAGGCCTCTAAGACCACAAATGGGGAGGCAAAGATTAAAATAAAACCTGAACACAGTCTTTTATCTGTCTGTGCATTTCTATCTTAGAGAGGCCAGTGGAGTCTGGCTGAGTATTTTGAAAACCTGATTATTATTATACCTTGCATGTGGTAGAAACTTACTATTCACCCAAACACACCAGGCTTCTGCTCACAGTACATTTTTGTTTAATGGAAGTTCAGTCATATTTGTCATAGTCCCTATCCCAAGCCCGGGCACTTCTAAACAAGGACCCCAAAGTTGCTATTCTAAGGAATGTCTTACCTTTTTTTAAGAAGTTACTTGAGAGTCATCAGCCTCTGACAGACCACTAAGAAAAATAGACACTTACTCTGGGGTCTTAGGAGTTAGAATTTTATGCTAGTCTGGGAATAAGAACAACTTGATTCAATCCTGGCTTGTTAGTGTTTAGCTTGGGAAATTTGGTAAAGTCAGAGTGGCAAGATTCACAGCAGTTAAGAGGATGGGAACTGGATGGTGCACTCCCAGCTCTGCCATTCACTTAGATATTACTTGGGCGTGTTACTTAACCTCTCCATGCCTCTGTTTTTTCATCTCTAAAATACAGATGACAATAGTTTCTACCTCACCGGGTTATGTGAAGCATAGAGTTCTTAGACAAAGCATGTTGGAGCAGAACCTGACAGAATAGGAAGAACAAACAGCCAGCATCAACTACTTAAATCTTTCTAGGTGTTCTTCTCGACGTTGGCTCTCCCTATTCTCTCCCTTCTTCTGGGCTTCCTTTGCACTCAAATTATACTGTTTAATACTTGTTTATGTATTTCCTTTTCCCCAAAGAATGCTGCCTCAGTAACTAGTCCAGTGCCTGCTATGTACTAGAAGCTGAATATTTCTTGAAAACCCGAATGAATTAATATATAACATAAAAGAGTTGGACTGGATAATTCTATAATTCACTTGAGCTCTAAAATTCTGACTCTGTGACCCATTATAATGGAATCCAGAAGCTTTCTGAATCAAAAAGAAAATAAATTTTTAAAAAATGTGATGAAAATGGTTCCTATGGTAACCAAAAGACTAAGTGAAGAGAAAGTATGATTATACCTGAATCACTCTGCTTGCTTCTGAACTCAGGGAAAGAGAGAATAGAGATGGGTGTTTCAGCAGCAGTATAAATAAATAGACAAATTAATTTAAAAAATGCATGTAGGCAGGAGTGCATGTGGATTTCTATGAATCTACCAAAGAATATGGAGTTTGATTTCACTGGATTCCCTTAGATGTTGAAGGGATCAACTCCATATCTAATTCCCCAATAAAAAGAGACACTTGAATGAGTTCCATCAAAATACAGTGGGAGGATCTTACACTCTTGAGTAATGAAATCCTATCACTGGGTCTTTGGGCTTGTGGATAAAAAGTTTTGGAAGTATGAAACATGGAGAGAGAGGCAGAGAGTAAACAGAGGAGAGAGTGTGAGTGAGTGAGTGGACTATTATCTGATTGTTGTCTTCCTTTTTGATGGTTAATTGTTAATTGAACATTACTACTTTATTGTCCCTAAAAATCTAAGACAGAATGAAACCTGTTCATATCACCAAACCCAAGGAAGGGTTTCAAACCATAATCTGAAAGTGCAAGATTACACTGTGTGTAATCTGCTGGTGCAAATGCCTTCTGAATGGCTTCACCTCTTACAGGAGAATCTTGAATTCAACAAACATTTATTGACTATGGGCTCTGGACAAAGACACATAAGACAGCATCTCTGCTTAGAAAAAGATCTTTGTTCTTTCTTCCTTTCTTTGTTCTTTCTTCCCCTCTTCCTCAGTCCCTTCCTTTCTTTTCTCCTAAGAGAGAGAGAGAGAGAGAAAAAAAAAGGAACTTAGAGAAAGCCATCTAGAGAACCAAAATGACTGACTTCCAGTTCTAGCTTTCACATGGATATTGACTGAGGATTGTCTCTCATTTACTATCACCATCTTTGAATTCTCCCAGCGTTTGTGTAGGTACAAGTGAATGAAATAGTGGATGAGAAAGGGCTTTGTGTTAGTCTGGGTCCTCTATGAAACAGTCATCTAGACAGAATTCAACCTGTGAGAGATGGAGTTAATATGTATAAGAGAAGAAGACTTTGATGTCTTCCCAGTGAAAGAGAGAGAGAGAGAGAGAGAGAGAAAGAAAGAAAGAAAGAAAGAAAGAAAGAAAGAAAGAAAGAGAAAGGGAAGAAAGGAGAGATGGGTAGGAAGAGTCCCAGAGTACAGCTCAGTTTTAAGAAAGTTTCTGCCAGCCTATGGGGAGTCCTTCAGCCAAAGTTACTCCTCAGATGAATACTGCAACTTGACAGAATGGGCCTGCCATAGAGTGCCTGCTATATGAGTCATGGCCTAGGAGTGGCCAGTGGGAAGTGAGTATGGGGATGGGTCCCCAGGGCCACAGCTTGATCTTTTCTGCCACACTCCTGAAGAAGAAGCTATGAGGGGACACGTTTTTATGGCCGCTACACTATTTCCTGATATTTTGTCCTAACCAAATTGTACTCCAAAGCACTAATTCCTGAGATCTACACTAGACAGTGAAATTAAAAACCAAATAAAACTTGGCAACTGGGTGGCTCAGTTGGTTGGGCCTCTGACTCTTGGTTTCAGCTCAAGTCATGATCTCAGGGTTGTGAGATTAAGCCCTGTGTCAGTTTCATGCTCAGCACTGAGGCTGTTTGAGGTTCTCTCTGTCTCCCTCTGTTCCTCTCCCAGCCCCAGCTGGCCCATGCATGCGCATTCTCTCTAAAAAAAACAAAAAACAAAAACAAAAAAAAAACCACACACAAAATAAATCAAACCAAAATAAAACAAAAACAAAACCAATGTAAACCAAAAAAAGGATAGATAATAAACTTCTTATACAACTTATTGAAACAACTATTCTGTATTCTTAATTGATGTCCTTCCTTATCTTTTTTGGCATTAAATTATCTATTTACTTTTAATAAAATGAAAGTGATACTAGAGAAGTGGTATGTTTAATGTTCTTAACCTGGCACATTTAAAAGTGGGCATCTCTATGGAAGTTCCAACAAAATTGTATTGGTTAGGTCAAAAAGACAAAAACTGGCAGCTCTAAGATAATTGTAAGCTATAAAAGCAAAGTTCAAATGAGAAAGGTAGCTTTTGTTAATAGTTTTTTTTTTTTTCTTTTTGGAAACAAGAAGAAAATAATCAGTTCCAAACATTCACAGCCACTGCACCTGACTGCTGGCCAGAGACCTCATAGCCTCTAGAGGTATGGGGAATCTGGAAGGGCTGTCTCTAGTCTGACTGAAATCATGCAGGAGGAGGCAAATGCAGAGGGATGCTTTTGTCAAATGGCATAAAGCTTGCCAAGGAGAACTAAGGAGGGCTTGATTTTATTAATGTGACATTCTTTTACTAAGGACCCAGCACTGGATCATATAAAAGTAAAAAATCCAATCAGAGATATAGATTATTTTCATATTTCAGGATGGAGACAGCTAAACAGCAAATTTTTCTAAGTGCTCAGCAAGCCCAGGCATATTTCTGCTTGAGTAGAAAAATAAAATCAAATAGCCTCTGCTCTTCTAAATCCACATATCTGCACTTTAACATGACAGTATTGCCAAGAACTAGTAATTAGTTGGAAGTATCTGGTCAAAATCAAATAAAACTGAGTCAACCAGCTCCCTTGAATTCACTTAGTCTTTTTCAGACTTTATAATATTAAATTACTTATGCAAAGTTGCTCTTAATAAAACAAAATAAAGGATAGCTTGAGGATATCCTGTCAGACTTTAATCACTGTAGATTAATTATGTTTTCCAGAAACAAAACACATTGTTTGAGATGTCTCCAAGCTTGGCAACACCTGAGCTGGCACGTCAAAAGGAAGATCGGTTTAGGCAGGTAAATGTTTTCAGATTACTTGTGGTTGAATTTTTGCCAGGCTCCATTCTCAGCAAATAGAAATTCTGATCTGTGGGGCCAACACTGCTCTACTGGGAAGGAGGCACTGACAGATACCATCAACAGGTAAGTTTGTGTAAAGACGAAGAAAGCCGTCAGGGGAATACTTCCAAGTGTTTACCTACAAAATTTTACTTGGCACTGCCAAGCTGCTAGTCACCAGCCATTTCTGGGCATTTTTTTTGATGGCATAGCTTGGATACCATGGGATTTCTCTTCCTAGAAACTGGGTGAGAGGGCGATGGGACAACAGAGAGAAATTTAGAAAGCCACATCTCAGGGGATATATTAGTATCTATGATTGATAAGGTGTAAACTAACCACAGATTAATAGTATTTATACAAGTAAGTTTTTTAGAAACTTGATTTGAATGTGGGCTGTTTTTCACTATTTCACAGAGAAAATGTTGTGTAGAGAGATTATGGACAAGTTAAAAAAGGTACTCCTATATAAAGCACTTAGTTAAGTATGTGGAACTTATTACCCAGAGAGTTAGGACAGGAAGAAAATATAAACACACTAAAGAAAATGTTTGATCCATATTGTGAATAAAAAAATGATGAACATTCAGATTTATCTCTAAATAAAGGGTACCAAGGATATCAGACCAGGGAGAAGACTAAGATGAACAAAGGTGAGGCTGTGTATGGCAAAGGAGAGAGTCATTGCAATATAGTATTTTTCCAAAAATTTCTTTCAGCATCCAAAGAGGCATAAATCTGAGACTGGGAAGACTACTCACTTCACAGAATCTCAATTGTTATTATTTTTAGAGAAGTTGCAAATGCAATTCTTTCTTAGCCCATAGATTCTTAAATGTTGGGACTGTGCATAGAATGCAGGAGATGGTGTGTGGCCTATGAATATGGATGGGAAAAACACAGCCGTTTTTCATGTCTAACTGAAATTTAACTTTTCCTTAGATTATGAAAGTAGGCAACAAACCACAGTAGTATAAATACTTATGACTTTGCACCAATACTAAAAAATATTTTCATATCATAATTTCAGTAAGTGTAGGTATCTTGAACTACCATTTATACTCCTCACATTTCAATTATAGTAGATTAGAGACCTATCACTAGATCTTGTATTTGATATATGAATGACAACACACATATTACTATATCACAAATTTGTTTTTTTACTTATTTTCATTACTATATTCAATAGCATTATTTCCTTTGTAACCCATTACTTACTATGTTCCTCAGACTACCAAAGGTTTCCATTACACAAAAATTACAAACTCTGGCCTGTGGGAAAAGCAAGGAGGCCTGGGAATCAAAATGCCTGGATTTACCCCCATATTAGTCATTAATCCATTTTTTTAAAAACTTTTTTTTTAGAGCAGTTTTAGATTTACCAAAAAATTGCCAAGAGACTTTACAGAGCTCCCACATATTTGGCACCTAATTCTACCTATAAGTAACATTGCTAAGGTATAGATATATTTGTTATACCTTGTTGATGTATTGTTATTCTTTAAGTCCATACTGGATTTCCTTAGTTTTTACTTAGTGTCCTTTTTCTGTTCCAAGATGGCATCCAGGATGCCTTATTATATGTAATCACTATGTGTCCTCAGATTCCTCTTGGCTGTGAAACAACTCATTTTTCAACCCAAGTCATTTATTGTCATGGTTCTTATGTTTTATTGACTCTACAAGTTCTTTCTCAAGCAAATATATGTTCAGTTATTAAGGTATTGCTTAATTAATTGGTGTCCTAGTCTTTGAGGAATACAGAAATCACATCTGACACTTATTTTGTTGAGTTAGCATGAGGTTTGTTTGTTTTTTTAATTCTTAGGTCTTCTATTATTAGCATTATTGTAGTTGTTATTTTGCTTGATACAGAAACAGCTAAATAAAAACCCGCTGTAAATATTATGTACAAGATGTACTGAAGTATTGAATTCATTCATGAATTTCTAAATTCTCTAGCAGTGGAGGATCTGTTTATCAAAATGCCTTGTATTGAGAGTTACTTATAGCCTATATTTATGGAAATAAGTCCATAATTAATTGTGCAGTGAGGCATGAGCTTTTTTATTTTAAATTCTTCTTTGTTTAGTCTGATTTGACTTCTAATATGAATGTGAATTCTTTTAGGCAGGGCAAATGTGCTGCAATTCGACCATGGATTTGCCCTACCCCAACCCATTTGCAAGTTTCTAGTATATTAAATACTGTCCTACTTTACTCCTGAAACTAGCGTCTGCAGTCTTTTGATTTTTCAACCTGTTGTGTGAGCTCTTTGTTGCACTCCTCTTAGTAATTTTCTGTGTTTTGTAGGTTACTGAATAAAATTCTAAGTTGTATTTTGCTAACAAGGATTACATATCCAGATAAAGGTCTTTGTGGGGGTTGGGAGGAGAGTAACTAGCAGGTGGGCTAGTTACTTGATTTATTTTTTATTATGTCTTGTCTTTACAACCAGAGTATGAGTACTTAGGATGTAAATGCACATTTCATTTTGCATTTCTAATTTCTTTCCCTCCTTTCTGTCTGCTACAGTTCATGCCACATACAAGAGGCTCAATATAAGATGTTTTACAAATTATCCTTCACATTTTTTAATAGACTATTTTTAGAGCATTTTTAGGTTCACAGCAAAATTGAGCAGAAGGAATAGAAATTTCCATATACTCCCTACCTTTCACTCTCAAAACCCTACACCAAACTGTTACATTGGTTGCAGTTGATAAACCTACATTGACATATCATTATTACCCAATATCCACAGTGTACATTAGAGTTCACTCTTGGTGTTGTACATTCTATGGGTGGAAACAAATCTATAATGACATGTAACCACCATTATGGTATCATACAAAATAGTTTCACTGCTAACCATTGGCAACTACCTATCCTTTCACTGTCTCTGTAGTTTAACTTTTTCCAGAACGTCATAGAGTTGGTATCATACAACTGTAGTCTTTTCAGGTTGGTTTCTTTATTAATATCTATTTAATTTCTTCAGTGTCTTTTCATGGCTTAATAGCTCATTTCTTTTCAGCACTGAATGATACTCCATTGTCTGGATGTACCATACTTTGCTTATCTATTCATCTACTGAAGGATATCTTGATTGCTTCCAAGTTTTGGCAATTATGAATGAAGCCGCTATAAACATCCACGTACAGGTTTTTGTATGGACATAAATTTTCAACTCACATAGGTAAATACCAAGCAGCACAACTGTTGGATCCCATGATAAGAGTATGATTAGTTTTGCAAGAAAGTGACAAACTGTCTTTCAGAGTAGCTGTACCATTTTGTATTTCTACTACCAAAAATGAGAGTTCCTGGGATCCCTGGGTGGCGCAGCGGTTTGGCGCCTGCCTTTGGCCCAGGGCGCGATCCTGGAGACCCGGGATCGAATCCCACATCGGGCTCCCGGTGCATGGAGCCTGCTTCTCCCTCTGCCTGTGTCTCCGCCTCTCTCTCTCTCTCTGTGTGTGACTATCATAAATAAATAAAAAAAAAAAAACTTATAAAAAAAAAAAAAAAAAAAAAAAAAAAAAAAAAAAAAACAAAAATGAGAGTTCCTGTTGTTCCACTTCATAACCATCATTTGATACTGTTAGTGTTTTTAATTTTGATGTGTAGTGGTACCTAATTGTTTTAATTTTCAATTCTCTAATGACATGTAATGTTGATCATCTTTTCATATGCTTATTTGTTACCTGCATATCTTCTCTAGTGAGCTGTCCAGATCTTCTGCCCATTTTTAAATTGGATTGTTTGTTTCTTTACTGAACTTTAAGAGTTCTTTGTGTATTTTGGATACCAATCCTTCATCAGATATTTGCTTTGCAAATATTTTCTCCCAGTCTGTGGCTTGTCTTTCCATTCTCTTATAGTATCTTTCATAGGATAGAAGCTTTTAATTTTAATAAAGACCAGTTTTAATCAATTATTTCTTTCATGGATCCAACTCTTGATATTCTTTCTAAAAAGTCATTGCAATACACAAAGTCTCCTAGGTTTTTTCCTATGCTATCTTCTAGGAGTTTTATAATTACGCCTTTTACATTTAGGTCTATAGTCCATTTTGATTTAATTTTTGTGAAAGATGTAAGATTGGTGTCTAGATTATTTTTTTTTGGCATGTGGATGTCCAGTTGTTCTAACACCACATGAAAAGATATTTCTGTTCCATTGCATTGCCTTTGTTCCTTTGTCAAATGTTAGTTGACTATGTGGGTCTTTTTCTGGTCTCTCTATTATGTTCCATCGATCCATTTGTCTATTCTTTCACTGATACTACACTATCTTGATTGCTGTAACTTTATAGTAAGTCTTGAACTTGAATGGAGTCAGTCCTCTGTTTTTCTCCTTCAATATTGTTTTCTGGGTAGTCTGGGTCTTTTGCCTCTCCACGTAAACTTTAGAATCACTTGATATCCACAAAATATTTGCTGAATTTTGATTGGGGTTGTATCGAATCTATAGATCAAGCCATGATATGCAAATGCTTAAGCCTTTGCTTGTGTCACATCTGCTGATATCTCATTGACCAAAGGAAGTCACGTGGCCAAACCTATAGTCAATGGAAGCGACTATATCAGGAATGTAGATACCAAAAGTGTAATTCACTGAGGGTCACAAATTAACAATCTTCCAAAGTACTATAGTGTTAACTCCCCTTTTATCAATTACAGATAGGTTTTACTAGCTTTCCTTTTCAGATACAAAAATTAAGGTTCAGAAATAAGTTCTCAGGACCATTCAGCTAATTAATACTAGTAGCAAACATTCATATTGTATTTTCTCTGTGCCATGCAGTATTCTAAGCACTTGGCATACAAATTCAGTTAACCTTCCCTATCCAAGGTTTGTTAATGGTCCCATTTTACAAATGAGAAAACTAAAGCACGGGGTGCTAAACAACATGCCCAGGATAACATAATAAGCAGCATGACAACAGTTCAAGTTGTATGCACCTCCACTTGAAGCCTTATTCTTATGCCTAATGCTATTCCTGTGTTACCCACAGTATACAATATGTATTTCACTTATAGTGTGAATCTTAGCTTCTTCCCTGGGAGCCTGGAGTTTTGTCTGAGAATACTGAATACTGAAAGTCAAGAAATTAGAGCCTACTAAGTATGCCCATCACACAGGATTTTGGCCCAAGTATCCAGAAATAAAGGGAGTCCTATATCTTACCCAAATATAATGCATGTTTTCTCTTTTTTAAACACCTTTGTGAATAAGGATTAAATAATACTAGTTCGTGAAATAAACAAATGCTATTATTTGACCCAACAAAGGTTTATTTCTCACTTATAACCCACTGAGGGTCAGTAGTGGGACTCTGCTCTCCCTATGCTGTGGTCATATTACTTTCAATTTTTGGATTCTTTAGGTTGCCTTAGTATCATCCTGCCAACAGATGGAATAAGAGAAAACAAATATGAAAAAGTTACATTCTAAATTTTTTCACTTATATTCATTCATGAGTAAGAAATAGTTATATAGTCTACAGTGTTAAGGGTCTGGTAAATGTAATTGAGCCATGTGCCTAGGAAGAATAAACAGATTTGGTGAATATCTAGTCAGTCTCTGCAAAGCAAGTTTTTTTCTATTTACTTAAGCAAGTATAAAAACATATTTCATATATAATATATGAAGAACTGCTTTACCTTAGCACCCTTTCAAAATAGTACTCTGCTCCCTTAGGGAATCTATGTTTTAAGGTATTTTTGGTTTGAATCTATATTTAGATGACTTTAACAAACCTGTAAAGACTCAGGAAAATGCTGAGGAGGAAAAAGTTTTTGTTTCTAATAAGACTTAAAAGGATTGCATGTGACTTTTTTCCATATAATTTTAGAAAGGGATCATAAATAAAACATGAGCTATCGCTAGCAAACTCATGAGTGAAGTGAAGTTGCACAATGCTTTCCTTTCCTTTTTTTCCTTTTTGGATTTCTCCCTCTTTCCAGGTACCAGGATCCTCATACTGGCTGTCAACCACCACCTCCTCTCCTCTCCCAGAATTTACCAGCCTTATGTCTTGTCAGGGCTTTCTATGGTGCCTAATCAGAGAAACTAATTCATAGTTAGATATTGACAGCTGATTAGCTAAATGTGACATCACTTTCAGAGATATTTGCAATTCAACAGGCATTCTTGGCAATATAGCACTTAAGAAAATGAAATTTGTCCATTCTGTTGGACTTAAAGGAGTGCAGCAAGCCTACCGGGCTTTTTAGATATACCTCATACCTCATAGGTATTCACTGAGAAGCTATAAAGCGAGTCAACTCAGACATTCATGAAGGCTTATGACACTATCCAGTAACTACTGCTGGGGCTAGTAGTTCTTCATATCCTGCTTTCTCAGTAATTCTATTATAATAGTTAGTCATTTGTCAGTCATCTTTCCTTTCTAGCTATTGTTAACAAGTACCTGAAAAGAAGGAAAGAGACCCATGAGCTACTGAAGTAGCTTCTAGTAACATAAACTCAGGCCCTCATCTCTACTGAAGAGGCCTTCTGATATGATAAAATGTCATAGAGAATTTTATCAAGCTGAGTAATATGATTTCTAACCCAAGGACATATCAGAAATAAAAAAAAATACAGGTTGCAAAAAGAGCATTTTTATAAAAATCAAGAACAACTTGAGCAACCTGCAGTGACAAATAACATTGACATGGAGGGAAGAGAAAACAAAATAAAGCAAAAAAAAAAAAAAAAAAACACAAACAAAACAAAACAAAAAACAGGCAGTGTAGAGGCATTAGGGTGGAGGCAAACATCCTAATAACTCCTGAGAGCAAATTTTCAAAACACTTAAGTGAATTTATAGCTGTTTTACAACACTTAGAACAGATGGAGATATGATTAGTATTCTCTAGTTAAAAAGACACTTCGATTGTGTGCCATGAGTTACTGGATAAAATATGCGGCAGTTAATTTGGTCTCATTGTGTTTCCACATAGTCTTCACTCTTTCTGATGGAGAAAGTGCAGGACAGAGTTTTCCATAATCTGTGCTAAAATAAAAATACTTCTCTCAAAGCTAGTGTGCCTATTTTAGCAGTACTTGGGGATACTGATTCTTTACAACATATCCTTTTGGAGAAGACTAAATATTGGTGTTGGTCCAAAGAATATTACACCAGAGGCCACAACCCTTACTAAGGCCACAGTGATGGAAAAGGCCAACATGAAGAAGCAAACAGCCCTAATGTAGTACTTGTTATCAGAAATCTTACTTGCCTTAAAAATAATTGACAACTGAAAGAAGCTGCCTTTAGGTGTGTCCATAAATGATACAGAAGGTTCATGTAAGGTGTTTTCAATGAGTAGGTTTTAAATAGTTGTTTAGTTTTTTGCCTTATTGGTTTTAATTACCATTAATAGAATCTGCATTAGGAGAAAACACAGTGGCTAAAGTTTTGGAAGAACTCTTTTCTGTGTGTTGGGGTGGTGGGTTAACATTGTAATACATGAAAGCAAGGTTCTGGCTATATCAGGGCTGAAAAAAGTGAACTGTAATGTCTGTCAATAAGTGGTTTTATTAATGCAAACCAAAGTGACCTCATTCCTTCTTAGCATCTGATAGGAGAGATATTATGGACTAGGTTACCAGTCTTGTCATTTGTCTAGATTATTTGGCCTTAGAAAAATAACTTGCCCAGGATTACATACTGCTTAGAACAGTGTTTCTTAAACTGAGGTCCATTGGGTTGCCCACATTAATACACTTAATGTGTTCTCAATAATAATCTTTATGAAGTATTTGGACAACTCCCTAATAATTGAGCACTCCTTGGCTATATCTAAGAAACCTGTATAACTCAGATTTTTCCTCCTGTGTTTTTCTTCTAGAAATTTTATAGTTCTAGGTTTTACATTCAGGTCTATGATCTATTTGGAGCTATTTTTTGCTGATGGGAAAAATATGAATAGAAGGGTTTTGTTTTTGTTTGATTTTGTGCATGAATATTCAGTTGTTCTGGCACCATTTGTAGAAAACACAGAAAGATTGCCCTTTCTCCAATGAATCCTTTTCACCTTTGTGAACACCTTTCACTGTTTCAAGAAACAGTTATCCAAACATGTCATTTTTTAAAATTTAACTTATTTTATTTAAATTCAATTAGTTAACATATAGTGTATCATTAGTTTCAGATGTAGAGATCAATAATTTATCAGTTACATATAACACCTGGTGCTCATTCCATGATGTGCCCTCTTTAATGCCCATTACGCAGGTACTCAATCCCCAGCCCACCTCCCCTCCAGCAACCCTCAGTTTATTTCATATAGGTAAGTCTCTCTTATGGTATGTCTCCCTCTCTGATTTCATCTTACTTTACTTTTACCTCCCTTCTCTTATGATCCTTTGTTTTGTTTCTTAAATTCCACATATGAATGAAACTTTCTGTTCGGTTTCATTGGTCTAGATCAATTTATCTATCTCAATGAAGAAAATCTTAATTATTGTCTTAATTACTGTAGCTTTAGTATAAGCCTTGAACTCAGATAGTGTTAGACATTCAAGTTTTTTCTTTTTCAAAGTTGTTTTGGCCACTAGAGATCCTTTACATTTCCATATTAATTTTTTCCATATGAGTCAGCCTATCAACTTTTATACAAAAATCTGCTTGGAATTTGACCTCAATAGCTTTAAATGCATAGACTAATTTGGAGATTGGTATCTTGACAATATCTTAATGGGTATCTTAACAACCTTTCCATTCATGAACAGGTATATTTAGGTTTTCTAGTCAGGTTTTCTTACTCTCAGAACTGTTTTTCAGTTTTCTGCATACAGGTCTTGCACAATATTGGTCAGATTTAAACCTAAATATTTCATATTTCTATGCAATTATGATATTTTTATTTCAACTTTTAAAAAAAAGATTTTATTTCTTTGAGAGAGAGACAGAGACCATGAGCAGGGGCAGGGAGGGGCAAAAGGAGAGGGAGAAGCAGGCTCCCAGGACCCTGGGATTTTGATCTAAGCAAAAGGTAGACGCTTAACTGACTAAACCACCCAGGTGCCCCTTTACTTCAACTTTAAATTGTACATTGTTAGTATATAGAACTACAATTGACTTTTCTTTTTTCTTTTTTAAAAGGTTTTATTTATTTATTCATGAGAGACAGAGAAAGAGCGAGGCAGAGTAACAGGCAGAGGGAGAAGCAGGCTCCATGCAGGGAGCCCGATGTGGGACTCGATCCTGGGTCTCCAGGATCATGCCCTGGGCTGAAGGCAGGCACCAAACCGCTGAGCCACCCAGGGATCCCCTACAATTGACTTTTATATATATATTTTTTGACTTTTATATATTGATCATGTATACTGGTCTTGCTAACTTAACCTACTAGTTTTAACAGATTTTTCTGTAGAGTCCATAGGATTTTCTACATAGACAATTGTTTATCTGTGAAAAAAGGCAGTTTTATTTCTTCCTTTCAATACAGATGGCTTTTTCCTCTGTTACTGCACTCAGATTTTCCAGTTATAATGATAAACAGCAAGGGATGAGAGTGTGTATTATGTCTTGTTTCTGATCGTAGGGGAAAAAATAAGTCTTTTACCATTAAAGTTTGATACCAGGAATGGTTTTGTAGATGCCTTTGATCATGTAAAAGAAGTTCCCTTCCATTCCTACTTTTCTGACAGTTTTTATCAGGAATGGATGTTTGATTTGTTAAATGCTTTTACTGCATCTATTCAGATGAAGTGTGGGGTTTTTTAGTTTCCTAATATGTTAAATTACATTAATTGATGTTTACATGCTAAACTAACTTTGTATTCCTGAGATAAACCCCACTTGGTCATGATTTGATTTACTAAAAATTGCACCTATGTTCATGCGGGAGATTGGTTTAAAGAGTTATTATCTTAAAACATCTTATTTGGTTTCGGATTAGAGCAACAATGGCTTTGTAGGATGTTTCAGGAAATATTCACTTTTCATTACGTTTTTGGAAGAGTTTGTGTGGAATTGATATTTATTCCATAAAAGTTTGGTGAAATTCTTTAGAAAGTCATTGGGGCTTGGAGTTTTCTTTATGGGAAAGTTTAATACAAATTCAGTTTCCTTACTGGATAGGGCTTATTTGCATTATCTATTTTTTTTAATTGAGCTTTGATAGTTTATACTTACAAATAGTTTCATTTGTGCTTTACAATACATTGACAAAGTTGTTTATAATATTCTCTTATCTTTTTGACATCTGTAGGGTCTGTAGCGATATCACCACTCATTCTCCAAATTGGTATGCCTTCTTTTTTTCTTGACAGTCAGAGTTTCATCAATTTTATCGGACTTCTCAATCAATTATCGGTTTCATTGATATTCTCTATTGTTCTTCTTTTAGTTCATTTCCACTATGATTTTTATTATTTACTTTCTTTAATTTTAGTTTGCTCTTTTTCTAATTACTCAAGTTATTGATTGGAGATCTTTCTTACTTTCCACTATAGATTTTAAGTTCCATAAATTCTCCTCTAAATAGATACTTTAGCAACATTCCATAATTGTGTTTTTTATTTCTAATCAATTCAATTTGACCGATGGGCCAAAGAACAGTACTTAAGTTTTAAATATTAAGGGATTTTCCATATCTCTTTTTTAAATTGATTTTTATTTTATTCCCATTGAAGTTAGAGGACATACTTTGTATGATGTGAATCTTTCTGAATTTATTTTACTTTTCATATTATCAACTCTATTCCCTATGCTGTACTTTTCATCATCTATATGACTTATTTATTTTATAACTTGAAGTTTGTATCTTTTAATGCCTTCACCTCCACCTACTTCCCCCTAGCAGCCACCAATTTGTTCTCTGTATTTAAGAGTCTGGTTTTTTGTTTTTTTTCTGTTTTTTCACTTGTTTTGTTTTTTAGATTCCACATATAAGCGAAATCACATAGTATTTGTCTTTCTCTATTTTGCTAATTTCACTTGGTGTAATACCCTTTAGGTCCATCCATGTTGTCACAAATGGCAAGATTTCATTCTTTTTTAAGGCTATTATATATATATATATATGTATATGCGCCATATCTTCTTTATTCATTCATCTATCAGTGGTCATTTGGGTTGCTTTCATATCTTGGTTATTATAAATAATGATGCAATAAAGATAGGAACACACATATCTTTTCAAATTAATGTTTTCATTTTCTTTAGGTAAATACCTAATAGTGGAATTAATTGGATCAACATGGCAGTTCCATTTTTAATTTTCTGAAGGCCCTCCATACTGTTTTCTATAGTAACTGTACCAATTTACATTCCCACCAACACTGTAGAGGGTTCCCTTTTCTCCAGTTCTCACCAACATGTTATTTCTTGTCTTTTTGATACTAGCCATTCTGACTGGTATGGGTGATATCTCATTGTAGTTTTGCTTTGCATTTCCCTGATGATTAGTGAAGCTGAGCATCTTCTCATATCTGTTGGCCATCTGTATATCTTTTTTTTTTTTTAAGATTTTATTTATTTATTCATGAGTGACACAGAGAGAGGCAGAGATATAGGCAGAGGGAGAGGCAGGCTCCCTTCAGGGAGCCTGATGTGGGACTTGATCTCAGGACCCCAGGTCAAGACCTGAGCCATAGCCATACTGTTTGGATTTACTATAGTTTGTAGTATATATCTTGAAATCCAAGACTGTGATACTGCCAGCTTTGTTCTTTTCTCTACAGATTGCTTTGGCAGGGGGGCAGCTGGATTGTGCAGCTGGTTAAGTGTCTGACTCTTGTTTTTGGCTCAGGTTGTGATCTCCGGGTTGTGAGACTAGGCCCCATGCCAGGCTCCATGCTCAGTGCAGAGTCTGATTAAGTTTCTCTCTCCCTCTCTCTGCTCTTCCCTCATGTGTGCTTTCTCTCTCTAATAAATAAATAAGTGAATAAATAAATAAATAAACAAATAAATAATTTTTTTTTAAAGATTGTTTTGGCAGGGTACCTGGCTGCCTCAGAAGAGCATATAACTCTTGATCTTGGTGTTTGAGCCCCACATTAGGTATAGAGATTACTCACAAAAAAATAAAACAATTTTTTATAAAAGATTGGTTTGGATATTCAGTCTTTTGTAGTTCCATTCAAATTTTGGGTTTATTTGTTCTAGTTCTGTGAAAAATGCTATTGGTATTTTGAGAGGGATTGAACTGAATCTATACATTGCTTTGGATAATGCAGAAATTTTAACCATGAGCACATGTCTCTTTTCCATGTGTTTGTATCATTTTCAATTTCTTTCATTAATGTCTTATGGTTTACAGGGTATAGGTCTTTCATTTGCTTCATTAAATTTATTCCTGGTTATTTTATTCTTTTTGATGCAATTGTAAGTGGGATTGTAATTTCTCTGTTAGTTTATTATTAGTGTATAAAAATGCAACACATTTCTGTATATTCATTTTGTACCCTGCAACTTTACTAAATTCATGTATTAATTCTAGTAGTTTTTTGGTAGAGTCTTCAGGGTTTTCTATATATAGAATCATGTCATCTGCAAATAGTGACAATTTTATTTCTTCCTTACCAATTTGGATGCTCTTTCTCTTTCTCTGTCTCTTTCTCTTTCTCTCTTTCTCTTTCTTCTCTTTCTCTTTCTTTTTTTCTCTTATCTGATTCCCACAGCCAGGACTTCCAGTATTATGCTGAATAAAAGTGGTGACAGTGGACAGTCCTTGTCTTACTCTTGATTTTAGAGAAAATGCTTTCAGTTTTTTAGAATTGTAGATTTTTTTGTATGTTCCCTCTAAGCCTAGTTTATTGAAAGGTTTTATGATGAATAGATGTTGTATTTTGTCAAATGCTGCTTTTTATGTATCTTTTGAGGTAATCATATGGTTTTTATTCTTCTTGTTGTTAATGTGATGTATCACATTGATTGATTTTTGAATATTGAACCACTCTTGCATCCCTGGAATAAATCCCACTTGTGGTAATTATCCCTTAAATGTATTGTTGAATTCATTTTGTTAATATTTTGTTGAGGAGTTTTATATCACTGTTCATAAGGGATGTGATCCTGGAGTTTTCTGCTGTGTGTGTGTGTGTGTGCACATGTTTGTGTGTTTCTTTTTCTTTTTTGTAGGGTCTTTGTCTGATTTGGTTTCAGTCTAGTGCTGGCCTCATAGAACAAATTAGGAAGTTTTTCTTCCTCTTCTATCTTTTGGAATAGTTTGAGAATAGGTATTACCTCTTCTTTAAATGGTTGGTAGAATTTACCCATGAAGCCACGTGGTCCTGGACTTTTGTTGGGGAATTTTTTTGATTACTAATTCAATTTTATTACTAGTAATCATTTTGTTCAAGTTTTCTATTTCTTTGTGATTCAGAGATGGAAAATCATATGTTTCTAGGAATTCATCCATTTCTTCTAGGTTGAGTTTGTTGGTATATAGTTTTTCATAGTATTCTCTTATAATTCCTTGTATTTCTGTGGTTGTTATTTCTCTTCCTTAATTTCTGCCTTCAACTCCTCTCTCTTTTCCTTATGAGTCTGGCAAAAGGTTTATCAATTTTATTTTTTTAAAGAACCAGCACTTGGTTTCCTTCATGTTTTTTTTTAAATTTTATTTATTTATTCATGAGAATACGCAGAGAGGAGAGAGAAGCAGAGACATAGGCAGAGGGAGACGCAGGCTCCATGCAGGGAGCCCGATGTGGGATCCGATCCTGGGTCTCCAGGATCACACCCTGGGCTGAAGGCGGCACTAAACCGCTGAGCCACCGGGGCTGCCCTCCTTCATGTTTTATATTGGTTTTTTTTTAGTCTCTATTTCATTTACTTCTGCTCTAGTATTTGTTATTTCCTTCCTTCTACTAACTTCTGACTTTTTTGTTTTCTTTTTCTAGGTCCTTTAGGTGAAGGTTATATTTTTTAATTGAGTTGTCTTGTGTCTTGAGATAGGCCTGTTATTACTCTATCTTAGAACTGCTTTTGCTCTGTCTCAAAGATTTTGCATCGTTGTGTTTTCAATTTAACTTGTTTCTATGTATTTTTTTATTCGATCTTTGATTTCTTTGTTGACCTACTGGTTGCTTAGCAGAATGTTGTTTAGACTTATGCATTTGTATTTTTTCCATTTTTTTTTCTTGTAATGATTTCTAGTTTCATACCATTGCAGTCAGAAAAGATGCTTTATATATATCTTAAATTTACTGAGACTTGTTCTATGGCTTAACATGTGATCTATCCTGGATAGTATTCCATGTGCCCTTGAAAAGAATGTGTATTTTCTTGTATTTGAATGGAATGTTCTGTATATATTTATTTGGTCCATCTAGTCTAATGTGTTGTTCAAACCATTGTTTCTTTGTTGATTTTCTGTTTGGATGATCTGTGCGTTGATGTAAATGAGGTGTTAAACTCCTAATATTATTGTATTGCTGTCAATTTCTTCAAGTTTGTTACTATCTGCTTTATACATTTAGCTCTCCTCTGTTGGGAGCATAGGTAGTTGCTATTGTTACATCCTCCTGTTGGATTGATACTTTTATCATTATGCAATGTCTTTTGTCTATTGATACATTTTTTTGTTTTAAAGTTGATACATTTTTTGTTTTAAAGTCGATTTTGTCTAACATAAGTATTGTATCCCAGCGTTTTTCTTTCATTTGCATGGAACACCTTATTCCATCACTTCACTTTCAGCCTGTACGTGTCTTTAGGTCTGAAGTCAGTCTCTTGTGGGCAGTATATAGATGGGTCTTGTTTTTTATCCATTCAGTCACCCTATGTCTTGTGACTGGAGTATTTAGTCCATTTACATTTAATTATTGATAGGAGTGTACTTATTGCCATTTTGTTAACTGATTTCTGGTTGATTTTGTAGTTTTTCTCTGTTCCTTTCTTTTTCTCTTACTCTCTTCCTTTATGGTTTGATGGCTTTCTTTAGTGTTATTCTTTGATTTCTTTATCTTTTGTTACTGAATTTACTGAGATCTTGTTTTATAGCCTGGAATATGGTCTATCTGGTAAATGTTCTGGGTGGACTTGAAAGAAATATATATTCTGCTGCTGTTGAGTGGAGTGTTTGAAAACATCAATTAAATCAAGCTGCCTGGGGCATCTGGGTAACTCAATGATTGAGTTTCTGCCTTTGGCTCAGGGTATGATCCCGAGCCTGGGATTGAGTCTCACATCAGGCTCCCCACGGGGTGCCTGCTTCTCCCTCTGCCTATGTCTCTGCCTCTCTCTCTCTTTGTGTCTCTCATGAATAAATAAATAAAATCTTTTTTAAAATAAATAAATAAAGCTGTTTGTTAATATTATTAAAATCTTCTGTGTCCTTGTTGACTTTCTGTCTACTTATTCTATCAATTATTGGGTGAAGGATATTGAACTCTCCATTTGTGGAGTTGTTAATTTCTGCATGTATTTTGCAGTTCTTTGGTTAGGCAAATACATTATTTAGTATTGTTATTCCTCCTAATGATTTGACTGCTTTAATATTATGAAATAATATTCTTTTCCCTGGAAATATTCTTTGCTCTGAAATCGACTTTCTCTAATGTAATTATAGCTATTCTAGATTTTCTTTGACTAGTATTCGTGTGGTATATTATTTTTCACCCTTTAACTTTTAGCTATTTGTGTCTTTATCTTTAAAGTGACTTTTTTGGGCAGCCTGGGTGGCTCAGCAGTTTAGCGCTGCCTTCAGCCCAGGGTGTGATCCTGGAGACCCGGGATGGAGTCCAGCATCAGGCTTTTTGCATGGAGCCTGTTTCTCCCTCTGCCTGTGTCTCTGCCTCTCTCTCTCTCTCTGTGTCTCTCATGAATAAATAAATAAAATCTTAAAAAAAAAAGATTTAAAGTGACTTTTTTGTAAGTAGTATATAGTTGAGGATTGCTTTTTAAGAAATTCAATATGAAAATCTTTGCCTTTTAATTAGTCGTGTTTTAAGAGTGTTTTTTAATGATTTTATTTTACTTCTTTCATTAGTTTATTAGCTATAACTCTTTGTTTCATTATGTAAGTGGTTGCTTTAGATTTTATATTATACATCTTTGACCTCTCCCAATCACACTCTACTTTCAAGGGTATTATACTACTTCACATATATTATAAGAATTGTTGTATAGTATACCTTAATTTCTCTACTCCTGACTTTAATGCTATACTTTATTTATTATACATATGTATCTCACAAATAATTGTTATCATTGTATTTAATAAAATATTTAAATAATAAGAAAAATCTGACATATTTACCATGTAGTTTATCATGTAGCTACCCTGATGGCTCTTCATTCCTTTTATAGATCTAGATTTCTATCCAGTACTATTTTTCTATTATTTGAAGATTGGCTAGTGATGAATATTTCTTTTAAAAGACACTTTTATTGGGTATAGATTTGTAGCTTGACAGTTGTTTTTTTTCTTTTAGTACTTTCAAGATGTAGCTCAACTGTCTTTCACATTGTTTCTGATGAGAAATCTGTTGTCATCCTTATCTGTGTTTCTCTATACATAATACGTCATCTACTATGTAAACATCTAAAAACTAAATATATAAAGGATTTTTTCTTTTTTACTGTTTTTTTTTCTCACTGGTTTTAAGCAATTTCATAATATATCTTGGTGACTTTTCTTCATTTTCTTGTGTGTAGGATTTATGGAACTTCCTGGATTTATGAGTTTATAGTTTTTCATCATATTTGAAACATTTTGGACATTATTTACTCAACTATAGTTCATGCCTCATTCTTCTTTCTTTGTAAACTCCACTTATACATATATTAGGCTGCTTGAATTCATCCCATATCCCACTGATGCTTTTTAAAAATTAATTTAAAAATTTTTTTTGTTTTCATTTAGAGAGTTTCCATTATTTTTCTTCATTTATCTTTTTATTAAAATACTTAGTCTGCTGCCAATCCTAAACAGTGTAGTTTTCATTGCGGACATTGTTTTTACCTCTAATTTGGATTTTTTTTATATCTTCTCTGTTTCTACATAATATTTGAATATTTGGAACACAGTTAAAGTATCTGTGTCATCTGAGTTGGTTTCTGCTGATTGATTTTTGTCCTCATTATGGAATGTATTTTTCTTGCTTCTTTGTATGCTTGGTAATCTTTAATTAAATGCCAATTAAATTGGCTTTGTGATTCCACATACTTGGTTTCTAGATATTTTTGTATTTCTATGAATATTCTTTTTAAAAAGACTTACTTATTTTTATTTGAGATAGAGAGAGAGAGCATGAGCAGGGGGAGGAAGGGCAGAGGAAAAGGGAGAAGGACAGAATGAACCCTAAGCAGACTCCCCACTGAGTGTAGAGCCTGATGTGGGGCTCAATCCCAGAACCCTGAGATCATGGCCTGGTCAAAATCAAGAGCCAGACACAACCAATAGAGCCACCCAGGTACTCTTCCTATAAATATTCTTAAACTTTGCAGTTAAATTAGTTGGAAACAGTTTGATTCTTTTAAGTTTGCTTTTAAGAGTTAGGCATTATCAGGAGTATTTAGTCTAAGACCAATTTTAAATTTCTTTCTCTTACTAAAACACCTCCATTTTGTTATTTTCCACCCTTTGTGAATCATCAGGTTTATCAGTCTGGCTGGTGCAAAAAGGCATTAATCTGAACTTTGTAAGTGCTAGGCACTGCTCCCTCTAATATTCTCTTATTAGAGAGACCCTAATTTTTTTTTGTGGCCTCAGGTGGTTTCCAAATATATATTCCAGGTAGTACTCAGTTAAATACTTATCTCCAGAATTATTTGTCTGCTGTTTGGTGTCTGTCCTATGAACTCTAGCCTCCTTGGTCTCCCTGGATACTTAGCCTTGTCTCTTCAACTCAGGGAATCTGCTGGGCTCTATTTGGTCCCCTCTCCCAACTTGTACTGCACACTGTCAACTCTCTCAAGGGAGTGAGCTAGGACAATAATAGAGTCCACTTCATTTGTTCTCCATCTCTCAATATCACTGCCTTTTTTTTACCCCTGACCTATTGTATTCTGAGAATGGTAGTTTTGTTTGTTGTCTATTTTTGTTGCTGTTGTTATTTCAGATGGGAGAGTAAATCTGGTTCTTGTTACTCAATCTATTACAGAATCTCAGGTCATTATATTTTTATTATGTTGTTTTTATTTTATTGTAGATTTATAGATTATCATTTCTTCATGGTTAGTGCTTTTAATGGCCTATTTAAGCAACCTTTGAATATTCTGAGGTATCAAAGATATTCTCTTTGTTTTCACTTTAAAGCTTTATTTGTTTTACCTCTTGCATTTAGTGTGCAATCAATCTGGAATTGATTTTTTTATACGGTTTAAATAGGGGTCAAGAAACTTTTTATTGTATGGATACGCAATTGACCCCTCACTACTTACTAAAAAGACCATACTTTCTGCACTTCACTGTAGAGTGTTGCCTTTGTCATAAATCAGGTGGCTGTACATCTATTGTTCAGGTTATAGACTCTATTCTGTTCCATTTCTCAGGTTTCCTATAATGCCACACTTTTTAAATTAGTCTAGTTCATAATGAGTATTAATATATGGTAGTAAGGCTTTCAGTTTTTAAATTTACTGTTCCTAAAAACTTCCTTGTTTACTCATAAGCCTTTGCATTTCCTTATGAATTTCAGAATCATCAATTTCTGTAAAAAACGTACCTGTTGGGATTTTACATGGCTTACACTGAATTGATAGATTAGTTTGGGGTAAAGTGATATCTTTATATATAGGTTCTTTTTGTCCATGAACGTGGTATATTCTCCATTTATTTAGCTCCTCTCAACTTCCCTCACTAATGTTTTGTAGTTTTCAGTGTAAAAATATTGTACATTTTTGTTCTGCTTGGTATCTTAAAGGTCGTCCATATTAACAAGGATTATTAACTCATTTTCTCCCCAAATATTTTCTAAGCTTTCAAAATGGTAAGAAAAGCCAGACATGAGTCTGTCTACATGAAGCATATAGTGTAGTGATAATAAAAATTTTTATCATATTCACAGTGCAAGTAGTAATTCTGTATCATTAAAACAACCGTATAACATGTTAAACTAATACTGAATTTTATAGATGTCATGAGTTTATTTTTGCTTTTACATTAGTTTTTTTGAGGGGCAGGACAGGAAGCACATTTGCTTTACTGCTTATGCTGTATATTTAAACAAATACAATAAACCCTGTTTAAAAAATATAAGATACATAAAAGCCTCTGTGCAAGTTCTGTGTTATTTTAAAATTCCTATTGGCTAATGAGAGTATTTCCACTATAGAATTGGAGCTATCTGGAAATTCACATGATAAATTTTTTGAATGCAGGATACCTGAAA
The DNA here is from genome assembly GCF_048164855.1 of Canis lupus baileyi. NCBI lineage: Eukaryota > Metazoa > Chordata > Mammalia > Carnivora > Canidae > Canis > Canis lupus. Next base: position 75,343,864 of record NC_132841.1, on the reverse strand, counting down.
CATTATTGCATCTTACTTTATGAGACAACTGAACAGTCTCAAATCAAATGTTTGCAGGTGAATAATGATTATAACTATTGTTACATTTGCAAAGACCTTAATATGCTTATCCACATATGTACAGTCAAGTCCTCAAATATTAATTATATAAAATCTAAAGGAAGAACAAATGTAGCTGCATTTGTGTCCTGTTTCTTTAAAGGGAGATTTGGAATTTTTAGTCTTCCATAAGTCACTTGCTATTTGCAAAGGCTAGAGTTATAAGATGCCGAAGACCATGGACAGATACTGCATATGACACTTGAATCCAGCCATCCTGATCAGTACGGTAATGCCTAAATGTATCTGTTGATGTTGGTAAGGAAATCATGGAGTATTGCACTTAGCAGGCCACAGAAACTTCAATATCACTGATCTTGCATTCTGTAAGATGATGCAGCACTGGATGAACATCAAATGATCTGCCCCTGTCTTTGTCAAACTTGTGAATGAGGATGTTATGAAACTGGTCAGAGAGCCAGTACCCTGAGAGTGTTCTTGTCAATCATCCTACAATTGTCCCTGTCATTAAGTGTGGAAGACATTCTGATAGTCTGTGATGTACTTCCAGATGCCAGTGAACTTGCTGAAGGTCATACCAGCCTTGTTCTCTCAAACATAGACATGCTTGACCTTTCAGTCAACTGATTAAATGGAGTCCATGTGCCACTGGATAGTGCTTGCTGAAGCTTATTGTTCATATCACCCTACTCCTGTCTTCATCAACCCTCTAGAAAGTGTTCCACAAGGAGCTCTGGTCTGGCAGCACTGCATATCTAACAGGCCTGGCCCTGGGGCCTGGGCAGTAGGGTAGGCGCCATGGGCTCAGGTGCCAGGGAAACATGAGAGGTATTTAGGTTTTATTATAGAAAATCAACAGATTTGATTAACATCATGGCAAAAATAATTTAAGTTGTGGGATCTACAGGAACTTTTTTCTTTTGCAAATTGTCTATTACTAAAATTCAAAAACTTTAATAAAATGGTTTTTGCTTAATTCATGTTAATTTTCAAATTGAATGTTAAATATGTAGGTATAATTGTGCAAAGTAACTTAAGGAACTTTTCAGAAATAGCCTGTAAATGTTTGATCAAAGAATTTAGTTACTGATGGGATTTCTTTCTTCCTTAAGGTAGCAAAAGAGAATCTTTTAGTAAAAACTCCTTCATTAGGGGATCCCTGGGTGGCTCAGTGGTTCAGCACCTGCCTTTGGCCCAGGGCATGATCCTGGAGTCCCGGAATTGCGTCCTGCATCAGGCTCCTGGTATGGAGCCTGCTTCTCCCTCTCTCTCTCTCTCTCTCTTTCTCTCTCTCTATGTCTATCATGAATAAATAAATAAAATCTTTTAAAAAAACCTCCTTCATTAAATGAAGTATGAGAGGAAATATTATGACATATCAAAGATAGAGGATAAGCTCTAAGTCTGATAGTCCATGAGAACTTAACTGGTGGTTTTTAGTCATTTGTATTTGGGTCATTGCTCATGCCTGGTTAAAACATTGATGTTATCTTGGTAGTGTTCATCTGAGAAACAAAAAGTGTACAAACACAAGAGCTATTTGGGACTGAGCTCAAAACCAGCAGATTTTAAGAGATTTTTTTTGTTGAAGGTTTGTATTTGTTTTTAATATTTGTTCTAGCAGGATCTCTGGAACTTTATTCTATGAGCACTTTGGATGAGGAAATCAAGTGTAAAGTAAGGCAAAATGCAAGGTATACCTATGTAAAGAATATTTAGGTGAAAGTGAAGAACTTAGTTGATCAGATTTTTCAAAATAGACATATTTGACATCATGTAATTTAAATACTCAGATTTACTACCAGTTTCTCTTCTTTTCCTACAGATATTTGGCATCAGTAACCATGATGAAAATCTCAAACACCAGGCACTGCATTTCATGAACATGTGTTGAACTGAAATAAATTTTGCTTATAGATTTAGAGAAAATCTTGCTTCTTATCAAAACAATAAAAATAGTACTGTTAACTCTTGAGAAAAAGCCATGTTAAAAATGATTTCTGTAAAGTCATCTTACTATATCATCTATAGGCTCATTATGAAAGACCTAAAAATGTGATACCTTTGAAATCAGGGGAAGAAGAGGTCCTGTTTTTTTCATGTTATTCTTCAACAAGTGTGTGACTAATAGAGAAGGTATGTGACTCTTGGGGCATCCCTGCAGGTACACTGAATGAGTAAATTCTTAGCAGCATTATGACATCACCAGGGAGCGTGACTTGGGTCAAGAACTTGGCAGGAGGCTTTGGGAACAGCAGAATCAACAGCAATCAGGATTGGCAAGCCAACATACTGGCCACCATAAAACTGAAAAGAGAGCTTATTGTACCTCATGCACAGCAGCAGGTTTAACAGAAAAGTAGACATGTTTATAGTCCCAGATTTACAGCATGCCTTATAAACACCTTATTACTTAGAATCCAGTCTGCTGTCCTAGAAACTAAGAATGTGACTTTGTTAAGCAGTAGGATTTGTTGACATAAATGTCTTGACTAAGTTTGCCATTGTGGTTAACCAAAACGCATTTACTCCTGGGAAAGTAAACACAAGCAAACAAAATGCCTCTTATACTACAATACAGTAAGTTTCAAATTGACCAAACTTAATGCTATGACATAAATATGCTTAATGTTTATGGAATTTTTTAGAAACCTTTGCCATGTTGGGCTTACCATCCTGTTTAAGTCTTACTAAATGGGAATGTGTTTTCAGAATTACATGTGCTTAAAGACTTCATCAGAAATATTCAGAAAACCTGCCATGAATACTGGGGTGGACCACGCAGCAAATAAAATGGGTCATGGTCTCCTCAGACATTAATGTGGATAAATCAGTTCTGCACCATGTAATAGCTACACACTGAAATGGTTACCAACAATTAAAAATAGAGAACTAATGGAAAATAATGCTGAATAAATATTATAAAACCACATGAAAATACATTCAAGGAAGGCAAAGTATCTGGCTGGAACCCACAAAGTTGAAAAAATTCCTAGGGAAAATGAAATTTCAGACTGATCTTCTGCTGCTTAAAAAAATTCATCTAAAACCCTTAGTTTGGGGGTAGATTTTTGAAATGTCAGGACCATTGGAGAAGAACATAATAAACTTAGCAGGTTTCCTATCCTTTCAGGCTTATAGTCTGCCCTCTTCAAACTTCAAAAATTCTATAGCCAAAAAGTTCTTTATGTCAGATATAAATGGGTAGCCATGATTACATAGTTTGGATTTATAATGACCAACTGTTTTGTAAAAGAAGTTATATTAATAAAGATCTACAGAAAATTAAGAAGATGATGTCTCTGTGATTGACAGAATAAAATGTGAACAATATACAGTTGATGATTTATCAAATCCTACAAAACAGATCCTATAAATGATAAGAAGAAGGAAATCTTTCTAACTGAACCATGTAGTTGGCTTCATAAGTCACAGCTAAAGAAAATGACCAAATGAAGCCATGAAAATATTTTTACAAGTTTAAGGTATTGGAGATATTATTCTGCAGTAGCATATTAAGGAATAATATCAGGGATTTAGTTGCCTAAGCTCCACGAGTCTCCTCCAAATCAAATGCAGGCCATATGAATAGAAGTTAAAATGTTCAAAATTAGAGAGTTGATGGTTGCAATCAAGATAGGAATTACTGTTCATAGTTCTGGGTGCACAAATTAAAACTGACATTGACAAACTAAAGGAAATGCAAAGGAGAGTTATTTGAAGAGAAATTAGGACCACATATTCTTACATTATAAGAAAGTTGAAAAAGATCAGGATATCTAGTTTGTCAAAAAAATGTTTTCAGAGAAATATGAAAAATATCATTGATTCAACTACATGGAATACAGTATAATCTAGTTTTGTTCTAGGTTCAACAAGAAGAACTTAAAAGGAAACTAGCAAGAATGAACTTGCTATTTCTAAATAAGCAAAGTTGTCAAAAAATAGGATGGCCTTCTTTGGGAGGATGGACACCATTGGAAATATTGAAAGGTTGAACAACTCATTGGTGGCTTTATAGAAGAGAGTGAAGCTCTGGAGGGAAGGAGAGGTTGGACTATATAGACTGATTTTCAAATGGTTCAATGGAACCTTAGCATCTGCATTGAAACAAAGAGATTGAGTACTATGTTAGAGCTTTGCCCCTCTTTTTTCTCTCCCTTATTCAAAGCAGTTTTGGTCAAATCTGTTTTATATATGACACTCTATCCAAGATTTAATTTTACAAAAGGCTGTGGTAATAAAAATCTCACAAACCATTAAAAAAGATGATTTCTAACATTACTTCTGATGTTATTACATGATTCAAATGTTGAAAACTTCCATCTTTATGGTACCCACTGTCATGTTTCTAAGACCAGAAGAAATCTGTTTAATGAAATGCTGGTACTCAGAGGGCTCAGAGGATGATATGTGAAGGAATAGCAATGGTTACTACCAAGACTGTGGCTTGGGCAGAAGAGATTAATTCATAGCAGACATGTGGTGAAGGTAAATTTCTAGGAAAATCAGAAGAAAAAACCTTCAGTTTAGAGATGTGATATATTGGAGTAATTTCTAAAACCACATGAATATTGTTCACAGTATTGTGAAAGAAAAAACATCCCTGTCTTCCAAGGAGTTTCTCAATGCTGATGTTCCTTAAATCAGACTTCATTTCCAGTGAGGTACTAATTTTATGAATTACTTGTAGAAATCTTCTCTGAGGACAGGGAAGGAGGCTGATTTCATTTTTTAGGTATCTTAGCATGTTAAGGCCACTGGCATAAGTCCAGAGCAAAGTATGCATCCTTCTTTGGCCATCCTCTTCTATAGAAGAGCAGTTGATAATTTAGAAGTATTATCCCAGACATGATCTCATTTTGTCTCTCAGTGATGACCCAAGGTATATAGGATATGCATTTCCACCTTCAATTCCCAGATGAGAGAACTCAAATCAAAAATAATCATGACCAGCTGAGATCACACAGCTATTACATGGGGGACCAGGATGAAATCTTTCTTGATCCCAAGTTTAAAACTCTTTTGTAATATTTTCAGCACATTAATTCTTCAACTAAGGAGCTCTGATAAAGCTCAGAGTTCCCTAAAACTTTGTCTTTCTTTTTACAATTTCTTTGTGCCTGACATATAGTAACTGATTTGACACAGCCTTAGCTTTGGATGCCTAAGTGGACAAAAATCTCCACTTGGATTCAAATAGTAACATCTCTATTAAAAATCAACAGTTCTCTAGAAATAAACAGGTCTATTAAAAAAAAAAACTTAATTCAGTGACTCAGCAAATTGTGCTGTGATAGCTTTCAGTAATTACTTTTTATTTTTGTTTTTGTTTTTTTTTTAAATGTCTATGGTAAGAGAAGCATGCAGAAAAACATCAGGTTTTGCATGCTCTTTTATTTTCATTACCTCTTCTACTACTTGAGAATGTCTGGCCTTCACTAGCTTGCTGAATGTCTGGCAGGTGGACCAGTCTTGGCAAAAGATCTTGGATTGTATTAGCTGAAAACAAAGGCCCCTTAAGAAGCTAGATTTCCCCCTAAATGGTGCCCTGGAAAATGGTTCATTTTTCTTGACTGTTCAATTTCTAGTTTGAGTTTTCAAATTCCAGAGTGCCAGGGTCTTAGATGCAAGGATTTTTAGTAAAAAGTAAATTCTAATTTGGCCCCCACAGGAAGCAGAGGAAAAAGCCACAATGATTTTCTTATCTGTTTTTATACTTGGACTTCACCGCCTCCCCCAAGAAGAGAGTAGATGGTGTCTATTAAGAAACAATTTACTCTTGCAGCCAACTCAGAGCAATTTCCACAAGATCAGTCCTACTTTCCTGGGTTAGTGTAGCTGAAGATAGAGTTTCTCAAAGGATAGTTAGTCCTTGAATAGAGATTAAGACCATGTATGCACAGGACATGGCATAAAATAGTTCCATTTTCAACCACATACTATATCCTTTTCATGGAAAATCACGGTGCATATAGAAAATCCTATAGTTAAGAAATCAACTGTTCTTTGCTTAGCCCAATATTTCTGAAAGTTAGTTGGTTATTGTGTTGATCCCTTGCTTGCCCTTTCCCTGCTCTTCCTGTATTGGGGAGAGGTGGAAGAGAGTGAGTATTCTGACAAGCAGTGCTTTTTTTCAGGCTTCCATTGGCAACAAGCTTCCTGCTGAGTTTGGCTAATGTCAGGCTATGGTGGTAGATTAGAAGATAGGAAGAAGGGAGAAGCCATGGTATTCCTGCTGCCCTGTCCCACACACAGCTTCAGTGGATTTTTCTGCAACAATGGTATTTCCTTCATAGTTTCAGCCTTCCTATAATAGGCTCTCAGTGGTTCCAACTTCTATTGGGTGATCCTATATCCACTTTCCTTTACACTAAAGGTAGTAAGGGATTCTGCTATTGGTAATCTATGGGATGCGTTGCAAGTGGTGGGCCAAGTGGTTTCCAGAAATGTCCCTAGAATTCTGCATGCCAGGACTCACAGAACATGCTCACTTGTCCTGTTAGCAGAGCACTAGTTGCACAGATTTCAGAATAGTGGGAATATTGGCTATCTGCAGCATGGAATCTGCCTCTGTCTCACATTTCTAGATCTTTGGAGGTCTAGTTAAGTGCCCTGGCCAGCTTGTTGGTAAGCAGCATGGCCTATCCAAAGGACTTTCAGCAACCGGGTCCCTACAGCTGGATTTGTTTCCACTACCTGGAGAGAAACTTCTGTAATCCCCACTGACATCTTCTCAGCATTTGTGGGGTTTCTAACAAGTGCTCATCTGTCCAAAACCATAGGAAAAAATGGATTGTATACACCAGTTCCTAAGTTTTCCCCCACAAGAATCCCACATTGAGATTGATAGTGTTCCTTTTAGGGCCAGTGACCTCTCCAGAGAAGTCTGAGGTAATATATCAAGTCACTGATTTCTAAGTAGCACTGACTTCTATAGTTTGGCAGTCTTTTGCAAGAAGTAGTATCAGGTATGGTAAGCTAACTATGTCCTCCCAAAGAAGCCTATACTTTCCAAAGATGCCCAGAACCTGATATGCTAACTTACATGGCAAAGCGGACTTGGCAGATGTGATTAAGTTTAGGGTTTTAAGATGGGAGATTATCTTGTACTATCAGGTGGGCCCAATAACCATAAAGGTCCTTATAAGAGGGCAACAGAAGAGTCATGGTCAGGAAAGAAGATGTAATGATAGAAGCATAACTGGAATAATATGAAGCCATGAGTCAAAGAATGTGGGCAGCCTTTAGAAATCAGAAAAATAAAACAGATTCTTCCCCAGAGCCTCCAGAAGGAGCACAGCCCTGCTGACTCATTTTAGACTTCTTCTAGGCCTGCATATAATAAATTTGTGTCATTTTAAGCCACTAAGTGTGTTATAATTTGTTGTAGCAAGGATGCTACAATACCCTAGGGGTGATGAAGGTAAAATAAAACTTGAATTCAATTGAAGATTCTGAGGTTCCTTCAGCATCCTGACACGGTCTAAATTTCTTCAAGAGGATTACTTTGGATTGGTCTCCCCATCTATCTGTTCTAGTTGGGCCTGATTTGTCACTTTCAATTCAATAATACCTTCAGGTACTGATCTTTGAAATAATAGTTTCTATAATCCTGATACCTGCCAGGTGATTTTTTTCTCCTTCTTTATAACATTAATATATTTGGTGAATAGTTAAAATTTAATGTACAGTCTAAATTATTGTCCATATTATCAAACTTGCATACTATCTAATGCAGGGCCACAGAGACTTTGGGATACCTCTTTCTATTAGAAATCTTAGACTGCAAGGATAGTCCACTTGAAGAGCAGAGGAGAACATTGACAGATAACAAAGTATTTTACAGATAAAAGCAAAGGCTTAAAGACCAGGCCTTGGAAGGCAGGAAACAGGTAAGGAACCAGACCTGAAGCAATATACATGATAATCATATTGATACCACCTGAATTTTCCCTTTTCCCTCTCCTTCTCTCTCTACGTGAGTCATCTCAGTTTCTGTCTCTCCCTCTCTCTGTCACTCTCTTTTCTCTCTTTCATATGCCTTGTCTTCCTTATGAATGCCAATGTGTGCTATCCTTCTAAAGACAGGAGATCGTCTACATAATCAGGGACACAGCTGCTGGCAATAGTTTCTGTTCTCACATGGTCATAGAGGAAAGGACATTCTTCTCTGGAAAGGACACTGATTGAGTCATATGCCAAAATTTGGGATCATGTAAGGAAATGGCAGATGCTATTTAGACCGCATGTTACTTCCTCATACAGAAAATGTTTAAGTCTGGATTCTCAGAAAAAAATCACACAGTAAGACCAGAAAAACTTAAACTTGAAATGACAGAGATATTCAAGTAGTTTCTTTTCCCTTGGCTCAAAATTCTTATATACTGTGTGTGTGTGTGTGTATGTATGTGTGTGTGGGGTTGTGTGTGTGTTTTAAACAGGGACATTTGAAATTCTGATTTGTACAAAAGATTTATTCACAAGCATTCAAATTCAGCACTGCCAAGAAAAATAGCCACCTAATTTTCTAAGACTTTAATAACATGAATTTCCTAAATATGAAGTAATTTATAACCACATCGCAGAATCAAAATAAATATTTATTAATTTATTTACCAACTTTTTATAAATGCTGTAACTAAAATTTTAAAAATACATGTTTCAATGATACATTCTGAGATTGTGGGTATTAAAATATTTAAAAATATGTAATGATCATTATAAAATCATTACATCAGAAAAAAGAGAAAAGTAGAGATAGTAAGACAGATTATTTATTAAAAATAAAATTTTTATCAAGTCGTCTTTTTTGATCACAAGTCATCTTTATTACTAGCTAAGTTGGATTTAAGAACGTGGCTTGACCTGTGGCTTAGTAAGAGAGAGAATTTAAATTCTATTTAAAAAAACTCTTAGGTTTGGTTTGAAAAAAAATATTTGGGAGATAGTAGCCTTTGGGATCTTAATAACGTAAAAACTGTGAGAAGATCATCAGGCTAATGGAAGAATTTCCCAGTAGAAATTATTGTGGATCTGGTTTAAGAAACAGATCTCATGATTATATATTATCATTGTGTTGTTACTGGAAAAGTTTAAGATACTTAAAAATGTGTGTTGCCTCAGATAATTTAAATAATTTTCCTTTAACATTGTTTATATTATTATTTTCCTAAGAATATTCCTTCTTAACAGACATTCTAGAGAGACACTTTTGTTAAGCCGTTATCCAAACGTAGATTCAATCAATCAATAGGTTTTAGTCCGAATTCACAAACTTCTCATAACTTGGTATCTTTATGTATGGAGAGATAAAGAAGCTTGTATTAAGGGCTAAAAGATCAACAACAAAGTTAATGAGTACTACAAAAATCTAATCTTGCTTTACACAGATGGATTTACATAAATAGTTTCCTTTCTTGACATTATTGTGGATTTACCGAGCATCACAGAAGCACTACTCCAGTTTGCAGAAACTTTTACTGGCTTAAAATTGCTTATACTTTAAGGAATTGTCCTCTTCTTAAATCTGGATCCAGAAAATAGCAGTATACACATGGAAGTTATGACGTATTTGTGACACCTAAGCTGCTCAGAGTCTGTGCTTGTGGCAATGGCAAATAGTAAGCACTTATATAACAGTCACTATGTGCCAGGCCCTGTTCCAAAGAAATTAGGCTTCCCACAAGCAGCCAGCGTAACCCCAACCACTTAAAATATCCCTAAAATCAGTTACTGCACTACTGGCTGCCAGCATTTTACAAAACTGTATTTTTATATTTGCAATGCAGTATAGTGAAATATTATGAGCTCTGGAGTCAGTTTGGTTCCATTGTTTATTATTTAAATTCATAAAAATTAACCTATATGAGGCTCAGTTTCCTTATCTTAAGACTGGATGGAACACTTTCCTTTTTCTTCCCACACAGAGGGGCCAAGACAGATCTGAATGGGACCACCAATGGTGTTAGAAGTGGGGATCAGACCCTCCAGGGAGAAATTTGGCAGAAAGTATCAGCTTTAGTTGGCCAGAAGCACACTCAGAGGAGTTCTTATGGAAGATAGTTACCAATGCAAGATTTACCACTTGATGATACCCCAGGGCTCATCAGAACCCTGGGTAGCTAAAATAACCAATTCAGCACTTGTTTACTGCACAATCATTACAGTAGGGTAAGAAAATTGTTGGGATTCTGAGACTTGATAACACACACACACACACACACACAGATAGAGACAGAGATTGAATTTCCTCATTAATAACAGACTTTAGGTGAGGAGACAGCTAAGAGGATTTGCTAGCACTCACATTCCATTCTTTTAGGACAATCTACACTAGAATGGGGAATTTATAAGTTGGGAAAATATCCTAGAAGATGTTTGGAAAGGGTAGGATAGTTTGGGTTTAGAGTTCACATTCACTGAGTAACAAGATGACTGATTTTCTTTTAGTTATTATTTTGGAACTATTGAAAAGAAATTCAAGTATAAAAATTTCCACCATGGAAAACTGTCCTTACAGTAATTTTCATAGCATACCAATTATGTTCATGGTAATTTTGTCTTTATTGTCATTCATATCTTGACACCATCTTAATAATCTTAATAATTCATACCTTACAGACAGAAATATATAAATAAAATGAAATTTTAAAATTCAAACTCATAATAGTGAATACATTCAGATAAAAAATACTGAAGAGGCTAGATATCCTGAAAAAATTTCTCACTAAAAACACACAGATTGCTGAATGAAATATTTTACATGTCTCTTTAAATTTATGGCTTATTGAAACTCACAGAGAAAGCGGAGTGGGAAACTGATAACCAAATGTTTAGCTGCTCTAGGCATTTGACAATTTGTATACCCAGAGGCTTGGGTACTAAAAGTGAGGAGAAGAGCTAGTAAGTAAGAACCCAGACCTCAGATTAATGCTGGGACTCCTGAAGCCCTTATAGCCTCAGTAAAAGTTTGCTTTATTACTATTTATATATTTTTGTATGTCTGGAATATTTCATTATTTTCTTTAAGTTCTAAAAGGCTCGAAAAGCATGGGAAACTACATTTTTCCCCTTGAGGATTATATGAACTAATTCTCACTTACTTAGCTATTTAATGAGTGAATTTTTATTTTAAAATTAAAATTAAATTAAAATTAATTGTTTTTATTTTAACAATTTTTAGTTTAACAATTTGACACATAGTGGTGTAATCAACATTAAATAATCAGTTCTAAAGGATAGCAAGTGTGACGTGGATAAGTCCAACTACTGGCTATCTAAAAGTAATTTCTTCCTAGGTTATGACAGTTTCACAATCCACTCATTCAACCAGCATAAGCAGGTGTCACTAATTGAATATGTATAATGCATGGTTGAAATCTATCCAACATCCCCCACTTTTTACTGTCTTTCTGGTGATCTTCAAGAAGACTCCTTTGGCTATTTCCCATTCGTGGGATAAATCCCATACCTGTGCAGATGGCCCACTCTCAGAACACAAAGTCTTGTGCACTACTAGATTAAGACAACATATGTTCTTCCTCAATCTGGCTTTGGTGGTAGAGCCACCTAGCAAAACTTGATCCGTATATTTTCTTCTTTTTAGAGAGAAAGGTGGGAAGGGGCAGGGGAGAAAGAGAATCCCAAACAGGCTCCATGCCCAGCGTGTGAGTCCATCGAGGCTTGATCCTACAATCCCAAAATCATGACCTGAGCCAGAATCAAGGGTTGGGATGCTTAACAACTGAGCCACCCAGCCCAAAACTGGATGTATCTTCACATATCCAGTGTTTTCTTGGACCATTATCTAAAATAAGTAAGAATGGACACCAGAATATTAGCAATCCTGAGGAGAGTGGATATACATTTGTTTTCTTAATAAAGAACAGCAACCTTCATTATGTGACAGGAAAAATTTTAAATACTTTTCAGTTTATCTTGTTAATCCTCAAAACATTTCAGGAAAAAGATAATCATTTCCATTTTATAGATGAGGAAATTGAGGCTCAAAGTTATTAAGTATTTTGCCAAATTAAGATGTTGATAGAATTAGTTGCGGAGTCGGGATTTGGACCAGGGCAGTTCATCTCCCCAAATGCAGGGTTCAAGGCCTTTTATCTTCTCAGCCATTAAGGAAGATAGCTTTGCCAGGCAGATATATAGGGATATTGGTTTCCTCATCTTCTCTAACCTCAGGGTAAGCACTAGGGAAATACCTAGCTTATATGAAAAGAATCTTTTTGTCCTGGTTTTGATCTATTTCCCTGGCAGGCTTGTTAAGTTTTGTCTTAACACGTACATTTTCCTTGCCAAAGCACACGTGGTATGTTTGAACATATGGTCTCATTTTTATGATCTTTTAACCTTTACATATTTTAAATACTTCATGGTGGGGTTAATTATTTGTGGTGACCAAGATTGGCAGATGGTCTGATGGGGCCATGTTTGGAATCCCTAAGGAATGAGAGGATTGATAGCCTGTGGAACGTACTTTCAAAGATAAATATATAAATGTAAAGAAGAAATTTTTGACACACTCATAAATGAACAGAGCCTCATGATATCTCATGATAAATCAATAAATTTATTCTGGGATTATCACTATATTTTGAGATTAGCATTATTGTGCTTCCAACCATTTTAAACATGAATAAATATTGGGTAATGTGAATTGCTTAGAAAATGATCATTTAACTATCTTTTGTCCTTGGATGTTCTGAACACACAGTTGGGTTGGAAGGGTGGAAACAACTGAAAACAATAATTGACTAAAGGACTTCAATTTTATTGAGCCTTAAAAATATATGCCTTAGGTATCTAGATGGTGAGATCTCTAATGTCGAAGAATTACAATGCCTTTAAAGCAGTTTTAACTGCAAAATGTGATAGTAAAAAGTTCTCATCCTTCTAGAAACCCTTTGACAAGTTTAGAATGAAATAAACAAAAATAACAAAGCACCAAGTGGAGCCAAAATTAGGAAATGTATGCTTTACAAAGACCTGACACAAATTAAACCTTATATAGTATATATATGTATATTATATATTTACCACTGCTGAGCTTCAACAAACCAAGTCAGTGGACATGCATCTGTTTTTAGAGTAGTAAAGAGATCAGATTCTTAGGTACACTTTTCTGAGGTTTGCATCTGGTGAACAAGGTTGTGGCTCTAAATCCTGGATACTTAGAAGGCTTCTTTGCTTACTCTATAAACAGGGGGCAAATTTTCCCCCAGGGAACATTTGGCAATGTCTGGAAAAGTTTTTGTTTGTCACAACTGGGAAAGGGGGTGCCTTTGGCATCTGATGGGTAGAGGCCAGAGATGTTTTTAAACATTCAACAATGCACCGGAGAGTCCCCCACAATAAATTATCACACACACACCCCCAAATTTAGTGGTGCTGAAGTTGAGAAACCCTCCCTGCCATAAACCAAGATCACCTGAGCTTGTTTCTATATATCCAGGCTGCTTTGTGATTGGATCTTAGAAAAGCCTCTCACACTGTGAAGCTAATTGAAAAAGTCAATCTGAATACAGTGTCTGGGGCAGAATATAGTCTCGGGTTGATTAATGACTGTCCTGAAATCTAAATTTCAAATCTTTCTAAATTTGTTAACTGTTAGCAAGGCCCTCTTTGAATAAATCTAATGTATATTTTATTCCACATTTAAAAGTACAAATACTTAATAGTTTAATATACTTTTTGCTGCCTAAAAGTGATAGCTGTATTAACTTACTTTCTGAAATGTATAACAAATACTTGCCTGACAAACAGCAATTCTGAGTTTTGTAGAACAAGGTTTACATGAGGAACAGGTGGAATTTAGATAAAGCTATCTCATGAAAAATCATCACTAAAAATTTCACTACTTCAAGGAAAATGCAACCACACACTACATTATTTGTGGCCTTTGACTGCAGGACAGAAATCCATAGTTGCCTCATTGGCCCAAGCTGGATGTATGCTCCCTAACACTGATGCTTAGACTTTGATTGTTCCATGACACTCAGGATTAATAGAAATGACCTCCAGATTAAACTTGGTATTAGGTTAAAAAGGAAATGCTCTTCCTCATCCCCATTTCTATTCCTGTTTCTCATCTTGTTTCTCAATTATTTGATACGTCTCTTAAAGACCCGGGTACATTTCTCCTTTTTCAGTGTCTTAGCCTATTTGGGCTGCTATAACAAAATACCACTTACTGAGTGGTTTATAAACAAGAAATTTATTTTTTCATGGTTCTAGGGGCTTGTAAGTCCAAGATCAAGTATTGGCATGGTTGGGTGAAGGTCCTCTTCCTGGTTCATAGCTGGCATCTTTTTGCTGTGTCCTAACATGGTGGAAGGAGCAAACGATCTCTCTAGAACCTCTTTTCTAAGGCACTAATCTTATTTGTGAGGGCTCCACACTCATGACCTAAGCATCTCCTGAATCCCTACCTCCTGATATCATCATCATCTTTAGAAATTAGCATTTCAACAAACAAATTTGGGAGGGACATAGACATTCAGACCATAGCATTCAGTGAAAAGGAAAAACAATTGATCCTATTAACCAGATAGAATTCCTTACATTAATTACATTTTCACCAAATTTATTTTTGGCTGATGTTCTATAATCTTATTTGTCCACTTTTAATCAATAAATAATTTACCTTGTCAAGTATATTAGGAAATACTATTACTGAAACACAGTGTGTGGGAGAGCTATTGAATGTTCTTTTCTTTGTTGTTGCTGTTGTTGATTAGGGATTATTGGTGCTTTAAGATTTTTTCCACAGTGTGCTAGCCTGGAGATATGATTATGGACAAGCCCTCATAGAATGTACAGATGATTGCGGACTATGTAAACAGCCACAAGGAGAATACCAGAAGCTAACATCACCTGGACAGTAAGGGGGGATTCTCTGAAAAATAGTGCTGGAGGTTGGGGGGAGAGCATTCTGGGTAGATAAAATAGCCTTTACAAAATAAAATCTGTGAGATAGGAGAGAGCCTGGTATTTTCAAATACTGAGGGATTTCATGTGTGGTTGTGACCAGGGAGAAAATGAAGTAAGAAAAGATAAGCATATCCTCTAAAAACCAACTAGTGGGTGCAAATGAAAATCATTCCATTTCATCCCCTTCCATGTCTGCTGTAGTGTGGGATGGCCACACGTGGTTTTATCTTCCCTAATTGACTATCCATCATCCTATAATAAGCAGTAACACAAATCCTAGCCTGGTCATCCCTAGAGAATCCTTTCCAGGTCATCTGAGGGCAAAAGAGAACACTGTGTTTTGACAGAGAAAACTCCTCTATAGAGAAAAGAAGTAAGGAGAGAATGTTAATATGTCTCCATATGTTTCCTCTTTGCCCTCATTCTCTCATCTCATGGAAAGTGTTCCCTCTTTCCCTTACATTCTATCTTCCACCCTCTAGAAAAACTCCCCCCCCCCCTTTTTTCTTTTCTTTTCCCCCTTTTGGCTCAAATCATAGTACTGAAAATGTAAAACCTGCAGTTTTGGGTATGTTACCAAAGGAAACAGTTTTACTTAAAATCTTGTTTTTGCCAAAATACTTTCAAAGTAGCTGGAGAGTTGTCAAACCACAGTGGCTCTCAGCTGTGTTTCCTTCTAGCATTTCCCCAGGTTCTCCCAGCACAGCACTCAGTAATTGGATATTATTTGAGGAGGAGAGGAAAAATGCTGCACGAGACAGTTTGTAGATTTAAGAATTATACTCTGGGTGCCGAAGGCCAAAGATCCAAGGGTGCTTAGCTGCCAAACTCCAGGGCTGCGTGACTGTGTGTCATTCCTGGATGTAGCTTTCAGCAAGGAGACCTAGAGGAAACATGCTGGTAACCATCAATATTTAGACTGTCATTCCAAAGTCTTTAGATTGTTTTCTGCTTTAGTCATGTGGCTTTACCAAAAGAATCTGTTCTGATAAACAAAAAATTACTGAACACATCTTGAAATGACATGCGTTTTGTCCTTGCAGGTACTGACAGCCTTCCTCTGTCCCTATCCATCTCTTCTAATTCTAGCTAGCAGTTTTAGGTTTTAGGTACCAGTAGAATTATTGAAGAGTAAGCAATAAGCCTTTGCTCTCCTCTAACACTTTATTCCACCACCCTGAAGGAGGTACAAACTCATTATTTAAGGACTTCTAGAAGCAGAGGCAGTAGTTACATTTACTTAACTCATCTAGAAACTGAAGTTCAGAAAAGTAACATGACTTTTCTAAGGACATGTCAAAACTGCTTTTTTTCTTTATAATATGCTCCTAATCCATTTGGTTGCAAGATAGAATAAAATATAGCAAATAAAATTATAATAAAAATAATTTTAATAACTATATAAAAACTGTAATTATCAGTAACACTAATTAACAATAGATTAGACCTCAGGGTTTAAGTGCTACTACTTTAATCTATTTTTACTAGAGGTACCATTATATCATTAGGGTCCTGGCAGAAAACAGATTGCATATTCTGAAACAGAAATAGAAGAGAGTTAAATGGAGTGGACAGGTTCAAAGCAACCAATGAGAGGTGGTAAAGCACCCAGGACTGGTAACAGTGAAAAGAAGTTTTCAGTTCATCATTCCTAGGCCTAGAGGACCAAGGGTAGGAGCAGTGTGACCAGAGCCTGGTGAAACCTTTTAGAATAGCAGAGGGGCTGCCTGACACGGACATGAGTGGGGGGACCTCCAGAAACCCATGACCTTGCTTTTCTCATCTATGTTCTCCTGCAAGTGACTCCCATTGGACAAAACCAACAAGAAGCATGGGTGATGCTGTCTGGAGTGCTTGGATCTCTTCTCTTTTATATACTATTTATATGCTGAAGACTGCCAGGTTTTTATTTGTTATTTTTTTTTAATTTAAGTTCAATGAATTGAATTTCAAGTTTCTACTAGGTATCTCCTAACTGAACACTGAGCTCTGCCCCTCCCTCCCATCTTTAGTCCCCCTACAGTCTTCCTTATCTCAGCTGTTACTTGTTTCCTACCAGTTGCAGTTCAAAAATTTAGGAAATATCCCTAACTCCCTTCTTTCTGACCAGCAAAAAGACCTTCAGCAACATGTAAGACCCTCCTTCAGCATCTATCTGGAATCCTACCACTTCTCACTGTTTTAATACCACCACAGTCTGAGTCTTAACCACCTTTTGCCTGGAATATTATGCTGGACACACTGCTTCCACTTTTACCCTTTTTAGATTCTGTGTAGCAACTAAAGTGAAAGTTTGAAAAACATGAATTAGATCATGCCAGATTTCTATTCAGAATGTCTAATAGCCTCCCTTCACTCAAACCAGAGAGAGTCAAATTCTTTTTTTTTTTTTTTTTGAGTCAAATTCTTAAAATGGCTTACAAACAAGATCTGCCCATCCACTCTCTTAATTCTCTGACAGCATTTCCTATTACTCCCTGCTCTTTTATCCATTCTGCTAACACCAAACTCTGTACCATGCCTAAAACAAACTGGGTACACTTTCACCTCTAAACAGTGTTTATACTTGCTATTTACCCTTCCTGGTACACTCTTCCTCCAAATATCTACATGGCTTAGTCCCAAATCTTCACATTTTGTTCAAATGTCACCTTCTCAGTAAGACCTTCTCTGTCTACCTTATATTAAAATGTGCCCCCGCCCCACCCCCCACAGTCCATGTGGCTCAACAGTTTAGTGCTGCCTTCAGTCCAGGGCCTGATCCTGGAGACCCAGGGATCGAGTCCCATGTCGGGCCTGCTTCTCCCTCTTCCTGTGTCTCTGCCCCCCAACCCCGTGTCTCTCATGAATAAATAAATAAAATCTTTAAAAAATAAATAAATAAAAATAAAATGCATCCCCCCCCCCAGAATTCTCAGCCAACCCACTTCTCTATTTCACTTTTTTCCATTGCACTTATGACCATCAGACATTTTATATTTAGTTTAGTCTTCTGCTGTTTATACCACCATCCCCATTGTAATAAAAGATCTGTCAAGCTCACAGGACTATGAAGAGATATGAGCAATTGTCAAAGGTAGAAAGAAGTCTACTCTTTTGTCTTCTTCACAGTACTTGACTTGATAGTAGCTGGCACAGGGATATATAAATGCTCCCTAGCTTGAACCAGAGAATTTTAAATATATTCAGTGTAGCCTAGTGACAAGGAATTTAAATTTGAAATCAAGGCAACATTTGAGCCCTTTCTGTTACAGGGATTCTAGAGATTTGCTTGGAAGCTGGGAGAACAACAGAGAGGCTTCTTTCGTAAAAATATTGTCAGTAGATTACTTGAAATCACTCAGGGCCAGAGGTTATCCCAAGAACAAATTATACACTACAGCAATGCTGAAATCTGAGCCAATGTCTCAGGTTAGAGTTCAAGAACTGTGAGAAAAGATAGGTTTCATAGCAGAAGCCATGGAGGATTCAGTGTATTCTCTCTCATCTTGGCAAATGTTTACACAAAAACACTCCCAAGATATATTTTATGTCTCATTTTAAAGATTTGAATGTATAAGATCTTAAAAAGTGGTAGAGAGTATATAAAGCCTCAGGTAATCTGAAGACCAAAACCAATAAAATGATAAAATTGTTGAAAAATAGTTCTGACTTTTTCTCCACTACTGTGTTAAAGAAATATCAGTAAGCTGATATTTGCTGAATAAACACAAAAAGCTTCACTCAATTTCAGCAGAATAGAAAACCTAGAAATTAATTAACATTGGGGGTTCTCTTATGCAAAGAACAGAATTAGACATTAGCCAAGTAATATAATTTCAGGTGCTCAAGAAAAGAAATCCTTTCTATAAGCTTGCTGATTCCTAAAGTCCTATATTCCACAATCTCTTTTACTTAAGGATTTAATCCTGATTAAACACAACTACCCTCTGGGTAAGATCCCTCACCAGTTATTTATTCCTCAGAGTAAAAAAAGAATTTGAGATAGGTTTTGCCAAAGGGAACAGTGGTAGGATACAAGGATCTTAAGAAGCCTGTGATTAGGAAACAAAGGATTAAGAGACTCAGACAACAAACTTCACCTATCTCATAGTTTTGCCTGGATTCAGCATCACTACATCTAGTTTAAAGATTCTTCATCTCCAAGATGAAATGTCTTTTTGGGTAAGCTGTCATTTCAGAGACCCAGGTCAGTTTTCATTTATCTGGACACGGGGTTAGGAAATGGCAGGAGAATGGTGCCTATCCGATATGTGAATTACATAGTCCTCCCTTTATTCCCTATTTAACCTCATATGTCTCATTTGTGTCTCAATTAATTCAGCACAATCAATTAGAAATTTAGGGAAGAAATTAGAAATTTAGGGAAGAAATTGATAGTAATGACTAAAATCCATTCAGTACCCTCAGTCATGAGCAGATTTCAATTACTGAGCCTCTTTTTCCAATTATTCAAATTCCCACATTGGAAGACAACTCACATTAAGGTGTATGTTCATTATGTTCATCTTCATAGCAGTTCCCCTCTAGGAAACCCAGGTTGCTTGATCAATACGAGATATTGAATTATATTAAATGACTTATTAGAAAGACAACAGAGTTAATGTAGGATAATGGAATTTTCCACTCTAAACCATTAATGAATATAAGTAACATGAACAAAGAAGACAGAAATAGTACTCTAACAAGAAAATGTATGCAGCTATGAATTCTAAATTTATAGAGTATCTTTGAATAATGAAGACTTTGAGAAGAATGAATGATTTTCCTACCTACTACCTCCCTCTCCAAATACAACACACACACACACATACACGCATACACACACGCATACACTCACACACAGACATTGAGAGAGAGATTGAGAGAGAGAGAGAGAGAGAGGAAGAGAACAAGCAGGAGCTGTATCACGGAGAAGAAAGTGAGTGGACAAATTCCTGAAAAGTCTCTTGATGGCCCAGGGGAAAGGACTAAAAGGTAGGTAAATGAGAAGCTGAAATAACTAAAAAAGTCAGAATTTTGTTTTTTCTGGCTAGGAGCAACATAAGAGAAATACCTCAGGAAGAATTACCCAGAACTAATTGTCTATAATAAATAAAAGTTTGGCAAAATAAAAGATGAGAATAAAAGGAAAATACCACTCCTCAAACCACTGGATACTTTTCCATAGTAGCTAAAAAGCATCACATTGATTGTTGGAAGAACTTCTGAATTTTGAGTATTTCCCCAACATAACCACAACTGTGGGCTGGGAACAAAAGATGGCTGGAGAATAGTGAGTTAAGTAGTGGTGTTTTCAGATAGCCAAAGACTTAATAAAGCTAAACTGAAGGAATTATTCTAAAAATGGAGTAATAGTCCAATATCGTCATGGATCTGGACATGCACCCCAGAGAAACAAGAATAAAATATGGCAAAAGATGTTTAACAAACTTCCAAAGAAAGATATTAAAGACAAAATGTGTGAATGGAATCAGGGCACACCTCCAGCTCTTCTCTCTCACCTCCACCCTACCACTGCCCTCCTCTAGGTAAATAAAATGCCAAATATAGATTGAGTCAAAAGTTGAGGGAGATTACAAAGAAAGACCAGATAAAGTAAAAAATTGGCAAGGAAAAATTATCCACATACTTAGAAAAGAGATGGAAAAGTGAAAAGCAGCCACTTTACCAAAACAATACAGAGAAACAAAACAAAATTTAAAAAAAATAAAAATGTAAGCAAATATTTTGCAACCCAGAAAAATAATTCACTCTGAAGATACCAGTAATCAAAAAAAACTTTATGAATTAAATAAAATTAAAGAAAAGATGACATTTTTGAAAGAAAAGGCCCATATTGAAATAATGACAACAAAATAAGGTAAAAATGAGACTGGAGAATGAACTGGAGGCAAAATTATATTAAAACCAATTAATTATTTATAAGCAGCAATTAATAAATGAGCACAAAAAAGACTAAAGCTGATGAAGAGCTCTAGAATATATTACAAAATGTAGTTAAAATAGACAAAATTATAAAAGGAAGTAAAGAGGAGCTATGGCCATAGACAGCAGAGACTAATCATGTATAGATAAATTGGTGTCCTTGAGGTAGAGGATACAAAAACAATGGAACAGAAAAAAATTTTCAAAGATAAAAATGAAAGAATTGAATTTGCCATTTGCCAATGCAGTATACTGTTCTAGAATAATTTCACAGGAAAATGATCACTATTGAGACATAGTCTACTGAAAAGATTGGACTTAAAGTATTAAACAAAATACTCCACAGGTAAAGAGCTTAAAAGTCATCACTCCTGTCGTTACAACAAGAAACAGTTGAGCAAACTACAAATCTATGACTCTCCTTGGGCCAACTAGAGAAGGAGGTCACAGGGCAAACTACCAACCACACCCTCTGCAGTGACAGGCAAATAAATACAGAGGACCACAGCTGAGATCAGTTTACCTGGAAAAGAGATTGCTAAAGTCACAAACTGGTAGGAATATTTAAGAGGCAAGTCTGATGAACTGCTGGCTCCTGAGTGTGTACTCCCATGACTGAAAAATTCCTGGGCACAGTCTAAGGGAAAACCTTCATGTTCATGGCTTTTACCTCTAGGAATCCCACCAAGTTCTCAGGTGAAAAACAATAAAAATCTCTTAGGGTTTCTGGCAGTGGGAGGGGAAAAGTAGCCATTTGAAACATACTCGGAGAGTTCGGGGAGTTCGACTTAACAAAGGCCTATTCTTCAAAAGAAAAGATTACCATAGCTTTATTTCACATAGAGGAAGGACAATTGCCCATTTCAAGCCCACTCTACACTTCCAGACTCACCAAAGAGAGGAAAAAGCCAAGAAACCCTTGTGAAGGTTAAAGCCCAGGGATATAAACCTACAAAAAGCCAGATTTAATCACAATATTATAGAACTTTACCTCCAGATAATTGCCACATTGACAGGGCACAGTATGATAACAATGGATTATAGATAAAAGAGCTGCAAGTAGCAGACTTTATTCATAAAAAGGATTCTTAGGGAAACCCAAAGGTAACAGGAGAGACAAAAGCAAGGACACTAGAGGAAACTGAAAGCTCTGGCATCTACAGCTAGAACAAACATTAGACATAACTCAATTCCTAAGCAGATTAATATGAAACCTCACACTAAAGGCATATTTACTGGTTTCTATCACCTGGTACATCATGTCCAGCTTTTAACAACAACAAAAATCCCGACTTATGCTAATAGGCAAGCAAGGAGTAAATTCTCCAAGAAGACATAATATTTAACCTGTGGGTACATAACAACAGAGCATACAAATACACAAGGCAAAAACTGATAGACCTCTAGGAGAAATGGACAAACTATTTTAGTTGGAAACTCAAACAACCCTCTTTCAGTGATTGATACATTTAGAAGGAAGGAAATCAGTAAGGAAAGAGTTGACTGTTAGAACACCATCAATCAACTGGATTTAACTGACATTTATAGAATCTTCCATCAACAACAGAATACATATTCTAAGCTCACATGGAACATTCACCAAGATAGACCATATTCTGGGACATAAAAGAAATCTTAAAAAACATAAATTACATAAAGTGTTTTCAGACCACAGTGGAATTAACCAGACATCAAAATAAGATAGCTATAAACTCCCCAAATATTTGAGGATTCAACAACAAACTTTTAAGTAACATTTGGATCAATGAAGAAGTCTCAAGAAAACCTAAAATTGGAGTAGCTGCATTACCTCTCTTAACACACACACCTAAACACATACAGAGTCCTAGTGATTCTCCTTCTCTGATTAAACCCCGAATGTTACAGAATTTAGTATGAAAAGCAGTTCCTAAAGAACATAATCTTTTTTTTTTTTTTAAGGTTTTATTTATTCATTATAGACATAGAGAGAGAGGCAGAGACACAGGCAGAGAGAGAAGCAGGCTCCATGCACCGGGAGCCCGACGTGGGATTCGATCCCGGGTCTCCAGGATCGCGCCCTGGGCCAAAGGCAGGCACCAAACTGCTGCGCCACCCAGGGATCCCTAAAGAACATAATCTTAAACATAGATTCCTAAATTCATTCTGGGGTTTTCAGTTCTCCGATACGGTTGGATTTAAAGGCATTAGTGACTATTTCCAGTGGTAAAGGCAACACTGGTAGTTGATGGCATGCAGTGGCAAAAAATTACTCAAATTATTACCTGTAGATGTCTGTAATAATGTGCCCATAGAGAAGGCAAGGCTTTGGGTTACAAAATATTTTCTGCACAGAAAACGTTAGTGAAAATAAGTATGATGGAGTTTATTGATTGCTTCTAAGTGTGCTGGAGAATTTAGGGAAAGAAAATTATGAAAGCAAGGCTTTAAGTTCCCAGCTTAAGGTACTGCTTCTATGACTACTCTGAAAGAAACTCCTATCTCCTATAGTTGCAAGGCTGATATTTCTGAAAACCAAACCCAAAGTCCAATCCTATGTATAGCTGAATTACAAGACAAATTGAATTCTCAAACTCATGGAGTCTCATTTGTTAGAGTTAAGATGCTGACTGGGAAGAAATGGGATTCTGAAAATTATTATGGGATAGTTGGGCAGATTCTAATAAAGCTGGGGACTCTGAACACCTAAATTACTTCAAACTATTTTTTAAAGATTTTTATTTATTTAAATTCATGAGAGACACATACAGAGAGGCAGAGACATAGGCAGAGGGAGAAGTAGGCTCCCTATGGGGAGCCTGATGTGGAACTCGATCCTAGGACCCGGGATTGAGACCTGAGCCAAAGGCAGGTGCTCAAACACTGAGCCATTCAGACATCCCCAAACTATTTTTGGCAGTAGAAGCAGCCCTATCACTCTGGCCACACTGACTCAAATTGACATTATTCCTGGAGACCCGGAACATCATTGTGTTCCTATCAGATGACCCATGGGAATTTTGGCTCAGGTCTACTGTATGGTGAGTGAGCCCAGTGGGTCCCTGGACTCACTTTGTGGTTATTTCCTAAGTTTTGGAATGCATAATGGAAGAACATTACTCAGCCATTGATAGAGGTGCCACAGCGATTCTTTGATGCATGCATGGAATGGAGTTATTAAGATAGAAAAAGTCAAATGTAAGCCATTAGGACTGCTTCTATATATGAAAATAGAAAACACCTGGGGCATCTAAGTGGCTCAGTTGGTTAAGCATCTGACTTCAGCTCAGGTCATGATCTCAGGGCCTTAGGATTGAGCCCCACACTGGGCTCCATGCTCAGTGGGGAGTTGCTTCTCCCTCTCCCTCTGCTTCTTCTCCCTCAAATAAATCTTAAAAAAGTTAGTTTGAAAATAGTTAATCCAAAGCAATGCTGCATTCCTAGAGGATTGTAGAGATTATATCTCTCTTCAACTTGAGTAGTTGGCCTGTGCAGAACACAGGTGGATCTTGAGAATGACAGACACTTATAATTATCATAAATTTAAACAGATAATGACTCCAGTTGTAGCAAAGAAAATTGTGTCATTAGCTAACCCAGAATCATCCAAATTCAGATATCATGTGGTTGGCAACTGGCTCTAATTCTCATTCACACGTGGAGGTAAATGAAAGTTCTTATCTTATGGGGGTGTGGGAGCATAGAGTGGAGGGGCAGGCAGGTATATGGCAGGAAACTCTGTATCTAAAGACACAGGAAACACAATGTGAGTCCCTACATCCTCATAATTTTTGTGGGCCAAACTCCCAGATTTAACAAAAGACGTACCAAACAACTAAGAAATTTGGAATCACTGCCACTATGCTGTAAATTCCAGCCAGCTACCAGATTCAGAATTTTCTTCATTGGTATTGAAGTAAGAATGGCAACTGCCATCAGGACTTGGGGTGGATTTAGATTTCATAAGTGGACATGAGAACTTTCAGCTGGCTACCTATTTGGCCCTGCCTCATTAACCTCACAATAGTATCTCACATTGTATACAGTTGAAATTCTTGAGCCCATCTGTTGTGCTGTGGCAGAGTTTAATAGCTATAATTCAAGTAAAGTTGTTATTCATAAAATTGATCCAAAAATCAATAGTTCTTCTATATTTAAACAATTAAATTGCTTAACTTCCCATTCATCGAGCTACAAGTGCTACGTTAAGTAGAAATTATGAGTTGCTCTAGATTTTCACTAAATTAAAAATTGAAGGCAACAATCCTGAGAGACATCCAGACTGAACCATCTTCATAAAGTAGACTAAAAAGTTTACCATTATGCCAGACTTCTCTGTGGTTGTTCCAATGATGACAAGGCATTTTGCTCTCATCCCTTTGGTTGGAAAAAAACAAATGTAACCCAGATGTCATTTGGGACTGCCCTAACCCTCACAGAGTGTGCCAAACTCCCAATTCCAGAACCTGGAATGTCCAGTAGCCTCCCAATGACCTCTGCAAGTATCTGACAAACATTTAGTGGATCTTTTGTTTTCATTCCAGCATCAGTTAGATTTAGCATCTTGCATAAACTTAACACAAAATTTTTCTTCATTCCTGCTTGTGTAGGAAACTTAACACATGAACCACTTTATGATTTGTAGATTTAATGAAACGTGCTGAGATTACCATGAAGAAATCACACTGGGCAGCCCCGGTGGCGCAGCGGTTTAGCGCTGCCTGCAGCCCAGGGCATGATCCTGGAGACCCTGGATCGAGTCCCACGTCGGGCTCTCTGCATGGAGCCTGCTTCTCCCTCTGCCTGTGTCTCTGCCTCTCATTCTCTCTCTGTGTCTCTCTGAATAAATAAATAAAATCTTAAAAAAAAAAAAAAGAAATCACACTAAAAAAATATACTGCCACCTTTGATATCCCTCTTTCCTTGTCTCTCCTTTCCATTTGCTCTCCTGCTCTTTCACTTCCCCTTTTCCTTCTGTTCTCTCTCCCTTCTTCATGCTGTTTCTTCCATAAGTACTTACTCGCTATATATGACTATATCTCTACCTTTGTGATGGTACCTATAATCCACATTGTCGTATACATTGCCTTTCAAGGCAAATTCTATTGAATCTATTTTTGTCTGCTCTGATGCATAAATAATGTATGTGAATACAATTACTGGGAAAAATGCCCAGTTAATCGCCCAGAGAAATCTAAATTTCTACTACAAAGAGAGTATGTCATTAAGAAATTAGAGAAGAAAGCTCAATAAAAATACATGTTGAACCTCTCAACAATCACAAGAGGCTCATATCTTTAAAATATAAAGCATTTCCAAATATTTTGTGATGGTCAGAATCTATGAATTAATAAATCTCGACAAAATCCTTTAGAATAAACGACTGCATATTACATGTTGAGGGCAGACTAGGGACAGCAAAGATGGTACCATCAGAATTTGCCTTTCTGAGTCAGAATCATTTTGCAGACTGCTAGTCATCCCTTGAGTTCCCAGGGAAAGGACAATGAGATGAAAATTTGTGTACACAAATTTATTAAAGAAAAACAAACAAAGGAGTGTTTTTAAGCAAAGCTCTGTAGAAGGTAGCTTTTTTTTTTTTAATCTATAGGATCAGAATCTGAGTTATGTTCCACTTAGTTGGAAAGGGTTTTCCTCATGTTAACTTTCAGGTACTTCTGGCTTGAGAACAAAGTGGCTCAACTTGTGGCCAGTCCTCCAGGGGAGAGTCACAGGGCAGGCTCTTGCAAGCAAAAGCACTCCAAAGCCAGGGGAAAGAGCAGTGTGGTAATTTAAAATTTTTAAATCTTCACAAAGTCTCCAATGCTCTTCCCACGAAAGGGAGCCAAATTCTTCTTCTCTTAAATATGGGCTTGCCCTAATGACTCACTTCTAATGAACAGAATGCAGCAGTATTCACTGTGTGAATTCCAAGGCTAGCTTCAAAAAAGGTATTATACCCAACTGATTCTGACTCCTCTTGGGCTAGTCTTTCCCTTAGAACTGAAGTACCATGTAATAAGAAATCCCAGGCTACATGGAGATGTCTGGCTGACAGCTCTAATTAAGATTTAAGCCTGTAGCCAACATCAACCATAGACATGTGAATAAGGTTGATTTTCAATGATTCCATCCCTCACCCTTCTGGCTGATGCCCCAGACATCATCAGCGGAGGCCATTCTCTTCCTGCTATGCCTGGTTCAAACTCCTGAACTAAATACATGAACATAATAAGTAGTTGGTCTTCTGCCACTGAATTGTGGGGTAATTTGTTACACAGCCATAGGATCTGGAATAGGTAGAGAGAATATAAACTGTGAAAAGTTTCTTAAGGACTATGGGTGGAGTACTAAAATCTGTGATAGTGCTAATGATATTTTTTGACCAAGGGCTTGTGAATACTACTTATACCTCAGGTAACTGGATAGAGCCATGGGATAGTGTGATTCAGGGGAAAGAACACTGGCTATGGAGTCACAAGACCTGGGTTCATATTTCAGATTGGTCACAAGTCTCTGAATCTCTTATAAGATTATTTTATCAGTAATAAATGCACGTAATTATCCATATTTGATACAATTGATTTTGAAGACTGAATAAGACAAGATATGCAAGAGTATGTGAGATACGCATAATGTGTGTAGAGCCTCAGTGAGTCTATTTTCTTCATCTACTTTCTCCATCCACTTTAAAAAGACCAATGCTATTTCATCCAATTCTTGCACAGATGAACAGTTGAATTTGCTAATAGAAGAGAGGCTCAGACTGTTTCTTTGACTTAGGACTTTTTCTAATCTAGAGAATCTTTTACTACTCCATTAATAATCTCAAAGGACACTTTCATCAACTTATTTTTCCAATACTAAAATAGATGGTTTGTGCAGGTAATGTCTTGAGCATTTACAGTTCTCCTTTTAGGGTGCCATTATTATTAAATAATGCAGCAGTCTCCATTATAAAAACCATCTTGACTGTTGGAAGCATTGTCAAAACCATATTTGGTAAACCAGGAATGAAATGCATCCTTATTAAGTTATTCAACAATTTTAAAGTTTGCATTTGGAACCATTCACAGAGTTCTTTTTAAGCTATTAATTTCACATGAGGCAAGAAGACATGTCTAGACAAATGTTCCTCAAAGGAAGTATTTTAAAATAAAGCCTTTTCTGACATGGCTATATAGTCTTGTGCCCGAACATTTTACTTTGAACTTGCTGTGATATTTGCTTTCTTGAAAGCAAGCTAATGTTCTGTGAATTAACCAGACTTCAGAGAATTCTGAGTTTTACGACAAATTTTCAGGAGTATAAAAAACTTAGTTTTGTTAACAGAAAGCCTTTTGACAGAATGTTTTTATGAAGACATTTTTTATTTAATGGGATTTGTGGGCCTATGGACATAAAAATAATGGGGAGACCATACGCTGGTCTTAGAAGAGTCCAATATGAATATAATGAAAATTCAGAGTAAGAACCTTTGTGATTTTTAGTGGCATATCATTTGGTTATTGATAAAAATGACATGCCAAGATCATGAAATTTTAAAATCTTACTCAGCTTCCATACCTTACTGGTTTTCTCAATAAACTGTGTTTGGCCATATTGATATGATTCAAATTGTTGATGATACAAAGTAATTAATTCATCTGAACTTAAGAGTGTTATAAAACTGATATATATATATTTTTTTTACTTGTAAGGTGCTTTACAGGCAAAAACACTGGAGTTAGATTCAGGGCTATCTCCTGCCTAATTATTTCTCTCTTCTCCAGGACTATCTCTAGAGAAGTACCTTCATAAATTACTTCTATACATATCTTCATACCATGGTATGAAAGGTGACCCACAAAGAGGCCCCACTGCCATCATCCCACAGATGAGATGAAGATAGCTATATATAGGAATTTTTGAGCTATGAAGAGTTTTGGCTTTCTTATATCTCTGCTAACTTATTCATTCATTCAACAAGTATTTACCAAGTGCCTATTGTGTGTCAGGCACAGTTTTAAGCACTGAGAATATACCAATGAACAAAATAGACAGAGATCCTAGCCTTTATGAAGTACATATTACAAGATGGGGAGACAGATGATAAGCAAACAAAAAATGTATATGTCTGATAGTGTTAAATAGCATAGAGAAACATAAGACAGGACAGTGAGTGTGGAGAGTAGGAATTACTATTTTACATGGGGTAATATAGGACAACTTCACCTGTAAGGTAACATTTCAGCAGAGAGCTGAAGGAAATAAGGAAACAAGCCACTCAGATACTTGGGGGAAGAGCAGTCCAATTAAAGACAGTATCAAATGCAAAACCTTTGAGGTGAGAGCTGGATTGACAAACACAAGATACACCAAAACGGCCAGTGTGGTTAGAACAGAGGGACAAGAGGTGATCAGGGGTGTTGACATCACAGTTAAATTCATATGGTGAGAACAAGAATTAAGAGTCATTGAAGACCAAGCAAATAAGATATCAAGAATAGAATTATGGAAATGTCTCTGATTAGTGGGTGGAAAAAGACAAGGAGATAGTAAAGGATATTAATAGAAGATGGCAATGGGACCCCAGGAGAAAGCAGTGCCACAAAGCCCTGGAAAGAGAAATTAGTAAAAAAGTCTGTTCAACAGTATCAACGGAGTGTCAACTGTTCCATATTCTGCATGAAAACAGAGACTGTGTAAAGGTAAAAAGTAAAGACCACGTAAAAGCCTTTCAAATTGGTAATCAGAGATTACAAGAGATTTTTAAGAAGAGTTTCCCTTGAGTGGTAGGAGTGGATATCAAGTTGGGAATTAAGAAGAGTGAGTGGTAAGAAAAGCAGGTAGCATATACAGACTGACTTCTCTGCCTCCTTCCTCATGTCCCCTTCCTCATCCTTCTTTTTTTTTCTTCCTGGATCAATTTAGTCACTAATGGAAAAAGGGAGCTAGCATGACACTTTAAAAGCACAAAAAAATAAATTAATTAATTAAATAAATAAAAATAAAATAAAAGCAGAAAAATATTTGCAAGAATAGGTATTAGCTTTCCCTTTTTGTGAATATGTGGCCAGTGAAATCACTGCAGAATTCAAAATCAGCCTGATGCTCACAATCTGCTTCAGCTAGGGAACATATAGTAGTGATTTACAACAAAAGGTTTATTGAAATGAGACACAATCTCTCCTTTAGTTGGCTCTTAAGACTAAAATTAATTTTTGTTAGAAGTTTTTTATCCACCCCCCACTCCTTATTCCATTGCTATTTTGACAGGAAGATTTTAGTTATTCCAGTTCACTCAAGCACACTTATTAAGGCAATGGAAGCAGTATTTCTAAGCAGTTACAATGATAATGGATTTTGGTGAAAGGGATTGGCCAAATCTTTTTGGTTATAAAGATACTTTGTAGGTCTTTTTAAAAATTGTATAATTGCTTTAAAAACTTGGCAGATATATATGCTAAGCCAACTGGCAGGCACTTTAATCTTGTGCTTTGTACAATTCCTAGGGCAATGCTGACATTCAATAAATGTTATATATTAATATTAATACTTTCCATGTTTCCTTCATTATGTTTTTATACCTTAATTAAATGATTACATTGGAAGCAAACCAGATGATCAGATGATTATAAAATGTCTCACCCCAAAAGTCAAAGTTCAATGTGTTAAAATCCAATGCCGCTCTTCATAATCAACCAAAGAAAGCACATTTATGGCATTACATATAAGATGCAATTTGCTTTTCTCTCCTTAAACTAGGGGTCAGAATGAACATCAGATGATGTTTTTGGCTAGTTGGCCTTCCCATGATGTGCTATTAGATTATCTTTGAGTCAGCTGTATTTTGCTTTCATACAAACAGTAAGAAGCTAAACTTGAAAACTTCACTAGAAAAGAAAATTTTTATGGTAGAAACTAAACTGGTGCTACAGCTTCTCAGGAACTGTCCCATCATAACCTAGATCACAAAGCAGAGAAAAGGGAAGATTAATGCCAAATGGATCAATCATGCTAGTAAAGTACTTGGTAGAGGATATTAAGAATTATATAGTATCTCTTACCAAATAGGAAGTACTAGAAAGATCTGTCTAAAGAAAGGGAAACCTTTCCATTCCAAATCATCTAAATCAGTGTTAAATGTGAGGAAAGATGAGGGTGAACAGAAGAAATAGTTTACAAAGTTTATAAAGTCTAGAAGGAGACCTCAAAGCTAATGTTAGAACACCTTCAAGACACCATTTAAAATATTCTTCTAATTGAATTTTCCAACTCTTTTAGAAAAAATGATGTGGCTTGCATTGGCTTGCATTTTGCTTTGTGACTCATCAGTTATAGCATTAATTGTGTTTTGTTTTTTAAAAACTGTGATTTTCAAAAAATATCTGCATTACAATGTCAAGTGGGGTATTCTCAGACTGACTTAGAATGACCCTTTAAAATGCAAATATTTTCTCCTCATACAAGGAGATAAACAGGATCTTTCGGATCTAACAAAATTTTGCTATAAAATGTATTACACTTTTACGGTAAATGGATTAATGATGCAATATTTTATTGACAGCAGCAAATTAAGAGAAGCTGATTAATAGTGGAGGAAAACCAGGAGAAATTTGCTATGTGAATGCAAAAGTCTTTGTACATCAGAGATGTCTGATTACCACTGTGAAGAAGGGATGGGTCTTCACAGAGGTATTTGCTTGGGAAATGGGAAATAGTAGCATTAAATTGTTCTTTGAGGTCTTGCCTCTTCTTTCCTCAGGTAAAATACATACCAGAAACTACTGATTGAAGAATTATTTTGGAATTCTGATACATTCAAATTCTAAGCATTGACTGATATCTGTGGTATGGAAACCAGATTCCTTTCTTCCTTTTCCAATATCCCCTACTCTATGTAACACTTTCAAATTAACAATATTTGAGGACAATCAGTTTTACTTTTAAGATCTAAAGGATTTCTGTTCTTTAAATTAGCTTTAAGAATCAGGATTAAATGTGCCTTTTTTCCTTTCAAAGATTAACTTAATTTTACTAGAAGATGTTCATATATACTTAGAGTTGATACTGATTAGGAGCAAGATCTCCTCTAGCAATGGGAAATATCTTCAGCACAAATAACACATATTAGAAGAAAACTAGTCAATCCCTCTAGAGGAAACCAATATGTTTGCTTAGGGCATTAAGAGAAGGAGGAAGTTTCCATCTACATATCACTATTTTTCTGCTTCTGCCTCCTTATAGATTTACATGGCTTTTGTCTTTATGATTGTTGTGGGAGTTGTGAGGATTAATTAGCATGTGAAATTTGTTGAGACTGATTTCCCTTTAATAGAAGGACAAAATAATTTAGCTCATTTATAGTTCCTAGCATTTTTATATCATGTTCTACATGACTATAAATTTATTGGAGAAAAGCAAAAACTATGGATGCTCTTGTTATTTCATTACTCTTTTAAAAATATTTTCTCTGTTTTAAAAGCCATTTTCAGGGGATCCCTGGGTGGCTCAGCGGTTCGTCACCTGCCTTTGGCCCAGGGCACAATCCTGGAGTCCTGGGATCGAGTCCCGCATCGGGCTCCCGGCATGGAGCCTGTTTCTCCCTCTGCCTGTGTCTCTGCCTCTCTCTCTCTATCTGTGTCTATCATAAATAAATAAATCTTTAAAAAAAAGCCATTTTCAGAAATACTCCTTACTCTTCCTTGTTTTAGGGTTTCCCCTAAATTTAAACTTTAGAATTTGTCATGGAAAAAAAAAAAAGAATTTGTCATGGATTCAGTTCTGTGGAGGTATTAGCTACAAGTGCAGTGAGGCAGTGTGGTTATATGTACAGCCAATTGATTGTTTTTAACAATCTTTTTAATAAACTTTTTAATAAACTGGTTTCCACCTCAAATTCTTAGTAAAAATAGTTGGTAAGGCAAAAAGCAATCAGGGCAGAAATTTTAGTGGACAACAATGATTGCCATGAGATCAGAAAGTCTTTCCTTCTCAAAGTTGTTATTTGTAAGTACTGTGAATAACAAATGTTCTAATCAATCACCTCCCAAAGGAAAGTCTACATATTTAGGCTCCCAATTCCAGACATTCTTTCTTCAACATCTTCTTAAGTTGATTCTGGTACCAAACCAAAAAAGATTGTGGGTTCAAACTAGTAGGAAGTAATTAGGCGTTGATGGACTGTACCGTCTGCTGGCATTATGGAGGATGAGAGCCTTGGATCTGAGATCTTAGTTCCCAAATTCAGTATGGCAGACCACCCACAAGATCAGTCGTCTGACAACCCTCAGGAAAATGCCTACTACAAGAGACCCTGAGCCAAGGAACAAACTAAGCTAAGCACAGTTTCCTTTAATAGAAAATCTCTCTTTCCAAACACACACACACACACACACACACACACACACACACACATACACACACAGAGGCAGATATACATGCACACACATGCAAACACACACACACCCATATGGATGTGCAATTTATAATTCATCTAATATGCTATCTTTAATTGCTTCCCAAATATGGTCAAGCTAATATAATGCAACCTATTTATAACATTGATTTCAGAAAACAGGTTGCATGCTAGCATCATGGAGAGTGAGCACCATGCTAGGAGAAGGATGTCAGCATGATTAAGAAAACATTTTCTATTTTCAAGAAGCTTAGAGTTTAGCATGTACCAAAGAAGAAATTTTTTCAGGCAGCCCCAGTGGCCCAGTGGTTTAGCATCACCTTTAGTCCAGGGCATGACCCTGGAGTCCAGGGATCAAGTCCCACATCAGGCTCCCTGCATGGAGCCTGCTTCTCCCTCTGTCTGTGTCTCTGCCTCTCTCTCTGTCCCTCTCTCTCTCTCTCTCTCTGTCTCTCATGAATAAATAAATAAAATCTTAAAAAAAGAAGAAGAAGAAATGTTTTCCTACATTGTTAAAGATAATTATGTATAAAATCCAAAGTAAAATTAAAATAATTACTTTAAGGGAAGTACAAGGTGTTAAAAGTACTCAAAGGTGAGTGAGATAGGTCTATTTGGCTTTGTGATCCTTATGAATACAGAATACATAACTTAACTGTGAAGCATAGCAAGGCACTTAAAATGCAATCTTATGTGGTACCTGGGTAGCTCAGTGGTTGAGCATCTGCCTTTGGCTCAAGGCATGATCCTGGGGTCCTGGGATAGAGCCTGCTCCTCCCTCTGCTTATGTCTCTGCCTCTATGTCTCTCATGAATAAATAAATGAAAATTTTAAAATGCCATCTTATTAAACTATATATCTGTTTTCTATATGTGTATAATGCCATGCATAAAATACTTTAATAGATATTATCATTACTATAATAATTCCACTCATATATTGAATGTACAATATATTAGGCATTTTGTTTTTTTATTAGATGTTCAAAATATTTTTGAATGAAAATAGTGCTGGAAATGGAATGCCAACCAAGGAACTGGTTGATTTCAAAACCTTGCTCTTTTCATCACAACATGCTACCTTTCTAAATTAGTAGTCTCAATCTAGAAATCATCTAGGGAAAGTACTGGTACCATGTCCTAAAATTCTGATTTAAGTGGTCTGGGGTATAGCCTGGGCATCAGAATTTTTTAAAGCTCCTCAGGTGATTGTAATGTGAAGCCAAGGTTGAGAATCATTGCTCTGAACATACTCTTTTAAACTAAAACTACAGAGGCTCCTGTTTGCTAGACAAGAACTTTTAACAATTTAAATAAGAAACACCATTTTTAGCACAGAGTTTTAAGATGAATTTAGATCATACGTATGAAATTAAATACTTTTAAACATCATGGCTTTATAAATGCAAGGAGTAGGTGGCGCAATTAAAAGGTTCTTTAATGTTAAAAAGGTAATACCACAACCAAAAGGTGAAAGAACCAGTGTTAGTGAAGTATAATTGCTTTATATGACCTCCTGTATGGAAATGTATGTGGTAATTAGGCACAAGGAGGGCTTTCTGTTATTTGTTTTAAGAATTTTACAAATGTGTTTAGCAATGCATTTGTCAGATTTGAAAAGTTTCACCTAAATTCCAAGGTCCCTTCATCCATACTTGAATGTGATCTAGAAGTTCCCTGCAGACCTACCCACAGTTACTCCCTTTTATCCAATGCAGCATGTTTGGATCATATATGAAGTAACTTCATACTAGTAAATTTATTGTCCAACCTGCAAAAAAGCCACATGAAAGAAGGGAAAATCTGAGATCTGTAATGTGGTCACTGCTAACTCAGCCAAAACTAACTTTTTGATATCTTTATGTTCTTAACATCTGCATTTTGCTCAGTCTCCAGAGTAGTAGCAGGGGTAATATAGGAGACAGATGAGAAAAAATGGAGGAAAAACAGCCCTCCAAAAATAGTATAATAAATTATCATAATGTATCTTCATTAATCATGCTCAGCTATGGTTTCAATTATTTATTTTTCAGTGGAGGTTTCAGGGTGAATGAGTGAGGCTTTCTTTCAAGCTGCTTTATGATTCTTTAAATATCTGGGATGGAAAAAATTCTCAGGCCTTAGCACTGTCTTAATTGAAGTCTCATTCCTCCTGAAGCCAATAAAAAGCAGCAGAAGAGAGGTATCCCATATCTTGGAACCTACAAATCTCTTTTAATTGATACAAGGAATCAGGTCATCGTCATCTCTCAACTAATTAACTGGCCCTATTTTTTCTCACATTATAGAAAGGACATTTATTCTAAGGAATACAAATAGCTTAAGTAAACTCTTTCTTAAAATTATGCTTTGGTGGTAGAAATATCTGCCTGTACCAGCTATACCAGAGTTACTATACAGTAGAGTGAAGCCGCTAATTCCAGGATCAGTATAAATTATCTCTTCAGTTTTCATGGTTTTGCACCAGACTTCAACTTCCAGTCACAACATGACTTGAATAGTTTGAAAATAAGCCCTCTCTCCCTTGCCAGCTGAGGGTGGCCTTTTCTGGAAGCCCACAAAAGATGGAATGTCTGAGATCCTAAAGCTTTCTCTCTGGAGTTTTAAGATAGTCCATACTTCCTCAAAGATGATGCCAAATTCACCAAACTTTTCATAAGTCTGACCCAAATTGTAGACTGTGCACAGGGCCAATCACCAAGCCAAACTCATCTGGTTCAAATGTATAATTTCATTTGTAAAACTGGCTGCATCTGGCAAAGGGAACAGTAGAGCTGGGCACTGATATACAGCATGTGAGATCAAAGCTAGCAGGAAAGGAGCTTGAACTGGCCCTGGAGCTCCAGGATGACTAACGGGGAGAGTCAAGCAGTAGCCAATGAAGATAATACATATTTTCACAAAATTGCTTATTTTCTTTAAGTTTGAGAAAGCTGAATAGACAATAACTGACACTATTATTACATCCAAACACTTCACAACTTTTATAAATTGGAGTTCTGTTTGAAATGGCTAAGACTTAAAAAGAAGAAGAAGAAGAAGAAGAAGAAGAAGAAGAAGAAGAAGAAGAAGAAGAAGAAGAAGAAGAAGAAGAAGATGATGATACAGCCATGAATCTAAAACCGTGGCCTTGGAAATGGTATGAGGTATTCTGGGGTAACACAGAAATGGGACCTGGTGATTTGGACAAAAGATAGGTTCAGAAGCTGAAATCAGTGAGAACTTATAGTTCGGCTTCATTATATTGATGACCACATGTTCCCTTCATACTTTGGAATATAGAAGCAACAACTTTTCTCTACCTCTATTTAATTAATATGTTTAGTGTTTCCAAAATTCACACTCCTCATGACAACATCCACAAAAGAAAAGATGAACCTCTGTACCTTGGAATATGCAATTGCTCAGGTTAACTCTTCCTCTTCTTTCTCTTTGTTATCATTATCATCATCATCTTAGGCATTGGCTCAATGCAGAGGAAGATGATTGAGTCAAGAAGCTAAAAAGTAAGGGACAAGGTTTTTAAAATAAAGGATCACCTTTGGTATTTACACAATGAAAATGAAAACACTCATTTGAAAAAATATATATATATACACCCTTATGTTTACTGCAGCATTATTTACAATAGTCAAGATATGGAAGCAACCTAAGTGTCCATCAATAGATGGATAAAGAGTATGTGGTAAATATATATGATGGAATATTACTCAGTCATAAAAAAGAATGAGATCTTGTCATTTGTGATACCATTGATGAACTTAGAGGGCATTATGCTAAGTAAAATAAATCAGACAAAGAAAGACAAATACCATATGATTTCACTTTTATGTGGAATCTAAGAGAGAAAGCAGGGGCACCTGGGTGGCTCAGTCAGTTAAGCATCTGCCTTTGGCTCAGGTCATGATCTCAGGGTTTTGGAATCAAGCCCTGTATCAGGCTCCCTGCTCATTGGGGAGTCTGCTTTCCCACTGCCACTCCTCCCTGCTCATTCTACCTCATTCTCTCTCTCTCTTTCTCAAATAAATAAATAAAATCTTAAAAAAAAAAAAAAGACAAAGCAAGCAAAGGAAAAGCAGAAACAGACTCATAAATACAGAGAACAAACTGGTGATTGCCAGACAAGAGGGGTTGGAAGGATGGGCAAAATGGGTAGAGGAGAGTGGGAGGTACAGGCTTCCAGTTATGGAATGAATAAGTCTTGGGGATGAGCATAGGGAATACATAGGTAGAGCATAGGGAATACATTTAATGATATTATAATGTAGTGTTGTATGGTGACAGATAGTAGCTACACTTGTGAGCACAGAATGTATAGAGTTTTGAAATCATTATGCTGTACACTTGAAACTAATGTAACACTGTGTG
The DNA here is from genome assembly GCF_048164855.1 of Canis lupus baileyi. Taxonomy (NCBI): domain Eukaryota; kingdom Metazoa; phylum Chordata; class Mammalia; order Carnivora; family Canidae; genus Canis; species Canis lupus. The sequence continues at coordinate 75,306,184 of NC_132841.1, read as the reverse complement.
TCAACTACACTTCAATTTAAAAAAAATAGAGTGAAGAATTTAGACTTCATTCTATAATAACAGGAAAAAAGAAAGAAAGAAGAAAGAAAGAAAGAAAGAAAGAAAGAAAGAAAGAAAGAAAGAAAGAAAGAAAGAAAGAAAAACTTGATGAGAACTTAATCCTAGGGAACATAGGACCTAAAGGACTAAAGTCAGAAAGAAACCAGAATAGTTTACTTTTAAAAAGGAAAGGAAAACAAGAAGAGATATTATAATGAAAACAACAGAAATTTTGCTGGAGGGGTTGAGGTTCAGGGAAATCAAGTGTTAAAATTCAAGGATGATGATGCCTAAGACTACTCAAAAATCTTGGAAATTTGACATTCTCTGGAGATCATGGCAAGAGTCGTTTTAGTGCTGTAGTAGAGACAGGACCTAGTCTTTAGTGAATGGACAAGCAGACCAGAATTTTTTTTTCCTCAAGATACCTTGCACTTTTTATTCATTTGAATTGTTTCAAAATCCTTCAGAACACTATACATGGCAAGATACTGTCCCTCCTGCTAATTACTGGGGTTGCCAGCCTCCTGCCAAATGCATATTTAAGTCAGTTTTTCCCTTTTTTTTTTGTATATTTTTTTATTGGAGTTCGATTTGCCAACATATAACACTCAGTGCTCATCCCGTCAAGTGCCCCCCCCAGTGCACGTCACCCACAGACTGGAAATTAAACAGTGGTAGCAATATCTATTCTTTGGCCTGTTCTCTCGAGAATGCTATTTGGGAAGAAATGGGAAGCAATCACTGGAGGAGAATAAAGGGTAGAGAGTGGATTTTTATTTTTAAGAATTTATTTATTCCAGAGAGTAAAAAATTCAGTAGAGAGGCAGTGGGAGTAAGGAGTACATTGCAAGACAGTGAAAGGGAAATTCCTGTTTTGAGATCATTTGAGAATTTCATGTAGAAATTCTGAGAGTTAAAAGAGGAATTAAGGGGGTTCTTAGCTAGTGAGCTATGTTTCTCTAAGAAGTGGGGAACCAAGCCATTTCCTGTGGTGGTACAAGTAAGAAAAAGTTATAAATATAGATCAGCCAGTGGAATGGCCAATACTGGAAAGAGGTGGACAATTAGGTGTAAGTAAAAGGATTTTTTAGTATTATGGAGTCTCTAAATGATCTTAGAAAATGTTAAGTATGTAATAGAGCCAAAGAGATAGAACTAAGACAGACATAGAGCTAAGCTAAGGTACAAAATCTCTGATCATTTTTTACTCAAAAAATGCCTTCACTTCCATTCCCTATCCTTAACCCAGCAATTCTGCTTCCATAAATTTATCTGACAAATCTTCCCATACACACTCAAAGTATATTCACTGAAGCATTCATTGCCTATATTAGCAAAAGACTGGAGATAACATGAACTTCCTTCCATTAATAGAGATCCGGTAAATAAATTACAGTGCGATGCTATAATGGAATCCTAAGCAGTAATTAAATTAAATGAGGCAGATCTACATGAACTGATATGCAACCACTCCAAGACATGTTAAATGAGAAAACAAGATGCAAAATAGTGTGTATTGTTTGCCACCATTTGTGTCAAATTAAAGCAATGGGCATGTACATACACTCACACATGTGCATAATATCTCTGGAAGGACAGAAAAAGTTTGGATATGGTGATTGCCTCTGGAGATGGTGCTGTATTGGTTGGGGGTAAAGGTGAAGACTTACTCTCATCTTACCACATATATTTTATATTTTTTTCATTTTTTATTACATATACATATAATTACCTGGACAAAAAAGTTTAAAAAATTTATATGCCATCATTGTATACTGTCTCCATTAGTGGTGAGAGCTAGTGGGGCAACATACTCAAATACATTTGCGCTCTCTTTTACCTGAGTCTTTCTAGACTAGTTAATTTTTGTTACAATAGATGAAATGAGGTAGTTTAGTATATGCAATATTTTTTATGTCCTGAACCAGCAAGACCTGGGGTTCAAAAAAGATAAGGCTATTTTTAGTAACAAAGCTACATAGAAAAGACATTCAAGTTGAATTGTCCTATTGACAAATGCTAAGCTGAAAGCATACAATAGAAATACCCATCCATCTTCTTCAGAGCTTAACAAATAGAATGAGTTTATAAATGTTCAGTTACAATTCTACTGAAACTTAAATATAATGCTTTATGTAATAAACTTTTCTCACTTATTAAGATTTCTTATGGCTTACGGAAAAACGTTTCATTTAAACATCTCTGTGGGTATACTTAGTTATGGGAAAATGCACCTCATAACAGTGAAAATCGTCAGTACTTTTCTTCATTTATAGCAAGCTAGAGACAGTATTCAGCTGCTTTGTATATAAACATCACCTACATTTCAGCCTTGTTTCTGAAGAGACATATCCAAGACTCTCTAACCCATACCTTGCCAAATAAGTCTGTACAGAATCCAGAGTCATGTTTCTTTTTCAGAGTCATCCTATTGGTGGGATATTCCAAAAGTTTTATTCAGAGCATTATGATATAGGCTGTAGGATAGAGAAAACACAAATACACCTGGAGATACCCTTTAATAAGTGTAATGTAGAACACAATAGCTTTTGTAATGCTCAAGTCTGGGCAAGTACCAATCACTGCCAAATCCCACGTTGTCTGGGCTGATTTATATTGTGGTTGTGGTGGGGTACAAGGAAGAAAAACAGAGAGAGAGAAAACTAAAGAAGTAAGAGAGAGATTGAATTTTTATAGCAAATTTTGGTCTCAAGTGTTTTCTTCTCTGATTGGAAATCAGATTATTTTGAACCATATCAGCAGGCTCTATAGCCAAATTCACATAAGGCACAAATGAGCTTGGGCTGCCAGCTCAGAAGGTGAGCCATGGGATCAAAGAGAAACATGGACATCACTGCTTTTCCTAAATACTCATGTGCCTCTAAAGCCTCCTCCCACTCTTGTGCCCAGCACATTCTTCCAAGTTTGATTGAAATGTCCTCTATATGGTACTCTCCCTGCTTCTCCAGGCATCATACTTTGTGTTACTACAATTCAGTGTTTACACATCTATTACAGCACTTTTTCACAAAATTTTGTAATAATTAATGTGTATACCTATAATGATAAATATGTGCTTCACTGTTGGACTATGAAGTCCAATGTTTTCATCTCTGCATCCCCAGAAGCTGACAGTGACTTGGCAGGCCACAATCCCTCTCAGCTTCAGTCTCATGTATAATAGCAAAAGAATAATTTCAGTCTTGAAAGGTTGTTGTAAGGATTAAAAAAAAAATACATGCACATGCAGGATTGAGAAAGGAAAACTCAGAGGAAACACTAACAAAATGCTTAGTAAACATATTCTACTCTGGGTGGTGAGTCTTAGGTGCTTCCTAACACAGCTTTAGGAGCAGAGAGCATATGCAGAGAGAAGATGAACCTGACCTGCAGTGAGAAGCAGGGATGGGAAATGGAGTGAGGTCATTCATAGCTCTCCCAACAGCTTTCTTTTTTTCTTTTAAAGATTTTATTTATTTATTTATTCATGAGAGACACACAAAGAGAGGCAGAGACACAGGCAGAGGGAGAAGCAGGAGCCTGATGTGGAACTCAATCCTGGGACCCTGGGATCACACTCTGAGCTGAAGGCAGGTGCTCAACCACTGAGCCACCCAGGCGTCCTTCCATATAGCTTTCTAAGTTCCAGTCTTCCTGAGGACCGCTTGCATTCTTCAGCATTAAAGGAATGGGCTTCAAGTATAACATGTTCAGGAAATAAAAGTTTTCATTATTTGTTAAGTGCTGAATAGCTTCCAAAGAGAAGAACAGAAAAAGAAGTAGTAAACTAGGAGGAGCATATACCAATGTTGTTTATATCATTACTTTTGGATGTCTTGTGATGATTTATTATGAGATGCCCAAGGTTTCCCTGAAACCTATCCACAAACATAAGACATGTTAGTCCTGTCCACACTCTAGATTGCACATTATGACTTCTAGTAGTTGGTATACACACTCTGACTTGCCAGCCAGATTGCAGGATCCTAGAGAGAGGGCCTAACTAACCATTGAACACAAAATTGATACTCAGTAACTTTATCAATATTTATTCAATGAATGAATGCAAGTTAAATTAAACCCTGATACATGCATTAGATTTTTATGTAAGATATGCATGAGAAATCTAGAGACCAATAAATCGAAGATAGACATTTAAACCTCTTCTCAATCTGCATACTCCTTTTAGATGATTTAATACATACCCAAAGCTTCAACCACTACATAGGGACTATGGTGTTCACACCTTTGTCTTCAATCCAAGCCTGTAGCTTGTGCTCCAAAGTCTTATTTCCATTATCTTCAGTAGCTGAATTTAGTGGCCTACAGGCATCACTCTCTCAATACCATCAAACACTAACCTTGAAATATCTCCAAATACCATGTTCTCCTCCAAACTTGTCCAACTACCTGCATACTTGGTCTCAGAATATGGATCCTACCACTTGCTACCCAGTCTACCTAGCTGGAAAACTGTGGTTCATTCTTGACTCCTTAATTTCCTTCTGTCCCTATACTTGGGAAAGCAATGTGGTAAGCATAAAATGACAGGCTTAAAACTCTGGCCTAGATTTTGGTTCTGCCACTTATTAGTTATGTTATCTTGAAAACACTACTGTTCTGTGATTAATTATCTTTGTAAAGTAAGACTGTTAATGCCTAATTTAGAAGAGCATTTAACAACTAGATAAATGTACATAGAGTTGCAGACTCCAACCCCCACTGAGTGCCTGGACATGATTTTATTGCGTCATAGAGTAGACAATGGCTTGTTTATTTTTAAGTCCCCATCAGATTTTAAGCTATTTGAGGAGACCTTATTACTTCTCTCTGATACTTTGAATTAAATGAATATAGCATAGTTTTTCCTAAAAGCTTTGAAACTACATGTTAAAATAGAATAAAAGACACAAGAAACCATGGCAGAATAAATAAGAATCTATCTTATTAAGGCTTCATCTGTACGTATTGTTTGTATATATTTGGTATATATATATATATATATATATATATATATATATATATAGACACCTACTTTTTAAAAGTATTTGCAAAAAGGTAGAAAACATTATAAGAAGGGAAAAATATGCAATACCTTTCAGAATGGAGGAAGACTACAAAATATCTTGATAGACAATCTAAATCAGACAGAAATCCTGTAGACAATCAAAAACATGGTTAATATGGAATGTTTGGTCTGGCTAGCTGGGGGGACAGGATGGTGGGGAAAGGCACAGCCAAGAATTGCATTTTTGTGACTCACTGCTCCTACAAAAACGGTGGCTTCTGAGAAATACAATTTAGAAGAAAATACCTATAATAAAACGTGTGGTGCCATACCAAAAACAACACTCACTTTACAGGGGGAAGCCCTCAATTAATTTTACTTAGAAAACAGAAACTTGAAATCGCTGAGAATCTACCTAAAGATTTCAGGAGGTTTATGTAAGTTGATTTGTTCATTTATTGGTTCATTCATTTGTTCATTCAACAAATATATATTAAGTACCAACTATAAGCCAAGGCTGTGATAGGTACGGTGACAAACAAAGCAGACACAGTTCCTATATTCAGGGAGTTTACACTTTAACAGGAAAGACAGACAATTAAACAAGCAAAAACAATAACATGTAATAACATGTACAGAATATATTCTCTATTGAGCATTATACTAGAGTGCTTCGAAAACAGATGGGAAAAGCATTTAACCAAGATGGGGTTAGAAGGAAACACTTTCCTCAAGGTGAATAAAGAGTGTAAAAATTATCAAGTAGTGGGGACAGTTTATGCAAAAACTTGAGGGCAAGAAGTACCCCAAATGGAGAAAACTTAAAGTTCAAGATGAAACAGGGATTAGGCTGCAAGGGAGAGGGTGGTGGAAGTTGAGACATGAAAGATCTAATTTTTTTAATGAACTGAATTGAATTTACATTCAATAAAATGCATACATTTGAGGTCAAAAGAATTCTGACAAATGTATACATATGTAACTTACACTCCAATTAAAATATAGAACACTTCCATCTCCTGAGAAAGTTTGCTAGTGCCCCTGTATCTCCTCTTTTGCTTCCCCCATCTCTGACTCAGGTAAAAATTGCTCTGCTTTTCATCACTTTAATGGTTCGGTTTTACTTATTCTACAATTTCATATAAATATAATTTTTTCATATGAAATCTTGGGTTTTTTACTCAGCGTATTGGTGAAATTCTTCCACATTGTATGTATCAATAGTTTATTTCTTTTTTATTGCTGAGTATTTGATTTTGTGATGTACTATAATTTGTTTATCCACTCATTTGCTAGAATTCATTATTATTCAGGGTTTTTTTGCCACTGTACAGAAAGTGGCTATGAACATTTATGTACAAGTCTTTTTCTGAAAGTAAGTTTTCATTTCTTTTGCAGAAATACCTAAGAGAAGATTTGCTAGATCAAATGATAAGCATGTTCAACTTTAGAGAAATAGGCAAATTGTTCTTATAAGTGGTCATGCCATTTTATATCTCACCATAAATGTGTGAAAATTATTGCTTTTCCATCTTTGCCAGTACTTTATATTACCAATTCTTTTAATTTTAGTCATTCTATAATTATGAAATGATATTTCATTATGATTTTAATTGTATTTCTAGTAATGACCAGTAATGGCAGACATCAATTTTCACATGATTATTGGCCATTTGTATTTTGTCTTTTATAAAATGTGTTTACTTCACTTGCCACTTTTTATTTTGTTTTGTTTTGTTTTGTTTTCACTTGCCATTTTAAAAATTGGGTTATGGTTAGAGGCCCTATGTGGCTCAATCCGTTAAGCATCTGACTCTTGATTTCAGGTCAGGTCATGATCTCAGGGGTGTGGGGTCAAAGCCATGTAACTCCTCCTCACTCAGTAGAGAGTCGGCTTGAGATTCTCTCCCCTTCCCTCTCCCTCTACCCCTCCTCCCACTTGCACTCAACTGCATGCAATTGCATGCACTCTTTTCCTCTAAAATAAATAAATAAATCTTTTTAAAAATTGAGTTTATCGCTTTATCATTAAGTTGTAAGAGTTCTTTATATTCAAGTTCTTTATCAGTCATTTGTGTTATGAGTACTTTCTTTTAGTACGTGGCTTGTCATTTCACTTTCTTGAATTTCTCCTTTGAAAAGCAATTGGTTTGAATTTGGGGAAGTTCAATTTATTGATATCTTTTTTTATGGTTACTGGTCTTTCTGTTTGCCTATGTTTGCTTCTACAAGATTTATTCATCTTTGAATTTAGGGATACAATCCATTTTGAATTAATTTTGTATATGGTGTGAGGTAAGAGTTGAAGTCCATTGTTTTGCATATGAAAATTAGATTACAATTGTTTCAGAACCATTTATTGAAAAGACCGTTAATTTACCATTTAATTACCTTGTAGAAAATCACTTCTGTTTCTACTGACTTTTTCTGACTATATAATACATTTCTATGTTTTTTAAAATTTTTTTAAAGATTTATTTATTTATTTATTCATGATATACACAGAGATTGAGAGAGAGGCAGAGACACAGGAGGAGGGAGAAGCAGGCTCCACGCCGGGAGCCCGACGCGGGACTCGACCCCGGGACTCTAGGACCACGCCCTGGGCCAAAGGCAGGCGCCAAACCGCTGAGCCACCCAGGGATCCCCTCTATGTTCTTTTTTGATTGAATAACTAGATATTTTGGATAATGCATTGTAGAGAATTAGGATCTACTATCTTACTCACTTTTTACATGGCAACAAGTTCAAATACTGGCTAATCCCTCAGAATTTGTATGGGCTTGATTTTATGTTTTATTGGTGAGGAACTGTGGAAAGCCCAAGGTATTTTGCCAACCCCTCTAACTTAAGGGGACTCAATTGCCAAACTCAGTTGCTTTATGGATCTTGTTAGAGCTTGGTATTGGAATTTCTTAGGGTAATTCTATAGTAGGTTCTACTCTAGGGTATTGTCCTTACTCCTAAGATGCCTTTCTGGTGTCTCAGTTGGATGCCAGGAGTGTTTAAGAGGTGTTAGAGAAAATGTCTTTACTCTAGTAAGGCTGGAACTTCAATGTCTGCAGGTATTGCTTCACCTCCATGATGTCTGTTCAGCTCTCAAACTTATAACAGGTGGTATCTATTAAGCCTTGGGTAATTTGCCCTGAACACACACATACAGCTTACCTTCATGGACTTAAGGTCCATCACACAGATTTCTGGGACAGCTCCCTTCCACATCATGCCCCATCCGCCACATTCTAACTACCTTGGTATTTCAGAACTGAGCAATCATGAGGCTCACTTTGTGAGTTTCCCTCCGCAATGATCACAGGCTTAAACTGATTGTTGTGCATTGCCTAAAATGCAGTTGCTTGACATGTTTTGTCCAGTTTTTGAGATATTAATGGCAAAAAGACTAGCTTGGTATGATTTACTCCATGAGAGCTGGAAGCTGAAATTCTATTTAGATATTTAAGCAGAGAAGTAGAGTAACCTATTTGTACTTTAAAAGGATCACTCTGACTGTAGTCACAAGTGAATTGGTAAGGAACAAGATTAGGGACAGAAACACAACATGCAGGAGTGGCACAAACCTTGGGGAGAAATTACTTCTTTAATAAATATATATTTAGTGCTCACTATATTCTAGGCATTATTCTCATTTTAGTATTATCTCAATCATTACAAATCCTGTCATCTAAGTACTATTATATCTCCATTTTATAGATTGTAAAACTAAGGGACACAGAGGATAAGTGATTTGACCAAGGTATATAGTAGAGCTGGAACTGAACCCAGGTTGGCTGACTCCATACTCCATGATCTTTAACACATACATTTTTTTTCATTAATAAAAGGACTATGAAATTCTCTGTGAAAATGCACTTTGGCACAACTGCTGAGGGAAAGAGCTGAAATGAATTAGGAAATCATAAACTTATAATATGAAAAAAATGATGAAAAATTGCCATTCTTGCGTCAAAGAATGAAACAAAATATCTGTTATTTTGAAATAACTCTAATTGAGAGGTCAGAAAAAATGGCAGCTGAGGCTAAAATCAAAATATTCAGAAAGGTTGTGAGCTCAGAACATCTGGGTTTAGGTCAACATGTCATGAGTACCAAGTTAAGGATGTCTTCTGAATTTTGGTGATAAACAACCACTGAGATTAAAACATGCCATAGAAATTATGTTCTTAAAAATGCTGTTTACATTTGTTTATAGTTTTCTATAGACACCTGGGTGTCTATATAAAAAAATATAGTTTTCGGGACATCTGGGTGGCTCAGCGGTTGGGCATCTGCCTTTGGCTCAAGGTGTGATCCCGGGATCTGGGATCAAGTCCCACGACAGGCTCCCTGTGGGGAGCCTGCTTCTCCCTCTGCCTATGTCTCTCGTGAATAAATAAATAAGATGTTTTAAAAAAAGAAAACTCCGTCCAGCTGATAGCCCAAATATATGACATAAGCCATATGCTTCTTCTGCTGATATGAAAGAGAATGATATAAATGCCACTAAGAGTAGTGACTGGTTTGCTGGGGAATTGATGTTCTTTATTAGTGTTTTAACTTCAGATAATTGGGAAAACTATGCTTAGGCATATTCTCAAAAGGAGTTCCACTGGCATATCTCCTTGTAAAGATGGGTTTATTTGGAGGGGCACTAGGATGATAAAAACATGGCTAGTGTGAAAAGAGAATGAGATTCACCACGTCTATAGATTTCCAACTCTACTCAAAATATACATGAATCCAGATCTTCATATAAGAGACACTGTAATCAAAATAGCACAGATTTTGATGAGAGATTAATCTAGATTCAAATTTTGTTTATCTAATCTTGACCAAGTTAAGTGAATTTTCTGAATTTTGATTTCTTTATCTATTAAAAAAGCTTTAATGACAGTAGTGGGTTGAATTGTAATCCCTACATGTTTATGTTCTAACACCTAGAACCTGTTAATGTGACCTCATTTGGAAAAAGAGTCTTTGCAGATATAATGAAGTTAAAGATCTTGAGGCATAATTCAGGATATTCTGAGTCCAGTGACAAGTGCCCTCATAAGAGACAACACAGAGGAGAGACACATAGGGAGAGGAGAAGGCCATGTAAAGATGAAGGTAGAGATTGGAATTATTCAACATGCCAAGAAATTCTTGAGCCATGGGAGGCTGGAAGAGGCAAGGAAAGATATTCCACTTAGAGTCTTCAAAGAGCGCACAGCCCTGCAGATCTCTTGGTTTCCACCATTTGTTCTCTAGAATTATGAGCGTACAGGTGAGTTTAAGCTGTCCAGTTTATGGTAATTTGTTACAGTAGAAAACAAATACAGTCACCTCACAGGATCTCTGTAGGGAATGGAGATAGACCAGTACATAACCCAAGTAAAGATTTAATGAATGTTAACTACTGTGGTAATAATACATGATATTTCAAACAAAAAGCAATGTTCTTGAACTTACCAAGTTTCCCAACACATTTTTTTTCTGCCACAGAAGGACATATTTATGATGGATCATTTTGAGGTGTTGAAGATATGCATGGTCATAAGATATCTCATGGAACCAAGGACCAAGGGTCTTTTATTCTAATATAAGTTTATAAAAAAATGTTTATAAGGTTGAGTGTCCAGGTTATTTCCAAAAATGTTCAAAAGAAACTAAAGAATCTCAAAGTGTAGGGTTATCAAGAAACTTCAATTTTTTTGGCAGCTGATAGAAAATTCACATGCAAGAAGAGGTCTCCCTTTATTGAAGACAAGATTTTAAAAGCCCATTTCAGAGGAGAAGCTATGCTTCCAGCACCTGAATAGAAATAGATGTGCTTTAGGTAAGATAGGAGGAAAAATTTATTAATGGCTCCAGAAAAAATAAGAATGAACTGGACGATAGAAAATGCTCCAAGCTCAAATTCTAGCCCCTCCTCCATATCTTTAGGAAAACTATAGACAAAAATATGACTTGAGTTTTCCTTTCTTCCTCTTTCCCACCCCTCTTGCCTTCCCTCCCTTCTTTTCTTCCATTGCCAAAAGGTAAAAAGTGTGGAGAGACTGGTCTTCAAATCCAGAGTAACAGAAAATCAAGAGGGTGTGTGAAAGTAAGAATGCAAAGACAAAATGATACATGTGTTAATTAGCCTTCCCTTAGATCCAGCCACTTCAAAGACAAGTTAGGGTACAAGGGAAAGATTTGTGCAAAGAATTGCTGAAGATTAAGCTAAAGTTTTGATGTTCATTTTCTTTTTGCAAAACTCCTTTCATCAAACACACAGTTCTGAACTGAAAACATTTTACCAATAAATTTCAAGATACCTGAAATGAAAATATTTTCCTAAGGTGGAAAATTAAGTTCTGAGGTGGAAATATTTTTCACATTCAAAAATCTAGTTATAGAATGTATTTTTTTAGGGAAACATACATGTCTTGAAAGATGGTTATTTTTAAGTAATAAGACTACTGCAATTGAAACATGGTTATAATTTTGGTTACAATCAGTTGCAGTAAAACTAATTGATCCAGTTCATAAATGTCTAATAAAGATTGAATTATCAGTAAAACTATGTGCTATATGTAACATGATATCTTTGAAATTTCTTTTTTTTTAATTTATTTATTTGTGGGGGAAGGGAGAGACTGCATGTGAATAGGGGGAAGGGTAGAGGGAGAGAGAGAATCTCAAGCAGATGCCCTGCTGAGCATGGAGTCTGACATGGGCTTGATCTCAGGATCTACGGTCATGACTTAAACCAAAATCAAGAGTCGGATGCTTAAGCAACTACTCCACCCAAGTGCCACTTGATATTTATTTTGGGGGGCACGTGGGTGGCTTAGTCCATTAAATGGCTGCCTTCAGCTCAGGTTAGGATCCCAGAGTCCTGGGATTGAGCCCTGCATTGGGCTTCCTACTTCATGGGGAGTCTGCTTCTCCCTCTCTGTCTGCCCCTCCTCCCACTCATGTGCTCCTGTGTTCTATCTCTACTACATAAATAAAACCTTTAAAAAATTGATCAATCTAAGGGGACTGAACATATAAAATATACATCATATTATCAGAGATATAGTACATAGTAAATTTTCTGAGTCTGTAATAAACAAAACACAATTCAGGTGACGTAGGGTAAATATATTAGAATTGGGAAGCTTTATGGCAGAGAAGTAGATTTGAATTAAACATTGAAGAAGATTGAAGGCTATCAGCAGAGTTAAACTTCATAAAGGCAAGTTAGTTAAACTCCCAGGATTATAAAGATGAGGGTAGGGAAGGGAGAAAGGGATATTAACGTTTTCTCACCTCACTGAGGACTACATTTGGATGAGAACTCATATGTTTGAATACAGTAATTGTATTCAGCATTCACTTATCAAATGGGGGAAATAGCAAAGGGGTAAATGAAGGCCTAACAATTAGGGAGATAGAAGTAAAAAGAATAGGAGGTATATTCTCTGATACTCTTTAGGCTCACAAACAAGGAGCTAAACTGCAGTGGTATACTGAGAAATTGGAAAAAATTTTAAAATGAAAATGTAGCCTCCTTAGGTTGAAATTTTGCCCGAGTGGGTAGATTGGTTAGTCTGGACCCTTTGGAGACTTTTAAGCATTCCGAAATGCCTCCAATGGGTATAGAATGCCAAGAATGTGCACAAATTTGGTATTTAAAATTCTAGACTTGCATTTGCTAATCCAATTAAGTCTAGCTTTGCCAGACACAGGGGCTGATCTCCACCTCGAATCATGTAGCTGAAACAGAAAGACTCAAAGAATCTGTCTGAAGAAAAACTCATTTTAAGGCCTAAAATGACTGTAAACAACTAAGGTCACTAACATTTCCTTGAAATTGATCATTGCTACTAGCTTCCACTCCCTCCAAAAAAGATTACATAAAATGGACAAAATAGGAAACTGTCAGTGTTACAAATGTATTTTAGTTTTTGAACATTTTTATGTTTAAATTTATATTTATCCTTTACTCATATATTCCCATTCTTGGAAGCACATATCTTATCTATTCCACTTAATCATGCAATTTTTTGTTCAAGTTTATTTCTAGTATTTTAAAAGATATTTCTAATGAAATCATTAACTCTCATATGATAGTGTGTGTACCTTATCATCCCAACAAAATGGTAAGCACCCTAAAAGAAGAGGCCATATCATGTACTTCTTTTATAACCTCTTGATGCCTAGTACTGTCATGTTAGACCATGACTAATGTGTTGATTTGATTTTCATGAAATCAATTCCTACCTAGCATTTTTATATTAGCAGATGTTACTTTACACTATTAGGAAATTTGCTTTGTAGTAGACTATATATGGAGCTTTTTAAATAAAGGTGGAAAGATAGGTTTGTATCATAAAATTCTGAAATCCTTAATTTTCTGTTAAACATGGCAAATTGAATGCATATTTAATCCCTGCAATGTCCAAAAATCAGTACAAAAAGATTTCTAAGTGTATAAACCCCACAAAAAAAAGAGTGGAAAAAAATAAAGAAATAAGATATTTAAACATAATTTTGGGAGATGGAAAAATAGATAATTGAGTGGTCCCTAATTTAACAGAGCAGATGTTAAAAATTAAGTGCCCACAGAAAGTAATGCCAAATAGGAGCAGGATAATTTATGCTGCAAAATCTAGAAATGGTCAGAAATTAGACACAAGATATCTATGAAAACAGGGAACATCCTAGAATGGGACTAACTGAGAGTGTGAATAAAGTCCCTCGCTTCATGCGAATGAATGTAATAACAGCTTAGAGATCAAATATCAAACTTCTTAGCAATGTAAAAAGCTAAATGATAATAGAGCAATGCCTTTCTAACTAAGGGCAAAAAAAGAGATCTGTAACCTACAGTTCAAAACCAAATTATCAATGGAATAAATATATATCCAGATATATAAGGTAAAAAAAATATTACCTTTGATGACATCTTTCTTGGACAGCTGATGGAGGATGTGGTATAACCTCCCCCTCCACATTTCTGTCTTTTAAACTATGTATCTCTATTACTTGGATTATAAAATTATATTACAAAACAGTAAAATCAAAGAAATAAAAAGCAATACAAAATTAAGAACCAAGCTCACAAAGTTTTGAAATCTCCAAATATTGAATATACTATGATTTAAACTTAGAGTAAAATAATCCATGGGTTAAATGGGTTTCTTCAAAAGGAAGGAGGTTTTCCTGATTTTATAAAGAACTGCCAAATTCCTGGCATTTCCAGAAAAAGGAGTACCATGATAATCAAAGTTCTGATCTAACACATAAACCAGATGACATTATGTCCAAAGCTTCCAGTCCAATGATTTTAATACTCCAGGTCAAGCCATATTCCTTAAAATGACCATCACCGTTCCAGAAGAGCTGCACCCAACCTCTCTGACCTCATCTCCAAATCCCCTTCCTCATTCTACTCTAGCCCTGCAGTCTTCCTTGTTTCTTGACTACATCAAGCATATTCTGCTGCAGGGCCTTTGCATTTGCTGTTTCCTCTGCTTGGGATAATCATCTCTCTGTCTGTGGACCTCTCTTCATTTCTTCCAGATCTTCTTTATGACAAAGGAATCCCCTGGTCACTGTGTATAAAATAATACTTCCCACCTCTCACACATACATATTTCCCTTTAATACTGTTTTATTTTACTTCAGATCCCTTTGTCACCAAATGGGCTGATAAGAATGCATTGAGGGTTGGAGTTGAAAAACTACAAAAAATGAGAGAACTCCAGGGAAGCAAAGGAAACAAAGCCAAAGAGGTAAGCATGTACAAGAAATAAAGGGACAGTGAAAAGACCCATCTGACTGATTCTGGAATTACATTTGAGAGATGAAGATGAGACAAATTAGTAAAACAGTTGTGATCAAGTTCTGGAAAATCTTTATGTCTTATATAATGAGATACATTTAGAAGTTTTCAATCAGGATTTAATATGAAAATATCTTAGTGATGTGACCTAGTACTAATAAACAGGATAGCTTAGGAAAGAAAGAGGTTGGAGGCCTAGCAACCAATTAGCAGGCAGCTCCTCAAGTAGAGGTAATTTCAAATATAACAGAAAGGATAAAAAGAATCAGGACTTCAAGACTCACTATAAAAAAGAAAAAAGAAAAGGGATTAATCAAAGAATTAGGAAGTTTAAACTTTAGGTATATTAAAGTAATGATAATGATGCCAAAGACTGGAATAAATATGTCAAAAGACAGTAATTTTTTATGAGAAAGTTGAAAGTGTGGTTCTGGTTCTAATTGTATTTTGGGATGACACTGAGGTTTTAATGAAGGAAATGATTAGCTGTAAAATACAAACACAGAAAAAAATCCTGTCAGTAAATAGGGATTATATAGATAGGGAGATTTATCTGTTTAGAAATAATTATGGTGAGAGAAGAAGACTTCTGAGAAAGACAGTAAAGAGAGTAGAGTACTTCATATTGCACCTTGGGAAATGTCATATTGGGAAATTCGGGGCAGAAAGAAGAGCCAAGAAAGTAGAGAAGAAACTGTTGAAGAAATGAATGAAAAAATAGGCCATTGTAATGTGGAAGTTAGAAAAAAAGAAATTTTCTTTTTTTAAAAGGATTTTTTAAAAAGGATTTTTAAAAAGGTATTTATTTGAGAGAAAGAGAAAGCAGAGTGAGTGAGACAGAACATGAGTTGTAGGGGAGAGGGGCAAAGGGAGAGGGAGAAGCAGGTGCCTTGCTTAGCAGGGAGCCAACTGCAGGATTTGATCCCAGGACCATGGGATCATGACCTGAACCAAAGGCAGATGCTCAACCAACTGAGCCACCCAGGCACCCTAGAAAAAGGTGCCTTTTTCTTAAAGAAAGTGATGCTAGGTGATTTCAAATGCACAAAAGTCCAAGGGAATTACTGAAAAAGTCTTTGAGATAATCAAGGCTTAGCATCCTGAAAAAAACAAAACAAAAATGAATTGCAGCAGACCCTTAACATTGTCTAAGACCTAATTTATCAAGTTTCCATGATAACATATTATTCTTCAACTCTAAAAATTGGGGATTTTAATGTCTACTTGATGGAGTTGTTATAAGAAATATGTTACTATACTAAAATATAAATGGCAACTCTGTGTTGAGATCAGATTCTAGACAAGTGGATAGACAGTCATTACAAAAATGTTCTGGTTACCTACTTTTGTGTAATGAACCATCTGAAACTCAGCAGCCTAAAGGAAACATATATGTTTCATCATCATTCTTTGTCATGAGTCTGGGGGTTGACTGGGCTCAGCTAGGCAGTTTTTGCTCAGGGTATCTTACATGGTTATAGTCAGACAATGGCTGGGGACTAGAGTCATCTCACAATTCTTGTAGTTAATGCCTTTGGCTGAGATCTCAGCTGAGATACTGGTCAGAATACCTACATGTGTACTCTCCATATGGCCTGGGTTTCCTCATAGCATGGGGCTGGGTTCCAAAAGAAAGCATCCCAAGAGGAAGACAGACAGATCACCTTATAGCATCTGGCCTTGGAAATAATGCGGTGTCACTGGTGCCATATTCTATTTGTTAAAGCAAGTCATTAAGGCCAGGCCTTACTCATGGGAAGAATGAGATTCCACTTTTTGATGGGAAGAGAAGCAAAGAATTTGTGGGTATGTTTAGAACTACCAACGTAAGTGACTTTCTCTTAACTACAGCCCTACATGTTTAATGTAAATTCATGCCTTAGAAGAATTATCTGAGGTCTTGAGGACCTGGCTGGTATGGTTGAAAGATTGGTTAATTACAGGTGGAATTGAGCATGTTAGCAAATATTTTGAGGCTAGAGAAGGGATTTACAAATATAGAAAGGAAGATGAAAATTCTTAGGTCCGTGTGTTAGGTTCTGGATGGGAACTGAGAGTATTGATGTGATGAAAACTCATTTTTAAAACACACACACATGCAAACATATACACATATATAGGTAGATTTAAAAGCACAGATTTATGTGTATGTAAATACATGATACATGCACAAATACGTTTCCTACCTCTCTCTGCTGAGTGGATCTAGCAACAATAACCACCCCAATAACAATAAGCATACTAAACATCAAGATCTTCAATTCTAAACACCATCTTTTGCTAAAAGAAACCAGGCCTTCTTAGAGAAACTGGGGTGGGAGAAAGTATAAAGTGAGCCTGGGATTGCTTGTTATGCCAGAAAAAAAGGTTCCTAAAAGAAAAATGCAAGCATGTCAACTGACGCAGATTATCAGTTTAAAGTGGCTGTCACAAACCAAATCTGAGAATTTTAACACCAAAATAATGATAGTAATATATATATGAAATCCATTGAAAAAACAAGAATCTATGCATCCATACTGATATAAATTAAAGAGAGAGAAGGAGCATAATGGGGGATACCTGGGTGGCTCAGTGGTTGAGCATCTGCCTTTGGCTCAGGGTGTGATTTCAGGGCCCAGGGTCGAGTCCCACATGGGGTTCCCTGTGAGGAGCCTGCTTCTCCCTCTATGTCTCTGCCCCTCTCTCTGTGTTTCACATGAATAAATAAATAAAATCTTTTTTTAAAAAAAGTAGCATAAGGGGATCTCTGTGTGGCTCAGTGGTTTAGTACCTGCCTTTGGCCCAGGGCACGATCCTGGAGTCCCGGGATCGAGTCCCCCGTCGGGCTCCTGGCATGGAGCCTGCTTCTCCCTCTGCCTGTGTCTCTGCCTCTCTCTCTCTCTATGTCTATCATGAATAAATAATTTTTTTAAGTAGCATAATGGTTAATTTTATGTGTCAACTTGACTGGGCCACAGGGTGCCTAGATATTTGGCCAAATATTATTCTGGGTATGTCTATGAGAGCATTTGGATAAAATTAATATTTGAATTGGTATACTGAGGACAGCAGATTGTTCTACCTAAAGCAGATGGGCTTTATCCAATCTACTGGAGGCCTACCTAGAAAAAGAAAAAGAACTTGGACTAGAAATTACACCATTAGCAATTAGATTCAAGCCAAAATTATACTATGAGCTCTCCTGAGTCTCCAAGCTTACCAAATGCAGATTGTGGGTCTTCTCAGCCTCTATAATATAAACCAATTCCTTATGATCTCTTTATATCTGTGTGTGTGTGTGTGTGTGTGTGTGCGTGTGCATCTGCGTATCTTGCATCCTATTGGGTTTTGTTTCTCTGGAGAACCCTGACTAGAACAGAATTTTAAGGATGATTTTTCTGGATTGGTTCTAGGCTTTCCAGAATTGCATCTGTAACCTGATTAAATTTAGGGACACTAATGACTCTATTTCCAGAGGTTTAAATTATACCAATAGTCCATGATACTATTGGATACTCCTAATCAACCATTTATAAGAAGCAAGGGGCTAGGAAACTGTGCATATGATACTTTTGAACATTTCTGGAAAACTAAGAAACATATTGAGATTGCTGTTTGCTCTCAATTAGCTGGACAAAGTATTGAAAGAAAAGGATGGTCTCAGGGATTCAAATTCTCAGCTTAAGCATAAAAATCTGAAAGCTTCCATGGGTACCCTGAAAAGAGATCCCTATACCCTATAGTTGCAGGACTGAGATTGCTGAAAATTAAACACACAATCTCATCCTGCATCTGGTTGAATTACACTACAATTTGAACACCCACTCTCACACGGTGTTTACTGTTAAAGTGGGGACACTGATGAGGAAAGAATGGGATCCTGTAAATTGGAATAAAGGTATGTGAAAAGACTGATGATGCTAGGGACATTGAGTCCCTAAATTCTGATGAGTCTTCTTTGGCAGTGAAAGCAGCCTTTCTAACCCCTTACTCCCAATGAAAACAGCCTCACCACACTCAGGAGAAATGGCCTCCCCACTCCAGTAGCAGTAGCTTCCCCACTACTAGTGGTAGCAGCAGCCTCTCCACCCACTCCACCCTCACCCTGTTTTAAGGGGATTATTCCTGCATTGTCTAAGAAAACTGTAATGGCTTCCTCTAATGTAGCTGCCATGCAAGGCAATGCTGATTCTCTTCATGACCCATTCCCATAAAGCCTCTTTGTTTTTTTTTTAAATCTATAACTAGACTCGTTGCAGTAGGCCACTAAAGGTGAGGTATGAAGTATAACTCATGAGGAAGTATATACTATATTCCAAAAGGACTCCTTAAGTTTCCTAATTTATACAGACAGAAATCTGTAGAATATGTGTGTAAAACAATATTGAGGGTGTGGGATAATGTTGCAAGGAACATAAATTTGGATCAGGCTAAATTTATTAATAAAATCTCACTAAGCAGAGATTCTGCATTTAATGCTGCAGCTTGGAGTCAGGAAGGGCTCTCACTGTTTGGTTGGCTGAAACATGGACTTAAAAAAGGTAGTCTATAGTGAACAAATTAGAAATGCCAGACCTGCCCTGGTTTAATGGAAAGGGATTCAAAGGCTTAGAAAGATTGGAACGTTAGAGTAAATTTGTAATTTAATATCTATTCACTCACACTGGGAGGGTTTAAGCGGCAGGACTTTCACCATTACTGTGAGAAATAAATTGGTAAGGAGAATCCTGGCATCCTTGAAGAACTCTATGATAGTTCTTCTCTAAAGGTCAGACCTTACAGTGGGAACTAAAGTCACTGAATTGAGAAATCTAAATGTAATGAGAGAAATTGGGTTTCAGAGAGGCAGGGGTCAAGTGGAGGCACCCAATCACCAAAGCAAGGTTGGCATGGTTACAGTAATGGGCTACAGAATCAAAGCAGCTATTAGAATAGTCTGACTTATATGCAGCTATGGCATTGAGTATTTGATTGTGGTGTTCCTAAAAGTGGAACATATCTAGAAACTACTAAATTCTACTTGATTTGTATAAGCAGAAAAATTCTAGGTCAAGTGAACAAAAGTTTAAACATAAAAACAGAGCGACATTCTCTCAATCAGTTCCCAAACTTGAGCCAGTTCACCAACCCAAACCCTGAATGATGGGGAAGCCTGACAAAAATTTATACTGCCAATATTTCTCCTACCTCTCCCCAAAGAGACTTACATCTTTTTATCAGGGTAACTCACTGGGGAAAAGTAAATAATCAAAGCTTTCTGGGACTACTGGACACTCGCTCTGAGTTGACATGAACTCCAGGAGACCTAAATGTCATTGTAGTCTACCAGTCAGCATAGAGTCCTATGGAGATCAAATGATCAATGTAGTATTACCTCAGGTCTATCTCACAGTATGCCCTGTGGGTCCCCAAACCCATACTGTGGTTAATTCTCCAGTTCCAGAATACAGAGTTAGAATAGACATACTTAGCCACTAGCAGGATCCCCACATTAATTCCCTGACCTGTGGAGTTAGGACTATTATTGTGGGAAAGGCCAAGGGAAGTCTCTAAAACTGTTAGGCAAACAAAAGCAATACCACATCCACAGAGGGATTACATAAATTAATGCCACCATCAAGACCTTGAAAGATGTAGAGGCAATGATTCCCACCACATCGTTATTCAATTCACTTATTTGGTCTGTATAGAAGAACGATGGATCTTGGAGAATGACTGTGGATTATCCTAAGTGTATCCAATTGCAGTTGTTGTATCAGATGTAGTTTCATGTTTGAACAACTTAATATATCTCCTTTTAGCTTATATACAAATGCTTTTTTTTTCTCCCTATAGGCTCATGATCACCCTGGAGAATAGCACCATATCCAGAACCCAGTGTTAGTTGTTGATGCCTGCAGATTGGTCACTGAACTCTGGCAGTGGCCAGATTGACCTTGATATGTGCAAATCCATGTTCCTAAACCCATATATAACCTTCATCCCAGCCACCATGGCCACTTTGTTCACGAGTGGTCAGGGTAATCAGCCAACTACCAGGTGGCAGATTGATTGCACTGGACCACTTCCATGATGAAAAGGGGATCATTTTATTTTACTTAGATTGACACTTTGGATATGGATTTGCCTTCCCTGGATGCATGATTCTGCCAAAACTACCATCCATGGATTTACAGCTTTTTCTACCATCATGGTATTCCACATAACATGCATCTGATTAAAGAACTCACTTCAAAGCAAAAGAAGTGTAGAAATGGTCCAATGTTCATGGAATTCACTGGTTTTACCATCTTTCTCACTACCCTGAAGCAGCTATTTTGATAGAATGGTGAAATGGCTTTTTAAAGACTCAGTTACAACACCAGTTAGGGGGGCAGCCCAGGTGGCTCAGTGGTTTAGCGCTGCCTTCAGCCCAGGGCCTGATCCTGGAGACCTGGGATCAAGCTCCATGTCAGGCTCCCTGCATGGAGCCTGCTTCTCCCTCTGCCTGTGTCTCTGTCTCCCTCTCTCTCTCTCTCTGTGTCTCTCATGAATAAATAAATAAAATCTTTTTTTTTTTTTTTTTAAATAAATAAAATCTTAAAAAAAAAAAACCCACCAGTTAGGTGGAATACCTTGCAGGGCTGAAGCAAGGTTCTCCAGAAGGCTATATATGCTCTGAGTCATCATCCAGTATATGAGTCCAGGAGCCAAGGGGTGGAAGTGGCCGTGGCACTTCTATCACTTCAAGTGACCTACCAACTAGTAAAATTTTTGGTTCCTCTTCCTATGATATTATGCTCTGCTGCCTAGAAATCTTAGTTCCAAGGGGAGAGATGCTTCTACAAGGGGACACAACAATGATTTCATTGAACTGAAAGTTAAGACTGTCATCTAGTGCCTTTGGGTTTTCTCATTGTGAATAAACAGGCAAAGAATAGGCAGTTATGGGGTTTGCCTGAGTGGCTCAGTGGCTGAGCGTCTGCCTTTGACTTGGGGCATGATCCCGGGATCCAGGATTGAGTCCATATTGGGCTCCCTGCACGGAGCCTGCTTCTCCCTCTGCCTGTGTCTCTGTCTCTGTCTCTGTCTCTCTCTCTCTCTCTCTCTCTGTCTCTCATGAATAAATAAATCTTTAAAAAGAAAAAAGAATAGGCAGTTACTGTGCTGTTTGGGGTGACTGATCCTGACTACCAAAGAAAAATTGGCCTGTTACTCCACAACGGAAGTAAGGAAGAGTATGTCTGGAATATTCAAGACCCCTTTGGGCATTTCTTAGTATTACTGTTACCTGTGAGTAAGGTCAATAGAAAACTGCAACAACCCAATCCAGGCAAGACTGACTGACTAATGACCCAGACTCTTCAGGAGTTACGCCACTGGTAACTAACCATAACTAGTTGAGGTGCTTGCTGATGGCAAAGGTTATAGGCTGGGTAGTGGAAGAAGTTAATTATAAATATCAACCATGACCATGTAAGCAGTTACAGAAATGAGGACTGTAATTGCCATGAGTTTTTTTCTCCTTATTTTGTTATGAATATGCTTGTATAAAAAATCTTTCTTTTCCTCCCTTTTGCCTTTAAGATTTATTAAGTTTGTATCATATCTACTAAGTATTATTAACCTTGTATAGTAATACTTTGTTAAGTTATTAGTTATTAAGGAGAAGAGTGAATATCACTCAAGGATTCTAACTCCTCTTCTGAGAAAGGGGTTAATGTGGTTTTGGTTGTATGCTGGACAGGTATACTATGTTAGGTGGGATTTTTGACCTTGTTCTTGTCTTTGTTTGGAGATTCAGTATGGCTTAAGGAGATGGGCATGAGTTCCAAGTTGACAAGGGTTGGACTTATGATGATTAACTTTATGTGTCAATTTGACTGGCCACAGTTTGCTCAGATATTTGGTTAAACATTATTCTGGGTGTGTCTGTAACGATGTTTCTAGATAAAATGAACATTTCAATCAGCAGAATGAGTAAAACAGACTGCTCTCCCTAATGGGTTTTGGCTTTGTCCAAGTTGTAGAACTTGGGATTTGGACTTAGACTAGAATTTATACTATTGGCTCTTCTGGTTATCAGGACTTTGAACTCAGACTGGACCTTATTAGCTCTCCTAGTTCTCACGCCTTTAGACTCCAACGGGAACTATATATACCACTAGCTCTCTGGATATCCAGATTGCTGACTTCTCAGCCTTCATAACCACATGAGTCAATTCCTTGTAATAAGCCTTTTTACATGTATTTGTTCTTGTCTTCATCTGTTTGGGCTGCTATAACATAATACAAAAAAAAATCAAGATCATAAAAACAAGGGAAACAATAAGGAATCATTATGGGTTGAAGCACCTAAAGAGATATAACAACTAAATATAGCTCATGATCTGAATTGGATGCTAGACCAGAAAGGAATAAGAGGTACAATAGTACAGTTGGTGCAATCCAAATAGAGCCTGTGGATTGGGAAACAGTGTTGTATGACTATTGATTTCTTTGTATATTGGTATTTAGTTATGTAGGAGAGTGGTATTGTTTTTTGAAAAATACACACCAGAGGATTAAAGAGAAAGAGAGAGGGAACAAATGTGGAGAATGTTAACATTTGGAGAACCTGTGTGAGGGAACATGGTAGGGTTGTGTTTTCTTTTGTATTATGGTAATTTTTCTCCCAGTTTGAAATTATTTCAAAATAAATAATATAAAAAGAGGTTCTTAGAAATGTATATCTTCTACCAAAGTTTCCTGATCCACCACCAAATTAATCTATATCTTTATTTATCTTTATTCCTTTCTCCTTATTCCACCACTAAATCATCCATGCTTTTCCCCACAATTTCTATTTATTCTTTTCAAGAAAATCCTGAGATTTATTAAACCAAACACAGAAAAAAAGATGCAGTCTCATTCTTGGTGAATTGTCTTTATGTATATCCTCCCCTTTTCCTCATCTTAACTTTGAGAGTAGTGCCTGAATCTGAGCAGAGACTGTATACATCTGCAACCAATTTCTCATTTTCAACAACTACATAGGCCAAATTCATTATACACATTTAATTCAGGGAACTCCCAAATATTGGGGGCTGAAGTATGACCAAGTATATCTACAGTACCACTAAGCAAAAAAATCATTATAATATAAGAACATGCCACTGACTCAAGGAACCTGGCTTCAAAAAGCGAGAAACTAAAATATGGAAAAATATCACATTCTTCTCAGATGCCCCTAAGTCTAAAACTGGTGATGTCCGGTGCATTTGCCATGACCACAAAAAATGTTCCTTTCTTCCAGAAATGCACATTCATTTGATCCTTATGAAACTGCAACTCTCCAATTCAAATCAGAACCCAGACCGTGGGCTTAAGAGACTGTTTTGATAACAACCAAAAAATTCAGAATGTTTTACAGACACCATACTGGGAAAGATCCAGTAAAGGAAATAACTTTACTCAACAGGAGATCCCTCAGGAGGATCCATATTATGATTTAGTCAATACCAATCAAGAAGGTGGGTGGTAGCAAGTGAGGTTCTTTACCCAGAAGCCAATTGTGCACAGAAGTAAAGAAAACAGTTAAAACAGATTAGAGGCTAGACAAATTCACAATTATATTTTGTCACTGGATCATATTCTACCTAAAGCTGCACCAAATATTTTTAATTCCTAGTACTAAAAAAAAAAGTAAGGAAGTAAAAGAAGAAAGAGACATTGGCATAGAATATAAAGAATTCTTTCTCTAAGTAAATGGTGCACATTTTCTTCATATTTTCTCTAACATTTTTACAATTGGGAAAACACCCCAGCAGGCTACAAATATTTATGTATAGTCTAACCTCTTCAAGTGTTTTCCTATTACCAGGCCTGATGTTTCATAGCACATGATGAGTTGGTGGTGATTCTTTAATGGGTCTTTTCCAAAATTAAGTACCAAACCTCTCTGGTGATTTAGAGTTGAATGTGCATGTGCTTCTACCATCCTTATAGCATACTGTCATAAAACAGAACAAATATTTTTTAAAAATTAAAAAAAATTTATATCTACATTTTAGCTTATTCTAAATTGGTAAAGTTGGCACCGTAAGTCATTTGGCTTTTTAGGTTTTCTAGATAGTTATATTTCTTTTTAATTAAGATTTTTTTTATTTATTCATGAGAGACAGAGAGGGAGAGAGGCAGAGACACAGGCACAGGGAAAAGCAGGCTCCATGCAGGGAGCCCGAAGTGGGACTCGATCCCAGGTCTCCAGGATCATGCCCTGGGCCGAAGGCAGGTGCTAAACCGCTGAGCCACCCAGGTGTCCCTGGATAGTTATATTTCATTCATTAAGACACTGGATTTACTATCTATATAAGTTATAGAGAAAAGACTAAGAATTTTCATCTCAAAAAGCAGCATCTCCTATAAACCAGTTACAACATCAGATGGAAAGATACTTCTATGTCAAACCTGTTTCACCCAAAGTATTCATGAAGATGGCAGCATCCTACCTTTTTGTGCATAGTGCAATTCTAAGTCATTATAGCCAAAAGTATTGGGTAAACCTAAAAAAAGGGGTGTGAAGGGAGAAAACATAAGGAAATAAAAGAAAATTGAAATGTATTTAGGTCATCACTGATGAATTTAATGACTGATGAGAGTTTCTAGTTTTTACTGGCATTATTTCAACATATGTTGTTCATGTTTATCATTCTTGGTGACAGTGGGGGCATCTTCCACTCCTGCTGAGAGAAGTCTGGATCACCAAGAAGGGTACTATAAAAGTCATCATGATGCTGGCACAGTTGTTGTGATAGACAGATTATACTATCTGGCAGAAACTATAATACCAGCAGTAAAACAGGAACACATTGCTAGCTCCCTGCAGCTTTCCAGAAAGACTAGGCACTTGTGGAAAAGTTATGTTTACTCAGAGAAGCTCATTCTTCTATGACCAGGGGAAAGATCATAAAAGTTTAGTTTGTGACTCTTGGTCAGCCAGCCTAACCTAGCTTTACTCCCCCACTACTATACCAGCCACTCATGACGAGGCACCTTAATAATAATCATAAACTTTACACACTTATACAAAATTTTCAGGGGAACCTGGGATCAACATGTAAAAAGGAATCTATATTGAGAACACCACCATAAGAATAAACAGTAGACTGCCCATAATCTTTATGAAGCTGTCCTCAAGGAGGACCAGAATTTATGCTGCCTCTTAAAGGATATATAGCATTTAAATAGAAGGATAGGAGGTAAAAGGGGAAAAGTAGAGGAAATATTCTAGATGAGGGGAACCATGTCCAAATGGTAGGAAAGTAAAAAGTTTAGGCAACAAGTGAGTAGGGCTGTTTGATCAGAGCAAGGATTCTTGTAGGTAAGTAGTAAAAACAAAGAAAAGCACTGTAAAGGATATTGCATACAAGTTTAAGAATTTGAACTTTAGTCCTTGCTGTTAAGTGTTACCAAAGGAGACTTCATTAGAAATTGAGGAAAACCACATGTTGTGATGATTTTACCAAGGCTGTATGAATGATAACTTTGGGCCACCTTTTCTTTTTTTTTTTTCTTAAGATTTTATTTATTTATTCATAAGAGACACACAGAGAGGAGAGAGAGGCAGAGACGCAGGCAGAGGGAGAAGCAGGCTCCACGCAGGGAGCCTGACGCGGGACTCGATTCCGGGTCTCCAGGTTTACACCCTGGGCCGAAGGCAGTGCTAAACCGCTGAGCCACCTGGAGTTGCCCCTGGGCCACCTTTTCATGTGACATAAATAGCATTACCTCTCCTAATAGTGACAGAATCCTGTTCTGTTTTACACAACTGGATGTTGATAGAGCTACCACTTGTGTCAAGGTCTTTTAGGCATGCCTTTTGAGCCCTCAAGTTAGTAATCTCTGAGCAGACATTCCAGACACTTAGAATAAAACCAAAGCAATCATAAATGGCATCAATCCAATTTGCATAGCACCTTTCCTCCAAAATGCTTTCAATACTAAAGAGAGCCTGGCTCTTCACAACAAGGTCATACCAAAACTCACTAAACTGCTTGCTTAAGAGGAATGAAATCCTTGAACACATGCGTCTGTAAACTCCACCATTCCCATTATAGCTTTACAGGGTAGTGTCACAGATCAGAAAGTGGCCAGCATCAGAATATTTCCAACTCCTAAGTAGAAGCAAGTGCTGCTCTAAAGGTCTATAGCACTGACCCAGGTAGGGAATGCATGCTGATAACCCTTGGCTAGCTCCTCTGAACCAAAGAAATGAACCCCTATATTTGACCTCTGGCTTTCCACATAGCCTTGACAGGCTTATTTTCAGCAAATAATCTTTTTTAAAAATCACTATTGTATAATACTCTTCCACATTTCCACAATGCCCGAAAAACCAAGTTCAGACACATTAATCAGAAGCTTGAGGCCTGAGGTCTTTCCTAAATACTCATTGCCACTAGTTTCATTAATTCCACTTCCCCTCTCTTCTATACAACACTGTCTTCTCTCTATCCCTAAATGTGTTACACTCATTCTCACCCAACAATGTTCACTAATGGTAGATCTCTTGCCTGAAACATCCCTCTGTATAACTTATTCAATCTCCATGAAGTCATCCATATTTATATAAAGCCCTTATTGCTTTCTGATTTCTAGCAGCATCTACAACTCAAAAATGTTATTCTGGGACTTAATTATGTATGTTACATTCTTATTTAATTCCTTTAAAAATTAGATTACAAACTTCCAGAAGCAAAGGCTTATTTTTGATAAATTCTTTTATGTTCCTCACAATGGCTATCAAAATATAAAATATAATTAGGTGCTAACTAGAGACCTATTCAATGGAATTATCATGAACATTCCTTGGTCCTTGGTCTATGAGATCAGTAGTCAGAAAGGCAGAGTGTTATAAAGGAAATAGTATATAGTGCTGGTGCCATAAAGACCAGAGCTCAAATCTCAGCTGTACAACTTACTAACTGGGGGACACTGAAGTTGTTCTCTCTTTGGTTTTGTTTCCTTATATGTAAAATGGGGATTATTATGAGAATTGAATGAATGAGCCTCATATTTCATTGCACATAGTAAGTTCTCAATGCAATAACTAATGATTATAATAATTGTAAATAAGAGGCAGAGTTATCATTTTGATAAACTAGTTAGCCCCTCTGACAGTAAAAATTTGATTAAAAAGCCAGTATCATCTTCAACTTTTCACATTCAGAAGAATCAATATTTTAAATAGATCAACACCTAATGTGAATTTATATTAGGAATAAGAACAATTTCTTGGACTAGAACATTCTAATAAGGTAGTCAGCATATCCTTTTCTTATTGAAACACTGTATAAAAAGGCAAATTATAATTAGTTTGCTGAACATGAGTTTAGGAGAAGGAAAATAAACAAATAAATAAATAAGTTTTAGCTTAGTGATTATAATGGCTTGTGGCAATGGGCTATGATCTAGTCCCACTAGGGAAGTAACACTGCCAGGAAAAGGGAAATTTGAGGGCATTGGTTATAGTAACCTATATTCTATATAGTTTTGAACACATACAGCCAAATTATTACCTTTGAACTCTAATTTTCTGGTTCTACTGCTGGTATGTCTAGGGTTTGGGCTGATTAGTCTCCATTTGCATCAACCACTCTCCTCCACCATGTCTATTCTCTACTTTTCTCTTGTTGCTTTGCGCCCTAAGATACTGATCCCTTCAGACTTCTTTCTGTAAGTTCTCTTGCTGTATGGGTTTTACATCTCCCCAAAAAGATATGTTGAACTTCTGATATCTATGAATGTGGCCTTATTTGGAAATAGGGTTTTTGCACACATAATCAAGCTAAGATGAGATCATTAAGGTGTCCCCTAATCCAAAATAACTGGTGTCCTTATAAAAAAAAATGCCATATGAAGAGACAGACACATAAGCACACAGAGGAATAGTATATAAAGATTAGAATTATGCTACCAAGTCAAGGAACAACCAGAAGCTAGGAGAGAGGTTTGGAACAGTTCCTTTTCTAGAACCTTCACAGGCTCTAATGACACTTGATTTCAGATTTCTGATGTTCAGAAGTGGGAGTAAATGAATTTCTCTTGTTTCTCCAGTTTATGGTACTTCATTATGATAACCCTAGGAAACTAATATACTGCCATAATAAATTACCTGGAGCAGTGGGTCAGAGATTTTACCTAATGGGAGAGGCAGCCCATGACAACAGTGAGCCCTGAAACTATCCCCAAAAGAACTAACTCTATTTAAAACAGAGTATAGGAAAGTTCAAGCCTAAGGGCACTCTTGAAAATAATGGGAATTTTGATGGTAAGCGATTAAAAGGAGAATTGAAGTTTCATAAAAGCAACAAACTAAACCCTAAGCCAGTTTTACCAGAGAGAAGTAAAAAGAGACAGCTAAGAACCTTCCCAGGTCAGAAAAAAAAAAAAAAAAAAAAAAAAACCTCACACTGGTCTCAAAAACTAGCCTTCCCCAAATATAATTGAATCTAACTATGGAGCAATTTATGCCTTGGACAATTCTTGGGAAGAAAAAATAGAGCAATCTGCTTGAAATGAGTGGAACCGAATAGCTGAGTGTGATATCAAATGAGATAGCTTACCAATAAAGATCAGGGAAAGAGACAGTCAAAGAGAACCCTCCAAAGCCACTGTCATCCCAGGGTGACTGTGCATATGCTTAAGGAAGTACTCTCTGCAGACTGTCATTGAGGTTTCACACTGCAAGGTAAACAGACTTCACTGAAATAGTTTGGCCAAGTCCCTAAACAAATAAATGAAAAAAAACAACAAAATAGAGAAGCCCTGTAGGGGATGAAGGGAAACCATGTATGAATTGCTATAATATACTACCTAAAATGTCAACTTTCAATAAAAACTGAGATATTAGAAGCAACAGGAGAGTAGGTCCATACACAGGAAAAAAGTAGGCAGGAGAAATATCTTATGAGAGGGCCCAGATGTTAAACATACAAAGACTTTAAGACAACCCTATAACTATTTTCAAAGAACTAAAGGAAACTTCTCAAAGGAGTAAAAGAAGCTCTAGTGACAATGTCTTATTCAATAAAGAATATCAATAAAAGGTGTAACTTCTTCAAAAGAACCAAGCAGAAAGACTAAAGTCAAAAGTACAAGTATTATGAGAAATTCCTGAGAGAGCTTGCAAAGTAGATTTGAATGGGGAGATTAAAGAATTGGTGAATTTAAAGAATGATTAATAGATATTATGCCATCTGAAGAACAGAAAGAAGAATGAAGAAAAATGAAGTTTTTGATAAATATGGGACACCATTAAGCACATCAACATATGCATAATCAGAGAACCAGAAAGAGAGGAACAAGAGAATGGAGCAGAATACTCAAGGAAATTATAGTTTAAAAACTTCCATTTTTTTAAAAGATTGTATTTATTTATGAGAGAGAGAGAGAGAGAGAGAGAGACAGGCACAGGGAGAAGGAGGCTCCATGCAGGAGCCCAATGCAGAACTCAATCCTGGGACTCCAGGATCACGCCTTGGGCTGAAGGCAGGCGCTAAACCCAGGGATCCCCCCCAAAATTCCCAAATTTATTGAAAAATATTAATTTACACATCCAAGAAAGTCAACAAACTCTAAAAGAGTTTAAAGGATAAAATGAAAAAGATCTGCATGCAGACACATCATAATCAAATTGTATAAAGCGAAAATCTTGAGGCAGCACCAGAAAAGAGAGTTAATCTGTGCAAGGGAGCCTCAATATGAATGACAGATGACTTCTTATCATAAATAATGGAGGCCAGAAGGCAGGGGGAAGAAATATTAAATAAGCAGAAAGAAAAAAAGTCAACCAAGAATTTTACATTCAGCAAAACAATCTTTTCAAAAGTGAGAACAAAATAAAGACATTCCTACATAAACAAAAACTGAGAGAATTAAATGTTAGCAGACCTATCTTACAAAGAAGTACTAAAGGAAGTTCTTCTGGCTGAAAGAAAGTACCCCAGGTAGTAATTTGATTTCATATGGAAAAACAAAGAGTGCTAGTAAAGATAATAATGTAGCTACAAAAGAAAGTATTTTTGACTAATTTAAAAAGCAACTTTATAAATAAATATGCATAATGTTAAGCCTATAACATATAGAAATGCACTTATTGACAATAACAACAAAAAGGAGGTAGGTGGGACCAAAGGTGTATTGAAGTAAGGACATAACATCAGATGGTAACTTGAATTCATAAGAACTAATGGTAAATAAAAAGTCAACATAACAAACTCTATAAATACATACTTTTTCTTTTTTCTTTTCTCAGCTTTGCTCAGTGGTGCTTAACTCTAGGAGCTTTAAAAATCAGTAGGGCTTAACTCTAAGAGAGTTGGAGGGTGATGGGAAACCGAGTCTCTGTCCTTAAAGGGCCAGCACACTAAATGACTCCGCCTGAGACACAGCACAGAAGAAGCAGGTTGAAAAGAACCTGGGTTATATAGATAACAAACTGGTGGTTACCAGAGGGGAGGTTAGCAGGATTATGGGCGAAACAGGTTAATGGATTAAGAGTGCACTTATTGTGATGAACACTAAGTATGTATAGAATTGTCAAACTGTACACCTGAAACTAATATAACATATACTGGAACTAAAAAAAATTTTTTAATTTAAAAAATAAAATCAAAGAGTATATGTGAAAGGGATTTAATAACTAGTCTTAGTATGTATGCCAGGGGAGCAAGGATCTGCAGATTTCTCCAGGAACAAAAGTACTAGTAGGCTTTTTTCTTGACCTCTCCCAGCTTAGATAATGCTATGCATGTAGGAACCAGTTCTAACATTCTCCATCAACCTTGTTAGCCTGGCATGTCTCACTCTGATATTCCTCTGCAGATCTTCCTCACCCAATCCATCTACCTCAGCAGGCATCAGGCAACCCCCAAAGTGGCTCTTATCCTGCCATGCCTAGTAGTCAGCACTGGACAGGACCATTACCTCTCCAAAGTGACTTTTGCCCTGAATAGGGGAAGAGATAACCCCACATACCAGCATGCCCAGAGTTCTTACAGCTGGGACTTTTAGCTGGCTTTCCAGGGAGGAATCCCTGACATTTGGTGTGCCTGCAGCTGTCACAGAGGCTAACTGCAGACAGCTAGGCACAGTGCCTGATCCACCCACTAGTGAGCCCAAAGCAATCATGCCTCAGCCACAACAGGAGGGTGCATGAAAGAAAGGTATCTCCACATAAGAGATACCTCTGGAGTGCCTGGTTCTGGTGACCAGGGGGCATTATACTACAAGGCATCACAGGAACTCTTCTACACAAGATCACTACTTTCATAACCAGTAGACATATCTGACCCACCTAATACAAAGACACAAACACAGACAGTAAGACAAAATGAGGAGAAAGAGGACTATGTCCCAAATGAACCAGTAAGAGAAAGTCATAAAAAAAGAGCTAAATGAAATGTAGATAAGCATATGTTTGATAAATAATTCAATGTAATGATTATAAAGATACCTGACACTTTTGAGAAGAGTGGACAAATTCAGTGCACTTAAACAGAAATAGGAAATATAGGGACATCTGAGTGGCTCAGCAGTTGAGTGTCTGCCTTTGGCTCAGGGCATGATCCTGGAGTCCCAAGATCGAGTCCCACATCAGGCTCCCTGCATGAAGCCTGCTTCCCCTTCTGCCTGTGTCTCTGCCTCTCTCTCTGTGTCTCTTATGAATAAATAAATAAAATCTTAAAAAAAAAGAAATAGGAAATATAAAAAAGGATCATTCAGAGCTGAAGAATACAATAACTGAAATAAAAAAAAATACACTAGAAGGAATCAATAGTAGATTAGAGGACGTAGAAGAATGGATTAGTGATCTGGAAGACAAAGTAATTGAAAGCAACCAAGCCACACAGCAAAAAGTATAAAAAAGAATAACAAACAAGGAAAATATGTTTAGGGACCTCTGCAACATCAAACTAACAACATTATAAGGATCCCAGAAAGAAAGGGAGAGACAAGGGGATAGAAAACATATTTGAAGAAATAGTAACTAAAAACTTCCTTAATCTGGGGAAGGAAACAGAAATCCAACTCCAAAAAATCACAGAGTCCCAAACAAAATGAGCCCAATAAGGTCCACATCAAGTACATAATTAAAATGGCAAAAATTAATAATAGAGAATCTTAAAGGCATCAAGAGAAAAGTAAACAGATATATACAAGGGAAAACTCATAAAGCTATAAGCTAATTTTTGAGCATAAACTTTGTAGGCCAGAAGAGAAGAGCATGAATATATTCCAAGGGCTGAAAGGAAAAAGCCCTAGGACCAAAAATACTCTAAACAGCAAGATTATCATTCAGAATAGAAGGAGAGAGAAAGAATTTTCCAGAAAAACTGAAGCTAAAGGAATTCACCGCTGTGGCAGCCTTAGTAGAAATGTTAACAGAAATTCTTTAGTGAAAAGAAAATGACATCACTAGAAATAAGAAAATTATGAAAGGAAAAAAATTCACTGGTAAAAGCAAACATATAGTAAAGGTAGTATATTAATCACTTATGAAGCCAGTATGGAAGATAAAACACAAAAGTAATAAAATCAATTATATCTATAAAAATTAGTCAAGGTATATACAAATAAAAAAGTATTAAAAATGAATCATATACCTAAAACATGAAAGCGGTAGTAAAAATTTATTGCTTTTAGAATGTGCTCAAGCTTAAGTGACTATCAATTTAATATAGATGGCTATACACATAGGATGTTATAAAAATACCCCGTGGTAACCACAAATCAAAAACCTATAACAGATACACAACAAATAAAGAGAAAGGAATTCAACCACAAAAAAGAGAGCATGACAAGATGAAAAGAACAGGGGTACTTGAGTGGTTCAGTCCAAGTGTCTGCCTTTGGCTCAGATCATAATCTCAGGTTTTGGGATCTAGCTCTGCATCAGGCTCCCTGCTCTGCGAGGAGCCTTCTTCTCCCTCTCCTTCTCTCCCTGCTTGTGTTCTCTCTGTCAAATAAATAAAATAAAATCTTTTTAAAAAAAGACAAAAAGAATAGAGAAGAACTGCAAAAGCAACCTGAAAACAATGAACGAAATGAGAGTAAGTGTATACTTATCAATGATTACTTTATATGTAAGTGGACTGAGTGCTCTAGCCAAAAGCCATAGGATGATTTAATGGATAAAAAAATAAGACCAATCTCTATGCTGCATTGAGAGACTCACTTCAGACCTAAGGACACATAAGCTGAAACTGATTGGCTGTAAAAGATATCCCATGTAAATAGAAGCAACAACAAAAAGGCTGGGAAGCAATTCTTATAGAAGACAAAACAGACTTTAAAACAAAGGCTATAGCAAGGGGCATTACATAATGATAAAGGTATCAACTGAACAAGAAAATAAAATAATTGTAAATATCTATGCTCCCATCATAGAAGCCCCTAAATACATAAAGCAAATATTAACAAGCATAAAGGGAGAAACTGACAGTGATACTAAATAAGAGTAAGGAACTTTAACATCCCACTTACATTAATGCATAGATCATCTACAAGAAAACTAGTAAGAAAACAGTGATTTTGAATAATGCATTAGACTAATTTGACAAGTATAAACAGAAAATTCCACCTAAAAACAGCAGAATATACATTCTTTTCAAATAAACTTGGAACATTCTCCAGAATAGATCAGATGTTAGGCCACAAAACAAGTGTCAATAATTTTAAGAAGGCTGAAATCATATCAAGCTTCTTTTCTCCCTACAAGAGTATGAAACTAGAAATCAATTACAAGAAAAAGAAAAAAAAAACTGTGAAAAGCACAAGCATATGGAAGTGAAACAACATGCTATTAAACAACCAAAGAGGATATCAAAAAATACATGGGGACAGGAAAAAAAAAAGTGAAAACACGGTGGTTCCAAATCTTTAGGATATAGATAGCAACAGCAGGTCTCAGAGGGACGATTATAGCAATCTAAACAAAGAAAAAAGAAACAGACTCATAAATTCAGAGAACAAACTGGTGGTTTGCAAAAGGAAAGGGAGTAGAGCAATGGGTTAAAAGGTTAAGAATTAAAAGCTTCTAGTTACAAAATAAATTAAGTCTCAAAATGAAAAGTACAGCAAAGGGAATATAGTCAGTCAATAATATTGTAATATGTTGTATAGTGACAGACAGTGACTACATTTATCATGATGAGCACTGAATCATGTTCATAATTACTGAATCATCATGGTGTATACCTGAAACTAATGTAACATTTTATATTAACTACACTTCGATAATAAAAATTTAAAATAAAAATATTATTAAAAATAGTTTTTTAAAACTTCATTTTAATATACACTTCTACTTAAGTGTTACCAGTAAACATTAATACTCTTTTCTAAAACATAAGAAAAGAAATAATAAAAATTGTATTGGAAATAAATTCAGAATAAAAAAGACAATAAAATCAACAAAACAAAAGCTAGTTCTTTGAAAAGATTTTTGTCTTTTTTTTTCTTTTAAGATTTTTTTTATTTTTTCATGAGAGAGAGAGGCAGAGACACAGGCAGAGGGAGAAGCAGGCTCCACGCAGGGAGCCCGACGTGGGACTAGATCCCAGGTCTCCAGGATCCCCGCCCTGGGCTGCAGGTGGTGCTAAACCGCTGCGCCACCGGGGCTGCCCTAGTTCTTTGAAAAGATAAACAAAACTGAAAACCTTTAGTGAAACTGATCAAGGAAATAAGACAAGATTCAAATTATAAAATAAGGTATCAAAGAAGGGACATTGCCACTGATCCTTTAGAAATATATGTGCTGCCAAAACAAGCACTGGATCCTTCAAAAATAAAAAAGATTATCAGAAATTACTTTGAACAGTTACATACCAACAAATCAGATAACTTAGGTGAAATAGACAAATTCCTAAAAAACATAAAATACTAAACTGATTCAAGAAAAGGAAAATTCTAAATAGATCTAGAACAAGTAAAGACATTGATTTAATAATATAAAAATCTACTATAGAGAAATGCCCAGGCCCAGATAAGGTCACTGGTGAATTCTACCAAACATTTAAAGAAAAATTAATAACAAATTATCACAAATTCTTCCAAAATTAAAAATGGAGGAATACTTTCCAACTCATTCTTTAGGCTGCTCTTACCTTGATATGAAATGTAATCAAAGACACTCTAAGAGGGACACCTGGGTGACTCAGCAGATGAGCGTTTGCCTTTGGCTCAGGGCGTGATGCTGGGGTCTGGGATTGAGTCCCTGTATTGCAGGGAGCCTACTTCTCCCTCTGCCTATGTGTCTCTGCCTCTCTCTCTCTCTCTCTCTCTCTGTCTCTCATGAATAAATAAATAAAATCTCTAAAAAATAAATAAAAAAATTTTTTAAAAAGACATCATAAGATAACTACTGACCTTTACATCACTATAAATATCATACTTTTATAAACTACTGACCTTAATTATCACTTATGAATGTAGAAAAATAAAAACCTATAGCTACTATCATACTAAATGGAAAAACTAAATATTTCTCCTTAAGGGTAAGAACAAGACAAGAATGTCAGCTCTCCTCCCCAGTTCTATTCAACATTTTATTGGAATTCAAAGAATGCCCTTCAAGAAAATGAAAAGGCAACCCATAGAATGAGAAAAGAAATTTGCAAATAATGTATTTGGTAAGGGATTTTCATTTTGAATATATAACAAATCTTACTCAATAATTTAAAAAGGACAAAAACCCAATTAAAATGGGGAAATGTTCTGAATACAAATGTTTGCAGAGAAGATACAGAAAGGGCCAATAAGCACTTAAAATAAATTCATCCCTTTTTTTGTCTTTTCCTATCTATGTGATCATGAATTTATCTGTTTTGTTTATTGCTGAATATCCACTATTTTAACAGTGCTTGCATATGATAAACACTTAGGAAGCATTTGTTGAATGGATTAAACATTATGTGAATATGTAGCAATACTTTTGGTCAAAGGCACTTCTGTAGGTAAGAAAATAAATTAATAATAGTTTAAAAATAGGGACTTACTTTCTGCACAAAGTCTGGAGATCGTCACGGTCATTGATGTAGAAGCTTAATTAAGCTAACATTTGGGGAGCTCTCTTGGACCTCATCTTATGGTTGCAAGATGGTTGGAACAGCTCAAAGTATCACTTCTTCATACCATATGGGAGATAGGTGAAAATGGAGGTCAGTGCAAAATATACCTCTTATATTTTATCAGCTAGAACTGCATGTTAAATAAAATCTATCCTAGGTCAAGTTACTCTGCCTGATGGCTGAACAAGATCAGGGTGTTATGGTATACAAAGCCATGGCATCAGGGGGAATGCCTTTTGAGGTAGGTAACAGGCAGTGGCTGACACAATATGTAAACAAACAAACAAAAAAAATATATATATATATATTAGTGTGAAAGAAAGTTAAAATTATACATAAACAGAGAGAGAACTGATTCTTGTTACTTATGGCACTTAAGTTATATACAATCACCATGAACATGAATTCAAGATTGAATTAGCAAATACTGAACCCTGCTCCTAGGAGAAATACAGGGTTAGGTTTTTGTGAGCCTCTGGTAACATTTTTCTCGACCAGTCAATATACAATTCTGTTTTATGTGAGTTTCTGTTTAAAGATATCTTATTTAGTATATATTGTTGACTCATTAACACTGAACTCACAGCCAACAGCACTAGAATTCACGTCTAAACGGAGCTTGCCTAACGCAAGTATTTTCTCCTCAAGGCACATCATAGCATTTTGTGCTTAGAACACTAAGCAGCACTTCAGAACTATGCTTCAGGGCCATTTGAAATAGCGAAATCACCAACAAAAGGCAACAAAAGGCATAGCGTTGTCTACCAGGCCTGTTTCCTTCTCCTTACAGTAGTTAGACTACATTTCTAGTAACAAGTTATAAAAGTGATTCCTGAAAGGATAAGCTTTGACCACATTTCTAGCTTTAGGAATTAGGCATGGCCTTGTGATGACCTTGCCAAAGGAACGGACACAGAAGTAATATGTACCCTTTCCAGACCTGGCCCATAAAAACCTTCACACGAGATTCTCTGTGAACCTCTCCTTTTCTCACTGCTTGGGATGGAGACAATGCATGTTGGGTTATCTTGGGAATCCTATGTTAGATTTTCTAGAGTTACAGGATGGGAGAAACCACTGAAAGAAAGCCAGGACAACATTATTCCTCAATTATTATGCAGTGATGAACTGCCCAACATGAGGGAAAAAATACATTTTTGTGTTAAGTGACTGAAATTTGGAAATTTATTTGTATAGAGTAGTTGAGCTACCTTAAGTAATATTCTGACTAACTACACTTCCAGTTAGTATAAGGAGGCTTCCTTATATCTTGTCTATGTCTCTATTGCCTAGTTCTCTGCAGGATGTATTGCAATTACTCTGTAGAGTCTTATGATGACATAATTTTGCTCATCTATTTCTGGTCAGTTTCAATATCAAAGCCAAAATGATAAAAAAGAAACCTGAAACACTGGCAACACATTCAAAGTATTCTTCTGTGCAAAGATTCATGGTGCTGTTTGTTACTGTCTGACACTAGAAAATTTAGGTCCTGGATTATTTTATTAATTCAAAAACATTCATTGAACTGGTAGGAGTATATGATTATTTTTCCATCTATTGCATTAGATAATTTGGCCTAAAAAAGACAGCCTCTACAGGCAAACCCAAGACAACTTCAATAGCTCAAGCTAAATTCAATGCATGTAAACCCAGAAGTGAGGGGGAAAGTTACACATTTTAACTCTTCTGACATTTCTGGAATGGCCTTAGCTTCCGGCTCAGTATTCTCCTTTCATTCACTCTCCTCTCCTTTTCAGCTTTCTCTTCACAGAAAATACAATTTAAGAAACTAACATTAAAATGTTCCAAAACTTTTTTCCCTTCAATGATAGCACTTTGGGGTAGAGAATGAAAGCTACCCTGAAGGCTTCCTTCATGGAAGTTCTCTGTGTTCCCAACTAGTTATTAAGCCTCTGGTTGTGAACGGAGAGTCTCCTGTCTCTTGACCAGGTTTCCAGCTTACAGAGAAGTTTTTCTGGCATCAACAAACATTTACCAAGAAACTGTGTTTCGAGCTACATGTTAAGTACTACACTAAGAATTCAAAGATGACAAGGTCCGTATTCTGGCAAACTAGATTACTGACTAACATATTAAATAATGTAATAAATAGTATAGTAGAAGTGTGTATAGAATTCTACAAGAGCACAGAACAATGAATTCTGTGAAGGTGGGCAGTGGAATAGAGGTAGGTAAGACTCCACAATGAAGGAAATACTTGAACTAGCCCTTAAAGCATTTATAGGATCTTGACATGCAGAACAGAAGAAGGCTTCTGGGCAGAGGATGTACTCTTTATAAAGGCCTCAGAAATACAAAAGGAACCTGCCTTTTTATTCTATTCACTTAAATGGTTAACAAGGCCAATATATAACTAGACGTGTGTTCAACGAATTCAGCATGACTGGAACATAGGGAGCATGAAGGGAAAAGCTAGAGATAAAATTTTTTAAAGGGGAAATGAGCTAGCCACAGAGGTCTTGTTTGTATCAAGGGAAAATATAATTTATGGTCTCTCACTGCTTTCCAAGGGTGGTGGAATTACATGATCTTTATTATTTTCTTCAATGAAGTGATGAGTGTGACTATGCATGTTTGGTATATTTGGTTTATTATAAGATATACAAGAAAGGGAATGGGTAGAGAGAGTTATAGGCACAGAAGAGAGGAAATAGGAAGATTTAGGTCTTTCATGCTACAAGGGTTAAAAAAAAGGTAAAAAATGGCAAAAGTGACCATAAACGTCACACAGCTGAAAAAAGATTAGAAGAGAATGAAAACTGTGATGAGGATCTATTGAGTTGTTTGCCATACAGTGAATGACCTCTACTTCTCCCATGAAATTGTAGGTAACTTCTACATTGCTTGTTAATATTTTGGCATGACAGGATTATGTAGTGAGGAAATCAAAGAACTGCTGGCTTCACATGTTCTTCAGTCTTATTCCTGGATGAAAACAGAAGTCTATATGGATATCAAATGCTGAATTTGATGATGAAACTGTAGGCAATTGGAACCATAGATTTTTTTTTTAAGATTTTATGTTATTTATTAGAGACACAGAGAGAGAGACAGAAAGAGAGGGGCAGAGACACAGGCAGAGGATGAAGCAGGCTCCATGCAGAGAGCCCGACGAGGGACTCGATCCCAGGTCTCCAAGATCACGCCCTGGGCTGAAGGCGGCGCTAAACCCCTGAGCCACCCGGGCTGCCCAGAACCATAGATTTTAAGCATATAGTTAACATCACATTGAATTTTTAGAACTAATAGCTCTAGATCAAAGTATATTAGGGTAGCCTGGGTGGCTCAGCGTTTTGGCACAGGCTTCAGCCCAGGGCATGATCCTGGAGACCCCGGATTAGGTTCCACGTCCAGCTCCCTGCATGGAGCCTGCTTCTCCCTCCGCCTGTGTCTCTGCCCCGCCCCCTCCCCTCTCATGAATAAGTAAAATCTTTAAAAAAAAAAATAAAGCATATTAAACATGTGATGGAATAGCAGAGATTATAAATTGCTCATCTCATCATAACCAATGTTGTCAATTTTTTTCTTGTCCCCACAGCTAAAGCTACATTTTTTTTTTTTTTTACTTTTTTGCATGTATTTTGCAAGACACATCCAAAAAACAAAAAAAGCAGAAAAGCCTCTATCAGTCTGGGCCCCTGAATGACTATGTGGAAGGAAGATTCCCTAATCACCTATTGATAATAGTGTAGACATGTAAGCAAGGAGTAAACTTGTACTATGTTTGAAACACTATAAATTTTGGATCAACTGCTTATCGTTATTGGGCTATCCTAACTAATGCAGATGAGAAAAAATAGGAAACTTTTAAAACAATCCAGGGAGGCAGGATAAAAGCCTCAACTGAGGCAGTGACAGCGGAAACAGAAGGAAAGATGCTACCAGGTCATGACCCAACTATTTCTTACAATATGAATGCAGGAGTCAGGTGTTGCTTCAGTAATATCAAGTCCCAAATAACCTCCAAATTCAGTGGCTTATAACAAAACTTATTTTTCTTACAAGTCTGTGGGTCATTTGGGGTTTGGCTAATCTCTGTCGAGCTCAGGTGGGCTTGGCTTCAAACTGCCGGGTGGTTCAGGTCTGTCCAGGATGAGTCATTCAGCCTTGTGGACTGTTCCTCTCAGGGCAATGGCGGAGCACAAGGCAGCAAAAAGAAATACATGATTTCTCTTCAGGCCTAGTTCAGAACTAGCGCTAAGTCAAACACTTCTGCCTACATTTCAGAGTAAAAGAAATTAATACAATTAAGCACAACATCAATGAGACACGTAAGCATAATCCTGTCATAGAGGAGGACAGGATTCACGGTGAGGGGAAGGAAGGAAGGAAGAAACGTGTACAAAAAAATACAATATACTCCAAAGTATATCTCAAAATTGTTTTCCTCTGTGAAGCTTTCCACATTATTCCAACTTTATTCCTTTTATATTTATTGTCAGTTATCACACCATTTAGCTCATGTTACAAAAGAAACCTGCCTTTTTATTCTATTCATTTAAATGGTTAACAAGGCTGCTATATAACTAGACATAGAAGTGACTAGCTAGCAAATGGGTCTTGAGGCTAATACTAGTCTAACATATTCTCTAAGCGAAACTAACAACACTTCTTTCTTGTGGCTACACTACACAATAGAGAGATGAAGTGGCTGAACTCAACAAGAAGTGCGTGATGAAGTTTAAAGACATAAATGATAAAGCCAGGAGGGATTGAGTTGGCGCTACTCTTGGAAAGGGGAGACTAAGATTAGGTTCACAGAGAAAGTTACCAGCAGGATATTCTGCAACTACAAAGATCTGTATCTACAGGGTGAACATATAAGAAGGAACAGGAAACCTCACTACCCACAACCAGTCCCAAATAATACATACAAAGGGACTGTCTGAGAAAGAAAGGCAAGCTCAATGAGACTTTCGTTATGAGCAG
The DNA here is from genome assembly GCF_048164855.1 of Canis lupus baileyi. NCBI lineage: Eukaryota > Metazoa > Chordata > Mammalia > Carnivora > Canidae > Canis > Canis lupus. Next base: position 75,264,315 of record NC_132841.1, on the reverse strand, counting down.
CTTGGCCCAACAGTGCCAAAAGAGCCCAGGAGAAGCCCCAGTCTGGGACCCACAAAACCCAAACACATGATAAGGATCCTAGATAAATCTAAAACAGAAGCATATGTCTAGGATTTTTAGCAAAAGTAACCATAATAGTTTCTTTTAAATACTAATAAGGCTATGCAATTCTTAATCATATAGGTTTAATATATGTTGTAAATAGCAATAAAATAAAATTAATAAATTTAAATAACATTTGATTAGCCCTAAAGCAGCTATCTCAATACTTCTTATCACCTAAGTTAAAAAATTCCAAATAGCATCGCCCAACTATGATATTGATCTTATTCTCAATATTAGTATCAAATACTTTTTGCCATTTTCCTTAGTATGAAATCTTCCTATCTAAAGATCCAAATAGATATTTTAAAATAATGAAAATGCCAAGATTAAAACAATTACTTAAAAATTAAAAAGTTTATGCTAAATATAACATAAAATTACAAAAATACAAATAATGTTTAGTTAAGGTAATTGCAACACATGTATACTTTGTATATTATATAGTCCTTATATATTATATATACTTTGTATACTAGCCTCAACATATAAAATCTTCCAATAAATAAAGAAAAAAACTCATCAATACAAACACAGGTAAAGATGCTAATAGGTAATTGATGAAATAAAATGACCAGTAAATATAAAGTTAACTCAATAATAAAAATAAAGTGCTCCTGAAAATGAAATAGCTTTTTTTTTTACTTCCTAAAATGATAAAGGCTTTAAAAATAATACTTAAACTTAGCAAGAGATTAGAGAATCAGGTATACATTGCTGGAGGGCAATTTATATGTTTCCTCTTTGCTTAGACAATTTTACTTTTAGTAAGTTAGTTTAGGGAAATAATTTTGGATGGTAATGAAGATTCCCTATAAGCATGTTCAGCATAATGCTCTTTCTAATAGAAAAAAAGAGAAACAACATGTGCCCAACAATAGAAAATGGATTAGATAAAATACATTATATCTATATAATAAATTTCAGATGTGGGGTAAATAATTCAAAACAATATCACAGTATGATCCCATTATTAAAAAAGAATTATCTTTCTCTTACAAAGCAGAAGAATAGGGCAGCCCTGGTGGCTCAGCAGTTTAGCGCTGCCTTCAGCTGTGATCCTGGAGACCTGGGATCAAGTCCCGCATCAGGCTCCCTGCATGGAGCCTGCTTCTCCCTCTGCCTCTGTCTCTGCCTCTCTATTTCTCTCTCTCTCTTTCTCATGAATAAATAAATAAAATCGTAAAAAAAGGTAGAAGAATATAAACTAAAATGTTGAAGGTTATTATTTATAGGAGATGGGAAGATAGATGATTTAAATTTTCTTATTTTGCTTATCAAAGTTTCAAATATTCTATAATAACATATCTCTATGCCACTAGAATATACTGCATATTGTTTTTAAACAAAACATTTCAAAAAGAGAGCCTGAGAGATGACTTTGCAAATCATTTTGAGCAGTGGAATAACAGTATAATTTCTTAAAATGACTATCTTAAAAGACCAGCACTTATTTAAGAATATAAATTCTATGATGATAAATAAGATTATATTATTTGAGGATCAAAATTTCTATTTAACTGACTAGCTAATTAAAAGCTAGGTATTGATGAGGTGAAGTAGTCCCCTTACTGAGGGAAAACAAGCACACTGGCTATGGAAAATAAATAAACAGTTCAGAAGGCAGAAGGTCCCCAGAAATGTTTTTATATTTATTATATAAATACCTTCTCTTGCCTGATTGTGTCTATTAATTTTACTCCTGGTTGTGCATTTCCAGAAAAAAATGATCACTCTGGGCAAGTCTCCAAAATCAGTCTAGAACTTTTGCATTAAAAAATGTAACAAATAATGTTTGTAAATATTGATCATGCCATATGTTTGCATCATGTTTTATAATCATAAAGCAGTTTTACACATATTTCATATCCACCAAAGCAACTTTTATTTTAATCCTGGAAATGTAAAAAAGAATAACAGATTTCAGCTACTGCTTAGCTCCAATACCATAAACATCTATAAATATTTATTGACTATTTTCTGTAGATAAGATTCTTTACAAAGGAGATACTGCTTTGTAGTATCTGATTCTTTTGTGTGAAATAAACCTTGGCCTTTAGTCTTCTGGGCAAGTCTCTATCACTGCATTGTACTACAATTATTTTCTTTTCTGTTTCTTCTCAGACTACGAGCTCTGTAAGTCTTATTGACATTTGTTTCCTAACATTTAGCACAGTACCAGACCACAGTAAGTATAAAACCAATGGGTTGTTTTGTTTTGTTTTGTTTTTGGAACACTGAATGACTCTTGTTTTGAAAAGTTAATGTCTTCTATGTAATATATGTCAATTATGTCTCAAACCTAGAAAAAAATCAATGTTTTAGCAATTGTTATTAATTGATTTAGTAACTGATAGATTTAGTTTTTGATAGGTGAGCTGCTTGAATTTCAGCTCTGAATATTCTCTCTTAACTACTCATTATAAGATGGCTCCATAGTTCATCTACAAAAATAGGTGGTCAAGTTGTTCTAATCAACTCCATAAGCACCTTTCTTAATAATCCACCTGTTGCTTGGAGAAGGATTATTGACCAGAAAGGCTGCCACATTTCTATGAGAATCCAAACTTATTTTGAAATGATGTGAATTTAGAATAATAAATTTTTAAATGATAAATAAATAACAAATAACTTCTATTTATATTTCTAAATACCACAAATTTAGAAACATGGTTATCACCTTTAGCTAAGGGAGAGTGTAACTGCTTCTCTCCTACCCAAATTTTACTTCAGAAAAATTCTTTTGGTAGGAAACTCAGGCATATACATAATATTCTAGAGCTTTCTCCGTAGAAAGTAAGGGTGATTTAAACAAATCCACTATGACCACTCTACCCTGATTAAAATCAGGTGAAAATTTTTAGCACAGTCCTGTGACTTTTCCTATTTCAGAAGGAAAAGTCTCCCAAACTAGGTGAAAACATAACTTCAGTCACCTACAAAAAGATTTACCTTATCTGTATTCCATCTCACAGAATCCCAAGGGAAAGAGAATTTACTTCCCTGGATAATACCATGGAAAGCTGATTCTTCCCCTTTTAAGATTTGGTACTTGTATCTGATATAAATATAAACAAAGATTATACCCTAATTGCCCTAATTGTATAGATTAATAAGATCTAGTAGAATCGTTTCAATTTAGAAATTTATTCCTGTTCTTACTTCATATGCACACTCCACAAAGAAGTATTTCTTTTTAAGTCAAATGACTTACTTGATGTAATAATTCAATCTTAAAATGAAGTGTGCTATGTTGAAGGAATGCTGCTTTTCTGTTTGGTACAGAGTTTAGCATAAGGAAGGAGATGTCAAGCATGATCTTTCTCATAAAGTAGTCTACTGTAAAACGTGGCTGTCCTCCAAATTATTTAAGGGGGAAAAAAAACCCCTAATGAACTAACACAGGGAGAAGGCTGTTTCCATGGCAATTGAACTATCAGAAAACCCAAAGAACAGAGATTCTTTCTCTAGCTAGTTTACGTAGTTCCATTTTTAACTCCTTACTACTGGCAGTCAGAATCAATAGGTGCTCAGGCTAGCCAAGTAAATGTTTACTTTCCAAAACACCAAGAAATAAATCATGATCCAGTGATTATTTCTTGAAAAGATGATCATTTTCCCTGAGAGATGGGAGGAGAAGGGGAGAGATGAGAAAGATGTTTATAAAGAGCTTTGGGCAGAGGGCAATGAAGATTAGAGAAGATTCAATAGAACTCCTCATTAAAATTTAAGAATCATGTAATGAAGCCACAGGAGTCCATCAAAAGTAAATTCCTATTCTCTTATAAAGTCTATGATAGTGACACAACCAGGGTACTAGAGAGCATTGAAGAGAGACACTAATCCCACTTTGGGTGAGGCCGAGAGTCCTCAGAGAGGTAAAAGCTATACAGATTTTAAAGGATGATTCAGTGCATGGTAAGTCAGTAAGAATGGGAAGGATACTGCAAGAATTGGGACAGAGATGAGCAAAGAAGAAGCAGAATGGTCTGTATGGGAAAAAACTCCAAACAGTTAGTTTTTACTAAAGCAGTTAATATTACTGTATCTAGGGTGAAAAAGCTGCCAGAGATGAAACTGGATGGAAAATGGAAAAACTGAGAGCTTTACTCCTAAGGTGAGGAACACGACAGGGATGTCTACTCTCACCACTGTTGTTCAACAGTGGAACTGGAAGTCCTAGTCTCAGCAATCAGACAACAAAAAGAAATAAAAGACATTCAAATCAAACTTCCACTCTTTGTAGACAACATGATACTCTGTAGAAAATCCAAAAGAATCCACCAAAAAATTGCTAGAATTTATACAGGAATTCAGCAAAGCTACGGGATATAAAATCAACACACAGAAATATATTGCATTTCTATACACCAATGATGAAGCAGCAGAAAGAGAAATCAAGGATTCAACCCCATTTACAATTGCACTAAAAACCATAAGATACCTAGGAGTAAATCTAACCAAGACGTAAAGGATCTCTGAAAACTAAAGAACACTTATGAAAGAAATTGAGGAAGACACAAAGAAATGGAAAAACATTCCATGCTCGTGGATCAAAAAAACAAATATTGTTAAAATGCCTATACTACCCAAAAAGATCTACACGCTGAAAGCAATCCCCATCAAAATAACACCAGCATTTTTCATACAGCTGGAAAAAATAATTCTGAAATTTGTATGGAACCACAAAAGACCCCCAATAGCCAAAGTAATGTTGAGAAAGATGGCACCTGGGTGGCTCAGTGGTTGAGCATCTGCCTTTGGCTCAGGTCCTGATCCCGGGGTCCTGGGATTGAGTCCTGCATCAGGCTCTCTGTGGGGAGCCTGCTTCTCCCTCTGCCTATGTCTCTGCCTTCTTTCTGTGTCTCTAATGAATAAAAAAATAAAATCTTTTTTAAAATGTTAAAAAAGAAAACAACTGACCTCTGCCTCTGAAAGAAATAATACATTGTATGTTAATCAATTAAATTTAAATAATTGTTTTAAAAAGAAGAAAAAGAAAACCAAAGTTGGAAGCCTCACAATTCTGGACTTCAAGTTGTATTACAAAGATGTATTACATCCATCATGTAATCATGAAGGAAATATGGTATTGGTACAAAGCAAACATAGATCAATGGAATAAAGAACCCAGAAATGGACCTTCAAGTCTATGGTAAACTAATCTTCAACAAAGCAGGAAAGAATATCCAATGGATATCCAATGGATATCTCTTCAACAAATGGTGCTGGGAAAACTGGACAGCAACATGTGGAAGACTGAAACTGGACCACCTTCTTACACCATACACAAAAACAAACTCAAAGTGGATGAAAAACCTAAATGTGAGATAGGAATCCACTAAAATCCTGGAGGAGAACATAGCAACCTCTTTGACCTCGGCTGTAGCAACTTCTTACTAGACATGTCTCCAGAGGCAAGGAAAACAAAACCAAAAATAAACTATTGGGACTTCATCAAGATAAAAAGGTTCTGCACAACAGAGGAAACAATCAACAAAACTAAAAGGCAAACTATGGAATGGAAGAAGATATTTGCAAACGACATAGCAGATAAAGGGTTAGTATCCAAAATCTATAAAGAACTTATCAAACTCAACACCCCAAAAAAACAAAAAACCCAGTCAAGAAATGGGCAGAAGATATGAACAGACATTTCTCCAAAGCAGACATGGCTTACAGCCACATGAAAAGATGCTCAATAACACTTATCAGGGAAATACAAATCAAAAGTACTAATGAGATACCACCTCACACTGGTCACAATGGCTGTTAACAACTCGGGAAACAACAGATGTTGGCAAAGATATGGAAAAAGTGGGACCCTATTACACTGTTGATGGGAATGCAAACTGTTGCAGCCACTCTGGGAAACAGTATGGAGGTTCTTCAAAAAGTTAAAAATAGAACTACCCTATGACTCATCAATTGTACTACTAGGTATTTATTCAAAGGATACAAAAACAGTAATTTTAAGGAGTACATGCACCCCAGTTGTTTATAGTAGCAATGTCCACAACAGCCAAAATATGCAAAGAACCCAGATGTCTATTGACTGATGAATGGATAAGAAGATGTGGTGTAATTTGCGTACACACACACACACACACACACACACACACACGCACAGACAATCAAATATTACTCAGCCATCAGAAAGAATGAAATCTTGCCATTTGCAACGACGTGGATAGAAATAGAGGGTATTTTGCTAAGTGAAATAAGTCACTCAGAGAAGGACAAATACCATATCATTTCACTCATATGTGGAATTTAAGAAAGAAAACTGATGAACATAGGGAAAGGGAAGGAAAAATAAAATAACAAAAACAGAGGGACAGAGATAAACCATAAGAGACTCTTAGGTATATAAGGAACACACTGAAAGTTGCCGGAGGGAAAGTGGGTGGGCGGGATGGGCTAAATGGGTGACAGGCATTAAGTAGGGCTTAATGTAATGAGCACTAGGTGTTATATACAACTGATGAAGCACTAAATTCTACCTCTGAAACTAATAATACTTGAATTTAAATAAACTCTAAAAGAAAATGAAAAAGCCTATGACACAGTGGAATCTGTGACTTTGGATTTTATCTAGAGGAGAGTCTATGGAGGGTATATATTATCTTTCTTGGTAATGGTAATGACAATATAAGAAATGATGATGTTAACTATAGCTGTCTCTTATTTAGTACTTTTCATACAATAGGCAAATAATTAGCACTTTATTCAACATTATCTAATTTAATATTTATATAACCTATCAGGTATAGTCTATTATTCTCCTTTGTTACATAAGTGTTTGGCTCACCAACTTTTAAATCCCATTAAGAGAGTTAAACACTTGTTTTCTTAAATTCCTCAGGTAGAAGTGACCACATGACACAGTTCTGGAAGTAGAAATCTGGGTTCCCAGAGAAGATTTTGCTTTTCTGACAACACAAAAATGGCCCTCTTACACTGTTGATGGGAATGACTATTACTTCTTCCAGCTTTGAACACAATGAATGCCTGGAGCTGCAGCAATCAATTTTACCCTGAAGTAAAAGAACTGGGGGCCAGCCTAGAGAATGGCTTTGAGAAATTGGCCCTGAAATTCTCAAGCTTCAGCACCAAAATAAGCAGCTGCTTATTGACAGGTAGAGAAATAAGCCTATTGACAGTTCAAAGTTTGTTACAACAGCTTTAAATACCCACATTTGATACACTTATTTTCTAAAAGAGGGAAATAAGATTCCAAATCATTAATAACTTGCCCAAGCTCATGCTTTTAGCAAATGGTTGAGTCAGGGTTCCAAATCAAGTCTGACTTCAAAACTTAGGCTCTTAAACATCTTGACATATCAGTGCTTTTTCCTTATTATTTTGCTTCAAACGGACAAAGTAGAAGATAAGTCTGTTCCTAGGCTAGAAAAAGAATCTTCATGGCAAAGAAAGGAAAAATTTAAGAATAGAAAAACTGAAAACTCACTTTAATAACCTAATCTGATTTTGGCTCCTATAAAAGGGAAAAAAAGATAAAAATTAATAAGAGGAATGTCTCCCTTACCCGAGTGCTTTCTTCTCATATATCCAAAGCCTTTTCCCTTAAGCTTCTCTCACTTCTTTCAATGAGAAATATATGACTGCTAGCTTAAGGTACTGCTCTTCTCTAGGAAATTATTTAATGAGTATGTTGGCAATATCTTATAACACAAACTATAACTTTGATGCTTAAGTTATTTATTTATTCAAACATTTACTGAATTCTTATTTTTTTACATTAATGAAGAAATAGAAAGTTGGTGAAGGAACTGAATAATTTCCTTATCACCTCATATTATTTCTATATTTATAAAACATACCCTACCACTCCTTTGGAAAACTGACTATAGCTTGCTGGGCCAACCCAGCATGCTGAGTCCTATGAAGGGACCTCTTATTCACAAGATACATGCACAAAATTGTGATATAAATGAAGTACAGGATGATGGTTAAGAGGGCAGGCACCAGTGTCAGACTGTCTGGACTGGAATCTCAACAATTTACCAATTATGTAACCTTGGGAAATATCTTGTATTTCAGTTGCCACATTTTTAAAATGGGGGATAAGAAGAGTATCTACCTTATAGGGTTATTGAGGTGGGTTAAAGGAGATAACCCATTTAAAGAGCTTAGAACTTCCTGATAAATGATAAGCACTCAAAAACATTAAATAATATCATGTTACTTGTCTTTGGAATCTCCACCTACCCTTTATTGCATCTTCCAAATTCTCTCCACCTTCATACAACTGGTACCCAAGTAATTTATCTTTCCCATCAATTACCAGCAAAATTTGCTTTTACAATGCATTTACAGTAACATTTAAGTATACTATGCCTTACCTAGGGGCATTTCTTTTTTTTTTCTTCTTTTTTTTTTCCATGGGGCATTTCTACCTTAAACTTCAACTCTAATTGTGGAATGATTTGTTTACCAGTATATACTGATAAATAGTTAGGAAACTATATTGCTGATCAGGAAGTTCTTTGTAGCATTCTTAAAATCATACAGGCAGACAGTTTTCTAATCGGAGTAAGTAAAGATCTAAGACAAATTTTATCATTTGAAAGTCAGTAGAATATTTCATGCTATAATGTAAGATTATTATTATACTATGACATCATCTCTGTGATTCCAACACAGCTACCCAGTCTAATTTTGTAACATATGCCTTACCCTGCCCACTCATATTTTTTTTCCTTTACTTCTTTTTATCCAGAGTAACAAAAAGAGTCAAAAGGTCAGCAGCTATGTAGAATGACATCTGCTTTGCATTTGTAAATTCTAATATTAGCAAAAGACAGTATATCTCACTCTTCAACAGACTTGGCAAGTGCCTGAGCAAATACTAGAAATATTTTTACATATGTATACCCTGGGTTTCCAGCACCTGCTTGCTCTACCTCACTACCAGGAAAACCCTATTCTTCAGGAGAAAAGTGCCCAGCATGTCTTGAAGGAATATGTAAACATTATTTTTTGAACCACCAAGTTGAATTTAACTTATTTAACATACACAGATGACACACATACTTTTCACATGGGTTGCCAACTGTATTTCAAGTTAAGTCCTTTCAGAGATATCATTGTAAGAAATCCAAATGCATTTTATCACAACAGTACATAAAAATTAAATTAAAGGTCAGTCTTCCAAAAGAAAAAAATAAAATTATTAAAGACTGTGCCTCCTTTTAAAAAGGAATTAATATAGAAGTGCCTGAGTGGTGCAGTCAGTTGAGTGTTAGACTCTTGGTTTGGCTCAGGTAAGTCTTGATCTCAGATCAAGAGTCCCACTCAGAGTTGTGGGATCAAGCTCTGTGTTGGACTCTATACGGAGTCTGTTTTGGATTCTCCTGCTTCCTCTGCCCCTCCCGCTCGTGGCCTCTCTCTCTCTCAAATAAATAAATAAATAAATAAATAAATAAATAAATAAATAAATCTTTAAAAAGGAATAATATAATTATTTAATAAAATTTCACAACCTTGTCTCACTAGCATTAGGTCTAATGAACACAATTCACTTTTGAGGCTATAGCTCTGTTGAAGGTTGGCTATATAGTTGCTGTTTCAAAACTGGTTTAAATATCCACTTTAAGGTAGTATGCAATATTATGGAGAAGTTATGTAATTAGTAGAATATAATTCAGAGCATCAAAAAAAGAATGACCTTATGTAGAAAGGAAGATGAGCACAGTAATTGAATTATTGTTCTAGAAAGAATAAGATTTGCTTCTTAAAATCTCCTTGAAAGTCTTATTACCACAAAATCCTTTTATTAATATTTTTTGGTTGTACCTAAATAGTTCTGCATGGCCTAAAGGATAAAACCAAAATCTTCTGTGTGGCATATAAAAACCTTCAGTCCAGTCACTACTTACCTTTCAAGCCACTCTTTTCATTTTCATCCTTTGCCTCCTTGCACTTAAAACTTCAGCCATGCTGAACAAGTTGTGGCTCTCCAAATAGGACACACCTCAGAAATTTTCCCTCTGTCTAGAAGTCATATCCTTTTCTTGACCATCTGGTGAACTTGTATTCCTCCCTTCAGTTAAAACACTGTCTCCTCAATTTCTCTTAATCCTTAGAATCTCATTGCATTTTGTATGCCACTTTATTAGTATGGTTCTGATACTGTATTGTAATAACTGTTTCCATATACATCTTCCAAATAGGCAATAAGCAACATGAGTATGAAGGCCTTATCTTTTTATTTTTACATTCTCTAATACCTGGTATCATATCTCACACATACCAGGTACATAACTTATATCTGCTAAATGAATGAACCTTTAGAGTTCTTATTAACCATTTTTGATCGTGTATTAGATGTATTTATTGTATACATTTGTCAAGTATCAGGAATGTTCTGAGATTTTACCCTACCTACAAGGTAATAAGTTCACTAGCCTCAAAGATGGTGGTAGAAGAAAACAAGAGTCCAGGGCAGAGAAGAAGTGCAGATTATTATAGCAATAGCAATATCCAGAGTACCAGCACATTTTGGATTAGCTTCCCTTACCTCAAGTCCCACAAGGACAACACAAATGGGTCCTAATAGATGCCCATGGGTTGCATAACAGAAGGGAAACCCTGAGCTTAGGAAACCAAAGTTTTTATACTGGGGAGTAAGCATGCCTGCCCTTGGCTCTAGAGTGAGACACATATCTTTCTTTTTTTTTTTTTAAGATTTTATTTATTCATGAGAGAGAGAAAGAGGCAGAGACATAGGCAGAGGGAGAAGCAGGCTCTCTGCGGGTAGCCTGATGTGACACTTGATCCTAAGACCCCAGGATCAAGACCTGAGCCAAACGCAGACACTCAACCACTGAGCGACCTAGGTGCCCTGACACATATCTTTCTAAGGCTATTCACCATACAAATATCTTTGGAGAGGTCGTCCAGAATAAAAGAAATTAATTCTGTTTGCAAGATGTGCATAAACATAAGATACCCAAGGAGAACTGCATACCAACAACATTCATGAGAAACAAATACACATCTTCTGGGTAGGATTCATCTAATCTCACTTAAATACTTAGAGGGAACCTCCTATCACATTCCAAGGATGTTGTAACTTAAATAAATTCCTTGATTTACACCTCTTTTTGTGTTTCCTAATAACTACCTTGGATGAGTTTAGATTCTATTACAATTGTGGCAGAAATATTTATAGCTCACTGAATATTCATGTGCTCCCTGTATTTCCCAGCAAGATTGTAGTTAGGTGGGGACCCATGATGAGTTCTGCCCAATGGACTATAGAGCAGAAATTATCTCTAATACTTCTAAGATAGAGCAAACGAGAGGGCATGAGTTCTCTATTCTCTCACTTCTAATGTAAAAATTATGGACCTCCTGTACTGAGATGCTAGAGTGTGTTAGTCTCTGACTCTGAGTGACTATGTGGATCAGAGTTCCTCTACTGACCAGTGTCAGACATGTGTTAAGCAGATCTTTGTCATATAAGAGTGCAAGTATCTGAACAAAAGTTTTATCCTTTTGAGTTAATTTGAATAGACTCTCCACTGATAAAATTAAATAAGCTGTCACTGAGCTATGAAAATACTGATGAAATATTGATGAAATTTAATTAACTTGTTTAAAAATATAACCACTTCCTTTACTGACATGTATATTCAATGCTTGTTAACTCTGCAAAAGGTGTTGAAATGCCTAAGAAAAATGTTTCTATATACTATAAGAGTTCTAATGTAAAATAATGAGCAGTATGCTTTTCCATTTGACTCAGAAACCACACAGGTGAAAGTTTCTTTTCTGAGTCTATTCATCAATATGTCATTCAATGTTCATTCTCTCATTCACTCAATCTCCTCAAGTAATTGTTCTGTGTGCTTACAGCATAAGAACCTACACAAAATGCAATAAGAAATGTTAAAAGCCCACAGGGAATATAAAAAATAGTGAAAAGGATTATAAGGAAATGAGAGAAAATGAGTGGGAAAAATCAGAGAGGGTGACAAACGCTGGAAAACGATCAAGGGGTAGTGGAAGGGGAGGTGGGTGGGGGGATGGGGTGACTGGGTGACAGGTACTGAGGGGGGCACTTGATGGGATGAGCACTGGATGTTATACTATAGATGTTGGCAAATCGAACTCCAATAAAAAATAGACACACACAAAAAGAAATGTTAAAAGCCAGTAGTTTTTTAATTTATTGACTAGTTGGTTTATGAAAGCCCTACTTTTCATTCATAAATTTAGAACCTATGTTTGGGCAGGATCCATAAACTTCCTTTAATTCCCTATCTGAAACTAACTTTTAGAAGTCTCCCTTTGTGGAATCACAAGGTATCAAATAAATTTGGAAAAAACTGAAAAAGGAAGGAGAAGAATTAAAAATCTCAATGTTGTTTCCATTGGCCTACAGAGAAGTTAAGAAAATGACATTCTCTCAATTTTATAGATTTTTTTTTTTTTAAGAAAACTGAAGCTGAGAGAGGTTTATGTAATTTTCCCAAAGGCTAACAAGTCATAGATTGGGATTTGAACCAGCCCTTCTGGTTCACAGCATCTTAGTCTCTTTCTTGAAATTATACTGCCTGTATAAAAAAGACATTTGTGATTAATCTGGGAAGATTTCAACAGAAGACAGTGAAAGGACACAAAGAGACAGGCGAGCATAGCATCAGATAGATACCATCACATGGGATAGAGTATAAAATCTTTAAAGGGATATAAAGAATGTTGAAGCTTAAAAAGCTAGATCAGAACTATTTCAGTGGGGATCCCTGGGTGGCGCAGCTGTTTGGCACCTGCCTTTGGCCCAGGGCGGGATCCTGGAGACCTGGGATCGAATCCCACATCGGGCTCCCGGTGCATGGATCCTGCTTTTCCCTCTGCATGTGTCTCTGCCTCTCTCTCTCTCTCTCTCTCGAATAAATAAATAAAATATTAAAAAAAAAGAACTATTTCAGTGAAGACTTGAAATGCTTTGCTAGAAGGGACAGAGTATCTTCCCCAGAATACAGAACTAGTAAGAATGAGGAGAGGGGAAAGAATACATGGTTTAATCTGGTGTTTGTAGATTACATCATTGTGCCTAATACTTCACATTTTCTGTAGTGTGCCATGTGTCACGAGTTCCTCTCATTAATAGGGTGATATTTACTTCCCCATTCCTTGAATTTGGATTTGACCAGATAACCTTCTATGGCTAACAAAATGAGATGGATGTGACAGTGTACAAATGTAAACCAGGCTTTATGAGACCTTGAATGTTCCTGAATATGTACTCAAGTCTTAGCCATTGATGTGAGAATAAGCCTGGGTTATCAACCAGTCTAAGAAAGACGAAAGACAAATGGCAAACTGTCCCAGCTAACCAAGCCTAGAGCCAACCCCCAGGGAACTTGCTGACATAGAAGAAATACTAAATAATTGCTGTTTTAAATTACTGAGTTTTAGAGAGTATTAAAGAACTAGCTCTGATTTCACTGTGACAGAAGAAACAAGAGATTTCTGACTTTTGGCTTAAGAGAACGCAGATTTCTTTTATCTGAAAATTTTTATGAATATATACAAGTAATTAAGAGGTCACTATAGTATGCAAAGAAAGAAAGAGAAAACTATCATCTTAACTGGAAAAAGGCACAGAAAGTGAAAAAAAAACAACTAACAAAAAAACCAGACCAATATGAGAATCAATTGGAAGGGATGCTTACTGTTAATAATTTGAGTTTTTAAAAATTATTTTTTCAAACTTTAAAAGATTTTTAAAACAATTTTTAAATTTTTTTTTTAAGATTTTATTTATTTATTCATGATAGTCACAGAGAGAGAGTGAGAGAGGGAGAGACACAGGCAGAGGGAGAAGCAGGCTTCATGCACCGGGAGCCCGACGTGGGATTCGATTCCGGGTCTCCAGGATCGCGCCCTGGGCCAAAGGCAGGCGCCAAACCGCTGCGCCACCCAGGGATCCCAATTTTTAAATTTTTTAATTGAAGAATAATTGACATATGAAGCTGTATTAGTTTCAGGTGTACAATATACTGATTCAATATTCGCATATATCATGAAAAAGCACAAATCTTGTTACCATCTGTCACCATACAAAGCTGTTACAATAGTATTGACTATATTCCCTATGCTTTACAGTACTTCTCCGTGTCTTATTTTATAACTAGTTGATTGTACCTCTTGGACTTTTCCAAACTTTTCATATATACTCCTAGACACCTGATCATAATGTCAATGGCTCTGCTTTTTTAGTGAAAGGGATTTTAAGGGAAAGGAGGGGAACTGAGTGGGAAAAATCAGAGAGGGAGACAAACCATGAGAGATTCCTAACTCTGGGAAATGAACAAAGGTTGCAGAAGGGGAGGTGGGCAGGAGGTTGGGGTAACTGGGTGATGGGCACTGAGGAGGGCACTTGATGGGATGAGCACTGGGTGTTATACTGTATGTTGGCAAATCAAACTTCAATAAAAACAAACAAAAAAAGGAAAAAATAAAAGTCTTTCTTAAGGCAGCATTTTTGAGAACTAATGTGGAATGAATTGTGAATGTAATTAGTAGAAAACTTTATAAGTTTTGATAAATGTACACAGCTGTAAAGTCATCATCATAATTTTTATTAAGGAAAGCACTTGTTATGATGACCACTGGGTGTGGTATGTAAATGATGAATCACTGAATTCTACTCTTGAAACCAATATTGCACTGATTGTTAACTAACAAGAATTTAAATAAAAGAAAAAAAAAGAATTTAAATAAAAGCTTTTAAAACAAACCAAAACCAAAAAAAAAAAAAAAAAAATCCAAAAAATTATTTGGGCTATTCTAGGTCCCTCATCTTCCCACATACCTTTTAGCATCATTTTGTCACTTTCTACTCTCTGCTGATATTTTGTTTGGGATCGTACAGAATCTACATATATCTGAAGAGAACTACATCTAAATAATATTGGGTCTTTTGATACATGAATAGATCATATGTTTTCCATATATTTAGGTCTGTAATTTCTCTCTCCATTATTTCATAGTTTTTAGTATATTGGTCTTGTGCCTCTCTTTGTCAAAATAATCACAATGTATTACATGGTTTTGATGCTATAGTAAATAGTGTTTTGTTGTTGTTATTGTTCTTTATAGACTTTACATTTCTTAGTCTTTTTAAATTTTATTCTTAATTTATTTTTCATTAGTTTCAGAGGTAGAATTTAGTGATTTATCAGTTGTATATAACACTCAGTGCTCAATACATCAAGTACCCTCCTTAATGCCCATCACCCAATTATCCCTCCCCCCACTCACCTCCCCTCCAGCAACCCTGTTTGTTTCCTAGAGTTCAGCATCTCTAATGCTTTACCGGCCTCTCAATTTTTCATCTTATTTTATTTTTCCTTCCCTTCCCCATGTTCATCTGTTTTGTTTTTTAAAGCCCACGTAAGAGTGAAATCATATATTTGTCTTTCTCTGACTGATTTATTTCACTTAGCATAATATCCTCTAGTTCTATCCACATCATTGCAAATGGTAAGATTTCATTCTTTTTGATGGCTGAATAATATTCCATTGTGTGGGGATCCCGGAGTGGCTCAGCGGTTTAGCGCCTGCCTTTGGCCCAGGGCGCGATCCTGGAGTTCCAGGATCGATTCCCACGTCGGGCTCCCGGCATGGAGCCTGCTTCTCCCTCCTCCTGTGTCTCTGCCTCTCTCTCTCTCTCTCTGTCATAAATAAATAAATAAATCTTTAAAAAAATAAATAAAAATAAAAAAATAAAAAATATTCCATTGTATGTGCATGTATCTGTGTTTGTGTGTGTGCTTTGGATACATTACTTAAGATTTGGATAGAAAAAAAAAAGATTTGGATAGATTACTTAAGATTTTTTACTTAGATAATCATGTGTCTATAAATAAAATCAGTAAAAAAATTTTCCTTTCCATTATATGTCTTTAATATTTTTATTGCTTTATTGTTCTTGCTAGGATTTCCAGTAAGGTGTTAAATATAAATGGCAAGAGTTAATAACCTTTGCCTCATTCTTGATCATAGAAGGAAAGTGTTTAATCTTTCATCTTTAAATAAAATCTATACTAGGTTTTTCATATGTCTTTCATTAGGTTCATAAATTTTCTTTCTACTTCTAGTCTGCTGAGAATTTATCAGGAAAGGATGTTGGAATTTATGAAATGTATTTTATGCCTTTATTTAAAATATTATAGAGCCTTTATTTGTAAAATGGGAACATGATAAATTATACTGATTGATTCTGAAATGCTAAACTAGTCTTGCACTCTGGGATAACCCTCTCTTTATTATGATACATTAACTTTTCAACATATTGTGGTATTCTATTTACTAAAATTAAAATTTTTCATGTATGTTAATGAGAGATAGTGTTCTAAAGTTTCCTTTTCTTATAATACCTTTGATGTTGCTCCACTGTCCTCTAGCTTGCACTATTGTTTTCCATGTAAAATCTGTTGTCATTCTCATATCTTTTCCTTAACATATAATATGTCATCTTCCTTCTGGCTGTTTTCAAGATAGTCTCTTGATTACAATGGCTTTAGGCAATTTGATTATGATATCCTATATTATTTTTTTGACTTGGGTTTTATTGAGCTTGTTTCTATGGCTTTAGAGTTTTCATCAAATTTGGAAACATTTCCTCTAATATTTATTCAAATATTTTTTCTGTGATCCTTCCCACTGTGATCTTCTTCTAGGACTCCAGTTACACATACCCAGGAAAAAAAGAAAATGGAATTTACGTGCAACCAGAAATCCCTGTAACATGAATATTGTAAATCAAACAACAGATCCTGTTCCAACTTTTGCACTGGCTTTATCTTATTTAATTCTATAGTTCACAATAGATATTTTAGATCATATTTATTTTCAAATACCATGAGGTATAAGTATTTCTACATTCTTCTTTCAAAGAGAACATACCTAAGTATCGTAGTTATTTTATTTTTTTTTATTTTTTATTTTTTTTATGATAGGCACACAGTGAGAGAGAGAGGCAGAGATACAGGCAGAGGGAGAAGCAGGCTCCATGCACCGGGAGCCTGACGTGGGATTCGATCCTGAGTCTCCAGGATCGCGCCCTGGGCCAAAGGCAGGCGCCAAACCGCTGCGCCACCCAGGGATCCCTTCGTAGTTATTTTAGTACAGGTGAGTGTTCAATAACTATTGAGTGTTGTCTAACTTCTTAGATCTCTAATTTCAGATGTCTGTTTTCCTAAGTAAACACTAACTCCCTCCATCTGGGCAGAGTGCACTGTCATCTTCTTGGATACTTACCTAAAATAACTATCCTGTTTCCATGTGAAGTCACAAAACAGTAGAGTAGGTGAAATAATAGAATTAGAACTGATAAACAGAAAATACAGAGGAGGAAGAAATTCATTCAGTCACAGATGAAGGGCTGTTACAAAAGATTATCAACAGAAGGAAAATACTAGGTAGGAGTCTGAAGGATATGCATCAGGTGGGTAAGAAGGGAAAAAATATACTAGAGAAGGTCATAGAAGCATAAGGGAGTCTGCTGTGACAGGTTACTGAGAGTCTTTCGTCATTGTGGAAGGACAAAATGGGAGGTATAGGAAAGAGATTCAGGCTGGAAAAAAGATGCCTTGTATGCCAGGATGGAGAGTTTGAATATAACTAGGGGAGTGACATGGTCAGATTTGCATTTCAGAAAAAATTACTCTGGCAGTTACGTAGGGAGAAGAAACACTGGATGCTAGGAGATTTGTGGAAAGAACTGTAATCCAAGAAAAATACAGTGAAATTCTAGATTAAAGGAGCAAAGAGAAATAAAATAGGAAGATTTAGGAGATGATTAGCTAATTTTTTTTTATTACTTAAAGTATGCCAGTCATTGATCTACATGCCTAATGTATATTAACATATTTCTTTTTTCACATGATCTCTAGGATGTAGATGCAATTTTACATTAAAGAATCTGAGTTCACATAAATGTGTAAACAGAATTCAAAAGCAGGTATTCTGATTCTATGGCCCACATTTTTTACCTTAAGAAGTACCATCAACAGAAACTGGGAACTGTATATAGGAACAATGGAAATTCTTACCAGTATTTATTAAGTATTGGGTAAAAGGTAATGAATGAATAAGAAAGAAATGAAGTACTCCACCAAGGTCATTCCTTGCATGGACTTTATATGTTCTAAATATGGACTTTTCTATAGGAAATGTCAAGTCTTGTAGAAATTTTGGTTTGTATTATTTCCTTAAAATTTGTCAACAGAATGCAGAACTAGAATGCCATATGCTGACCTGTAACCTAAGTTTGGATACCTTGAAGTAGAACCCTCCCATGCCTCAGGACACCAGTCTGACTCCCAACCCAGAACATATATATACTCGTGAACATTCTCTTTTGAAAGAGATGAAAAAATCACCACCCTCCCTTGCTCTCTACTTCTTGTTAGCTCTGACCAACCTGTGGGTTCTCTAATTATTAAATAGGCCTAACTGTTGGGCTGATTATCCAGGGAAGTGTGGGCTCTTCACAAACAGGGCTGAAGTTGGCTGACACCATCACCTACTGGTCCTTTAGCACAAGGGGTAGTATTCATTTCTAGCCTCTAGCAGCACATTCACAAGTTGGCCCCATAATTAACTAAATAGGCCCCTTCATTTAGGAGTGCCCCAGTCCTGAAGTCTCATTCCTGTCAGAAAGTCATCTCCTCCAGCCTATTTACTGGGGAGAGAAGGACTATTTATAAAAGCAAGCTTATCTTTGACATAAATCACCACATTAGCATGCATTTCAAATTAATGGACCACATTCCACCTTCTCAGGGTTCTTTGGCTCTGAAAAGATAGCCACACCCATACAATTTCATTTGCATTCTATCAGGCACTCCATTACCTGCTACCCACGGGGAAATCCAGATACTGAGGGGAGATCCTGCTAGCTCCCGTACTCTCTCAGCAAATATACTGAGTCAGTTCAAAGGCTATATATATATAGATATCTCAAGAAAAAAGCCTAAAGATATATGATGAGAGTTTAATAACACAAGAATGTCTCCTTTCCCTATATGTATTGTGTTAATGTTAGCATGGGGGGGGGGAGGTGAGTTGCCATTCTTCCATAACCTAACACTATTCCATATCCTAATGCCTATGGATTTAATTCAGTCTAGCTAATTAAATATTTGTTGGTTGTCTACTAGTTAGTTATCAAGTACTGTGCTCTGCAGTGGTAATATCAAGAAAACTAACATATGGTTTTTGCCCTTAAGGTGCTCACTATCTGCAATCCAGCAATTACACTTCTGGGTATATCTGAAAGAAATGAAATCACAGTCTTGAAAAGATATTGTAGCATCATTAAAATAGCCAAGTCATGGAAACAACCTGAATATTGAATGGATAAAGAAAATGTGTCATACATACACATATGTACATACAACAAAATATTATCTCTTTTTAAAAAAGGATATCTTGCTGTTTGCAACAACATGGATGGACCTTGAGGGCATTATGCTACATCAAACAATTCAGACAGAGAAAAACAAATACTGCATGATCTCATAGGAATCTAAACAGAATCGAGTCCAGCATTGGGCTCCCTACATGGAGCCTGCTTCTCCCTCTGCCTATGTCTCTGCCTCTCTCTCTCTGTGTCTCTCATGAAAAAATAAAATCTTTAAAAAAAAAAACAATTTATAAAAAGAAATTCACAATAACAGAGAACAGATTGGTGGTTTCCAGAGGTAGAGTGTAAAAATGGGGGAAATAGGTGGAGCTGATCAAAAGGTACAAACTTACATTAAAAGGTAAATAAGTTCTAGGGATATAATGTACAACATTATTAATATAGTTATTTATACTGTACTGTTTATTTGAAAGTTGCAGGGAGAGTAGATAGAAGCAGGAGCATTTAATTCACTGTAACAGGAGTTAGGGCAACAAATATTGGCACAGATTTTAATAAGCTGGTATGTTTGCTGTTGGTAATGTATAGAGATTCACACTTGAATTTTTGTATATTTTCCATTAAATAAGATATAAAATCTTCAATTAAGAGTGAAAAGGGAGAGTTTTGTTGAAGTGTGAAGTAGTTTGAATATTGAATTTAATATGAAATATAACAGTTTATGAAACCGTTTGACTAGTTTTTGTTTCTTGGTGTCCTAGAAATATCTCCTCTTTTTATTAAAGGTCAAAATATTGTCTATCCCAGAGACTGCTCATAGCTAACAATGGAAGATTGTAAAACATCATTTATGCTTATCATCAACCCAAATCTATTTTTTTGTATTAAATTATAAAAATATAAATATATTTCTCATGTTTCAGTAACTTGTAATATAATTTTCAAGGTGGCACTCAGGAAAATATTATCTCAGTAGATGAAACGGCTACTAATGCAGTGTCCACCTTGACATCTATTATAAATCCAAGGCATTCTTTTATGAGGCATTCCCTTAGCTCTTCAAGTATTGGCTCTTTCTCATTCTTTAAGCATCACTTCATATGTCTGTCTTAGAAAGGTCTTTTGCAACCAACTCCAGATATACATCTCTGGAACTATCAAACCATCACACCTTTTTTTATTTCCTTCATAACAATATTCCTAGGTCATGGTAATGTGTCATGTCTGTCCACCATAAAGCTACTATTTTTAAGTAAAAATATTAGGAAGTATTTTATGAAGAGATACTTTAAGATTATGTAAAAATCTCATTTCTCATCAGGATACTTTTGTCTACTAGTTTTAATGATAATTCTTAATGGAAATATCTATTACTATGGTAGTGATTCATTTTTTCCCAGTTCTATCATTCTTCTACAGTTACTATTTGATATTTTACAGTTGGAAAGAGTGTTCTTGTAAACCTTATTTATATATTAATTTATGTATTCATATATGTAAAAAATTGTGGATTTTAATCTTTCATTATTTATTTTGATGCTCAGCTGTCCAAGATTTGACCAGTGAGAGCCCTTCAAACTACTTCCTGTGCTCTTCTGGGATGTCTCCAATACTGTTTGAGCCCTTCCTTATCTACTGGCACCCACAAAAAAAGATACTCTAATTATGACTTGAACTTTTGCTACAATAGCTCTGCAATCAGCTATTTTTCTAATGATCCTCGGTTCTTTTTAGTGAAGAATAGTATTTAGAAACCACTATCTGGGGGCTAGGAATGTTTATCAGTATTAGAGTGCATTGTGTCAAGGTCATCTCAGTGAACAGAGACAGAAAATATCTAAATACACATACATCTATATCTATCATATTTTATATTTGAAAACTGTGAGTTCACATTGTTCCAATTCCAACATCAAAAGCTTTATTCTAGTCTTCTTCCTTTCCATTTCTGTAACTTGCTTTTCAACTAGAAACTTGGCTCTCATAATCCACAATATATTTACTTATTTGTTCAGTACCAGGATATGCTTCAAATATTTCAGAGTTGCTAACCTATACTACTGTGAAAAATAAACCTACTAACTAGAATCAATATTTGTTTACAGGGTTTTTTTGTATGTAACCTGAGGATATGTAATCAAAATACAGTGCATAAAAGTTCCTTGAATCAGTCCACTTCATTCCCACTCAGTATAGTTATATTATTCATCTGAAATACAATTAGACTCATTTGTTTCTGTTGGACCCATCTGTTTGGTTTTTCCCCAACATTGTTGATTTCATTCATTCATTCATTCATTCATTTTAGAATGTGAAACATCATCTTGGTGCTAAAATGCAGAACTATACAAATACATGAATGAGAGAACTGTCTCTCCCCTAATCCATACATTCTACTCCATGTCTATAGCTCCCTTTCTTTCCTACCCATTCCTAACCACCCCTGGTGATAACTATCTATCTTTGGTTTATGCTTCCTGTGTTTTTTGTACAGCACAAATAAGCAAACACATGTATCTTTCTATTACCCCTTTTTTCTTTTTTTCCAAGTCAGTAAAATGCCAGTCTTTTATATTTTACTTTTTAAAAAATCATATATACTCCAAATCATTCTATTTCAGCTTAGAGAGTTTCCTTTTTCTTTTCACAGCTGCATAGTATTCCTTTGGATAGAAATACCATAATTTGTTCAACCTCTCCCCTTAAGAATGTTTCTAATATTTTATAATTACAATCATTGTTGTAGTGAATAACCTTGTGCATATATATTTGAATTGTTGGGTGTAAACATTCAGGATAGATTCCTATAAAGGGCTATATGGGTTGAGAGGTAAATGCATAAGAATTTTTGTTAGATACTGCCAAATTCCCTTTTCCAAAGGTTGTACTGACTTGCATGTTTGAAGTTGTCTCACTAGCAATATATGAGTGATGGATTGCACATAGCCTCCCCCAACATTTATGTTGTGTATTTTTTAATTTTGCCAGTCTGAAAGATGAAAAATAGTCTGTGTAATTTCAACTTCTATTTTTCTACTCATGAGTAAAGTTGAAATGGTTTTTCATTAAGGGTGATTTTTCTATCTCTTTTTGTAAATTGTTAATTATCTTTTACCCACTTTTCTATCAAGCATTTGGTGTTTCTTCTCTCTCAACTTTTAAGGGTTCTTTATACATTAGGGATATCAGCCCTTTATCTGCTACATATCGCAAAAATTTTTCAGTTTTTTAGTTGTCTGTTATTATCTGATTTGTCAGGATTTAATGGTTCATTTAACTTCCATATATAGAAAATACTACCGAAGTTTATTCTTTTTTTCCTATTTATTATTAACTCTCTTTTATCCTCCCATTTTTTACTTACATCATTTCTACATTTTCAGGATTATAATATCTCTAATTATACTTCCATCCCTGTACCCATATTTGGTTTAGTTTTAGATGTGCAATGAAATATATTGTGTTTATCATAAACCACATTGCTGAAGTTTTCTGAGTCATCTCTTTATTTGAATAAACCTATCCTCCAGAGATTCTGTTTTTCTATTGTCTTAACAACTGAATACAAATCTTTGGTTCGCAATTTCTTCCTAGTTTTTTGTTTTGTTTGTTTTTACACTGTTGATCCATTGCTCTATTATTTTATAAGTTGTTTTGGAAAAGTCTAACTCCAGTCTATTTTTCTCTCTTCATAAGTAATTTGATGATTTTGATAGAAGGTCTTAGGAAAATTTTTTTCTAGATCTTGAAATCTAAGAGTTTACTAGGATATGTCTCAAAGCAGGCCATTCCTGGTCCTTTTTCTCAGGTTCCCGCTAAAACTTTTCAATATGTCAATTCAGATCTTCATTTGTGACTGGAACATCTTTTGAATTACAGTTTTAAATATTAGTTTTATCCATTTTTTTGTCTGTTTTAAGGATTCCAATACACGTGCGTGCGCACACACACACACAATTTTTCTTTGTCTGTCTTCCATTTCAACAACTTTCTCTCTGTTCCTTTTGTGTGTGTGTGTGTCACTTTTCATTATCTTTTGTTTTCCTACTTCAATGTGCCATAAAATTTTCACTTGAGTCTGTTTTCCCTTGAGTACCCTGTGATCACACTTACAATCATTTTCTCCTTTTCTTTATTTCTTTATCAAGTTTAGTCAATCCTTTTTCGTTTTACTATTTTTTGTCCATTTCTGTCTTTAATGTTTTCTATCTTTAAACACTTATTTAGAATTCTAAATTAAAGTTATAGGCTTTTTTTATTACAATTTGTCTTCTTCATATTATCTGGGGAGAAATTCTCATCAAATGAGATATTTTGATTCTGATTTTGTTATCTTGTAGCAGCCCTGAATAGATTTATTCACTTTGGTCTTATTTTGTGGATGTGTGATGGCTCACAAAATTTTTAGTTCAATGGTGCCCTCTTCTGTCAGTGCAGCAGAGCCCAGGTTGTTTAATGGATTTTGTATGGGGGTTACTGGGGAGGTTGTTGAGGAATTGTGTGTTCTCCAGTTTTGGATTATTTTTTGGATTGCTTTTTTGCTTCCTTTATACTTCACCATCCAATCATCAAAAGTATCTTTCCCTTATCTTTTTATTTTGTTTCTCTCCCAGAAACAATGTATTACAAAGACTGATACCTGGAGTTGTGTGGACTTTTATTTTTTTAAAAAAAGATTTTATTCATTTACTTATTCATGAGAGACACTGAGAGAAAGAGAGGTAGACACAGGCAGAGGAAGAAGCAGGCTCCATGCAGGAAGCCCAATGTGGGACTCGATCCCAGGACTCCAGGATCACGCCCTGATCCAAAGGCAGACGCTTAACCGCTGAACCACCCAGGCGTCCCATGTGTGGATTTTTAAATCTCCTTCCTGTAGTCAGTGCGCTGATCTACCAGCATACTTTTCAAATAATTTCAACCTAAGGATGAACTTTGTCCTATGTGGTACTGGCTTTACATCAATCTTTGGGGATGCCTGGGTGGCTCAGAGGTTGATTGTCTGCCTTTGGCTCAGGTCCTGGGGTCCTGGGGTCCTGGGATCAAGTCCTGAATAGGGCTCCCTGCAAGAAGCCTGTTACTCCCTCTGCCTGTGACTCTGCCTCTCTCTCTGTCTCTCATGCATAAATAAATAAAATCTTTTTAAAAATCAATCTTTGATCCATCACT
Organism: Canis lupus baileyi; assembly: GCF_048164855.1. Taxonomy (NCBI): domain Eukaryota; kingdom Metazoa; phylum Chordata; class Mammalia; order Carnivora; family Canidae; genus Canis; species Canis lupus. The sequence continues at coordinate 75,239,636 of NC_132841.1, read as the reverse complement.
AGCTCTCTTCTACTCCTTTTCCAGCAGTTTTTCCTGTACTGATAACCATGAAGACTTGCAGACTTACAGGACGAACATCAGAGACAGTTCACTTAAATTTATGTAAATACATATGTAAAGGTGATTTGAAGTTTGAATGTCCTCTGTCTTCTAGTATATAGTTTTATGTAGGTTTGTTTGTCCTTTTGTTGTTCTGTATTGTATCTGAAGTCATATGGGAAGATACACATTAAAACAGGTACAATTTTTGTGGTGATTAGAAATTCTATTTATTCTCTTATAAAGTTATTTTAGTTAATTTTTGAATGAGTGATATATTCATATGGTTCAAATACAAAAGACAAAAGATGTGAAAAGTCTCCTGCCTACTTTTATCTATTTTCTATAGTTCCTTACTAATATTTAGTCCTTATAAGTTCTTCCAGAAATTTCAATGTACTATATATACATATAAAGTTATTTTTCCACCTCTTGATTTTATATAAATGGTATACTACTATACATACTGTTCTGTAGTTGGATTTTTTTCACATAGCAAACATCTTGTAAATCGTTCCATTTCAGATATAAAGTGTTTCCTTATTATTTTTTACATAGTTTTTCATTTTATGAGTGTCTTACTTATTCAGTTCCTATTGATGAAAATTGAATATACTTTGCCAAATTAGTCTCTATAAAAACTGTGCTAATATCCACTACTACCAGCAATGTATGAAAAGGTCTATTTCCTCACAGCCTCATTAACATTGTATATTATCAAATACAACTAAGATTTTAATTCTTAACAATTCTACAGGTGAGAAATGGCTCTATAATGTCATTTACTTATACTTATATCATGAGTAAGTTAAGCATTTTCATATATTTAGAAAGTATTTGCATCTCCTTTTCTGTGAACTGTATTTCCATAGCCTTTAAGCTAATCTGGTATATTTCCAAATACTTATTTAAAGCTTGGATTAGGGTTCTATAATGAATACAAGGCTGGTCCTTAACTACAAGTTTGAATGAGGACAAAAATTATATGAGACTGAACATCAGATCGAGAAAAAGGAAATTCATAGGCTGAACTGATCCAAGTGGATTCCCTCACCTCAAAATTGAACTGGTCCAAGACTGGGTCACTTAGATGTTTATAATCCCTTAAGATAAAATATACTGTGAATTGAGGATGTTAGTTTCTTCTGCACAGGTACCAGGATAAGTCAAAGTGATCTGCTGGCTGAAAGTATGAGTGAAAGGAAAAACAGAGAGAGATCAGGGGCAAGAATAAACAAATGAAAAGACACTCCATAAGAAATAGAAGAGATGATATGAATCAATGGAAAATGTGAGGAAGAAGCTTAACTTGACTCCGTGCAATGGGAATTTTCAATTTATTAATGTCTTGGAGATGGCATGTTGTAGCCTTTCAAAAATATTTCTCTTTCTTCATTTGAACTAGTTTGTGTGGGTTTCATTAATTAGAATACTTTTCCTATGAATAACATTAATTTTGTTCTCTGTTGCTTAAGTGAATACAAGAACAGCCCATGGATGGGAGATTTAGGGAATCAAGGAATAGCTCAATGTAGCCAAGTATTTCCTTATATTGGAAATGTTCCAGTATAGTCTGGGCAATTCCTAGGCAGGTATGTCAAAGACAGGATGCCAGCTCAAATGAGTCATTGATTTAGATGTTATTTATACTTTCTTTAATAGGAAGGAAATTTAAGATTTATAAAATGATCTCATTATTTAATATTTTCTTATTGAATAAAGACCCTAATTTCAAAAATATCTTTTTAAAAATAAAATATATTTATTATTGGAAGAAATAAATCTTCTAAAACATCTAGAAACCAATTTTCTAGTTAGTAAAAAAGAAGAAACTGGGAATCAGAATCAGGGAACTGGTTTGGCATGTACAGCTCAGCTCCACTTTTGTTAAGAAGCTGGCCCTTTTCACAGGTAGGCCATGTATTTCCCTGCTGGACATAAAAAAAATCTCACATGAAAGCAGTATCAGACAAGGTCACTCTGAGACAAAATAATGTCATTTTATAATTCAATCTAAGTATAGACAAAATCAAGGCCACTGTGCCACCCATAAAATACCAAAATATCCCTGGCTAAATTGAGTGATTGCTGCTTCTGTACCAATTATAGCTTTACCCACTCTTTTGTCTGCCCTATCCAATTACTGAGAAAACCAATTATGAAATTGTTCCTACTTTCTGACAGCACCCTGGTAGAGCAAACCTCCTGCTTTTTGATTCTCCCCTCAAATCATTCAAACAAAGCCAAAATGCTATAGATTCTTTTCAACCCTTGTATTATTTTGCTGAGGCTACCATAACAAAATACTATAGACTGGATAGCTTAAACAACCAAATTTTATTTCCTTATGGTTCTGGAGGCTAGCAGTTTAAGAACATGGTGTCACTATGGTTAGTTTCTAGTGAGAACTCTAATTTGCAGATAACATAATAGAGAGAACAAGCTTTCTGGTCTCTCTCTCTCTCTGTGTTGTGTTGTTTTGTTTTGTTTTGTTTTTTAATGTAGGCTCTGTGTCCAATGTAGAGCCCAAAGGGCCAGAACTCACAATCCCAAGACCAAGACCCAAGCTGAGATCAAGACTCAACTGATTGAGCCACCCAGGTCCCTCTGTCTCTTTTTATAAGGGCACTAATCCCTTCATGAGGACTCTACCCTTATGACCTCGCCTAACCTTGATTACTTCCTAAAGGGCTCATCTTTAAATACCATCCACTGGGGGTTAGGATTTTCACACATCAATTTGGTTGGGGGATATATTCAGTCCATAACAACCTTCTTACTGAGACACCCCATGATTCCATGGTGTGCATCTTTTCTTGCTGTATGAAGTAATTAAAGACCTATTCCTGGCAGTCATTAGCTGAACAGCATTTGCATTAGGAAATACTGCTTTTTACAAAATTTACTGCCACTTTGTTTCATTAGGCAAGTAGAAAGATTTTTAACAGAGAGTAGACAGTCCTTAGAAAAAATTAAATCAAAGTGTTGAAAAAATTGCTTAAATTGCACTGTTAGGACCAACATCTTAAATTGTACTGTCAGGACCACACTTACAGTACATACTTTGCATCATACACACTACACAAGATGGAATTTGGGAGGATGAAATTCCCATTAAATAAAACCAACTATTTAATGTAACCACAAATTGCGTCAATAGATTTCAAGTTGTCAGATGCCTGGCTCATAGTAACATAATTCAATAGGCTAATACTTGTCTAGAATATTTAGGTTAATACATCCTCTATTGTCCTGCATTTAGTGATTGCTACTCTTAAAACATATCAACAGTTCTTCATATGTCTTCAGGCAATGATAATACTTAATTTACAGACCCTTATATGCATAATTTAAAGACTTTCCTTAAAATGTACTTTTCTATCATGAATTTAAAACAAAGAGCTAGTGGAGTAACCTCAGGCAATTTAAATAAACACAGTCATGCCACAAATAATCTTTTTTAGCCAAAGGATCCAGGATTTCAGAAGTATGGCCTCTCCCATTGGGCAGAGGGCAGATAGCACACTTGTTCTTGGAAGACAGGTGTCTATAAAAACTGACATCCCCCATAAGATCCATGCATAATTGCATAATGACTTATATGCCCAAAACTTCTAAAAATAAACTAAATCCAAGACCCAACAAATTTAAATTACTTTGTTCTGTATTACTGAAGACATTGGTTTACTTACATGTGGAATAGTTGTCACTTCTACAGCTCAATTTTAGAGGAATTAGAGGTCCTGGTGCATACATCTTTCCCTTTTATTCAATAATGCCTTAGATTACATAGAAGCCCTGTGTTTTCATAATTTAAGACTTAAAGCCTTTTACCTAAATACAAGCACTGGGCTATTAGGCTTTAAACTGAGCAGAATTCCCTATGTAGCAAAATACCACGAATGTAGAAAGTACTTGTAAATACTGTAGGGGAGGCACACCCTAACCAGGGCTACTCAAATATGCATAAGACTCATATGATCTTATTAAAATGCACATTCTGATTCATTCAGTCTGGGGTGGCATCTGAGACCCTGCATTTCTAGAAACCTCCCAGATGATACCCATGCTGCTTGGCTGTCATTTAGTCTTACCTTTTTGACAGGAAGGCCGTAGTAATGTGCTATGTCATTGTAGAAATCAAAATATCCCTTTGGGATTTCCCTCTTCCTCTCCCCTTCTCATCTACTCTACCCTTGAGAAGGTGAGCCCATTTAAGCAGTGTAAAGTACAATTTAGATTATTGAACAATTGTATTTCCTACAATATTATCAGATACCAAAACCAAAGAAAACCAGTATGGTTTGCATATTGGTTTAGCCCACTTAAGCAGTGTAAAGTACAGCTTAGGTTATTGAACAACTGTATTTCCTACAGTACATCAGATATCAAAACCAAAGAAAACCAATATGGTTTGCATGACATACAAAATCAAATGCTACTCATTAATTTGATTGATCACTGCTGATCACTAAAATTAGAAGCAATTTGTCTGATATTTAAAAATGAGTCACATGCTTACTGGGGGGAAAAAGCAATTTTACAAATGCTGTATAACAAAAAGATCACTTAAATTGTGTTCAACCTAACTCCGCATTATTCATATGTACTACCACCTATAACAATTACTATTTTTGTTATTGTTTTTCTTTGTTATAAAGGAAAAATTACGATCACTTATAGTATACATTAAAAACAAAAATCCTTCCACAATACTTGCCATTCTTCTCAGGCTGGAACAATTATGTTTGTACTTATTCTTCAATTTAAGTTCTAAAATCAATAATGAATCCTATTAGGAAAAAGGACAACAAAATTATCCATAGCTACATGGAATTTACAACCTAAATGTATAAAACCAATATATTAAACTGAAAAGTTTTGGGATGTCGGGTGGCTCAGCGGTTGAGCATCCCTTTGACTCAGAATGTAATCCTGGGGTCCCAGGATCGAGTCCCACATTAGGCTTCCTGCATGGAGCCTGCTTCTCCTTCTGCCTGTGTCTCTGCCTCTCTCTGCGTCTATCATGAATAAGTAAATAAAATACTTAATAAAAAATAAACTGAATAGTTTTAAATTTAATTATGGTTTGACCGATCCTTTTTCTCCTGAATTTGCCCAAATTAACTGGGGGCATAGTCATTGTCCTAGACCCACTTCTCAAGTATTTTCAACTGAACTTTAAAGTTTCATGCAGGCTTTTCCAAAGTGATCTTTTTATCTCTTATTTTCCAATTCTAAAGATAAAGGCAGGGGAAAAGTATCTTCTAAATTACTGTACCACAAAAACTAATGCCTTTCAGTTTCAAATAATTCTGTTATTTGACCATTGGCTGTAAAAGTCTTAGGGTGCCTATGTTTCCTTTCATTTACATTAACGTTTTCTCAACAATTCAATTTTACATAACATTCTAACTAAAAGAAAACATGAGTAATTCACAGAACAAATGTTTCTGTTGCAAATTCAATCTTCTTCCAACTACTAGAGGACTACAAAGCAAAAGAAAGTTATGGCTATTATCTATGACCATTCTTATGATACTCATCAGGCCTCTATATCTATCCCTCCCACTACCACTGAGATGAAATAGCATTGGATACACAACACCCAGATTTAAGCACTGGTGTTGTGTACCACATCTTTATCTTTTATACATTTCTTATTTTTTACTTTTTTAAAATTTGAATTCCAGCATAGTTAACATACAGAGTTTTATTAGTTTTAGGTGTACAATATAGTGATTCAACAATTCGATACATTATTCAGTGTTCATCATGGTAAGTGTACTCTTAATCCTCATTACCTATTTCTCCCATCCCCTTTTCACCTCCTCTCTGGTAATCATAAGTTTGTTCTTTATATTTAAGAGTCTGTTTTTTGGTTTGTCTCTGTTTTCTTTTTCATTTGTTCTGTTTACAAAATTCCACATATAAGTGGAATCATATGGTGCTTGTCTTTCTCTAACTTATTTCACTTACCATTATATTCTCTAGCTCCATTCATGTTGTTGCAAATGGAGAGATATCATTCTTTTTTTTGTGGCTGAATAATTCAATTGCATCTTTATCCATTCATCAATTGATGGACACTTAGGTTGCTTCCATAGTTTAGCTATTATAAATAATGCTGCAAATATAAGGGTGCATCCTTCTGAATTGGGATATTTTGTATTCTTTGGGTAAATACTCAGTAGTAGGAATTACTGAATCATACAGTAATTCTATTTTTAACTTTTTGAGGAACCTCCATATTGTCTTTCCCAGTGGCTGAACTAGTTTGCATTCCTATCAACAGTGCATGAGGCTTCCTTTATCTCCACATCCTCAACAACACTTTCTTGTGTTTTTCATTTTTGCCATCATGACAGATGTGAGGTGATATCTCATTGTAGTTTTGATTTGGATTTCCCTGATGATGAGAGATGAGCATCTTTTCATGCATCTGCTGGCCATCTGGATGTCTTCTTTGGAAAAATGTCTGTTCATGTCTTCTGCCCATTTTTTAACTGTATTATTTGTTTTATTGTGTTTTGAGTTGTATAAGTTCTTTATATATTTTGGGTACTAACCCTTTATCAGATATGTCACTTGTAAACATCTTTCATTCAATTCCTTTTTAGTTTTATTGATTATTTCCTTTGCTGTACAGAACCTTTTTATTTTGATGTAGTCACAACAGTTTATTTTTGCTTTTCTTTTCCTTGCCTCAGGAGACATATTTAGAAAAACGTTTCTATGGCCAATTTTAGAGAAATTACTGCCTGTGCTGTATTCCAGGATTTTTATATTCCATGTCTCACGTTTAGATCTGTAATCAACCTTGAGTTTATTATCGTGTATAATGTGAGAAAGTGGTCCAGTTTCATTCTTTACATGTGGCTATACACTTTTCCCAATACTATTTGTTAAAGAGACGGTCTTTTTGCCATTGTATATTCCTGTCTCCTTTGTCAGAGATAAAATGGCCACATAACCATGGTTTTGTTTTTGGTTCTCTATTCTGTTATATCGATATGCCTATTTTTGTGCCAGTACCATGCTGTTTTGATTACTACAGCTTTGTAGTATATCTTGAAATCTGGATTTGTAATACCTCCAGTTTTGTTCTTTTTCAAGATTGCTTTGGCTATTCAGGGTCTATTGTAGTTCCATTCAAATTTTAGGATTATTCTAATTCCATGAAAAATGCTGTTGGTTTTTTGATAGGGATTGCTTTAAATTTGTAGATTGCTTGGGATGTGTATGGATATTTTAATAATATTTTTCTTCCATTCCATGAGTATGAAGTATCTTTCCATTTGTTTGTGTCACATGAAATTTCCTTCAACACTGTTTTATATTTTTTTGGCAAAGCTTAAGTTCATTCCTGGGTATTTTATTATTTTTGGTGCAATTGCAAATGGGATTATTTTCTTAATTTTTTCTTTGTGTTGTTTCATTATTAGTGTACAGAAATGCAATGAATGTCTGTATATTGATTTTGTGTTCTGTGACCTAACTGAATTCATTTAGCAGCTCTAGCAGCTTTTTGATGGAGACTTTAGGGTTTTCTATATATATAGTATGTAATCTGCAGATAGTGATAATTTTCCTTACCAGTTTGGATGCTTTTATTTCTTTCTTATCTGATTGCTATAGCTGGACTTCCAATAATATGTTGAATAACTGGTGAAGGTAGACATCCTTGTGTTGTTCCTTATCTTAGAAGAAAAGCTCTCAGTTTTCCACCATTGAATATGATGTTAGCTGTTGTTTCTTCATACGTGGCCTTTATTATGTTGAGGTGTGTTCCCTCTAAACCTATTTAGTTGAGGGTTTTTATCATGAATGGCTGTTGCACTTTGTCAAATGCTTTTCTGCATCTAGTGAAATGATCTTCTGGTTCTTATCCTTTCTCTTGTTGATATGATGTATTATACTGATTGATTTGCAAATATTGAACCACTCTTACACCCAAGAATAAATGCCACTTGATAGTTGTGAATGATTTTATTTTAATTTATTTATTCATGATAGACACATGAAAGAAAGAGAGAGAGAGATTGAGGCAGAGACACAGGCAGAGGAGAAGCAGGTTCCATGCAGGGAGCCGGACGGGGGACTCGATCCTGGACTCCAAGATCACGCCCCCGGCCAAAGGCAGGTGCCAAACTGCTGAGCCACCCAGTGATCTCCGTGAATGATTTTTTTAATGTTGTTGGATTCAGTTTGCTAATGTTTAGTTGAGGATTTTTGCATCCTTGCTCATCAGGGATATTGGCCTAGAGTTCCCTTTTTTTTGTGGTATCTTTATCTGGTTTTGGCATCAAGATAATGCTGGCCTCATAGAATGAATTTGGAAGCTTTTCTTTTTCTTCTATTTCTTGGAATAGTTTGAAAATAATAGTTATTAACTCTTTAAATGTGTGGTAGAATTCAGCCATGAAGATATTTGATCCTGGACTTTTGTTTGTTGGGAGTTTTTTGATTACTGAATCAATTTCATTGCTAACTAACTGGTCTGCTCAAATTTTCTATTTCTTCCTGATTCAGTTTTGGAAGGTTATGTATTTTTAGGAATTTATTATTGATTTCTTCTAGCTGTCCAATCTGTTGGCATAAAATTTTTTAGGACATACTCTTATAATACTTTGTATTTCTGTAGTGTTGGTTCTTATTTATCCTCTTTCATTTTTTAATTTATTTGAGTCTTTTCACTCTCTCTCTCCCTCTCCCTCCCTCCCTCTTTTTATGATTCTGGCTAAAGATTTATCAATTTTGTTGATCTTTAAAAGAAACAACTCCTGATTTATTTGTTCTGTTCTACTATATTTCCTCATTTTAAGTTTCTATTTCATTTATTCATGCTATAATATTTATTAGTTCCCTCCCTCCAGTTTTGGGTTTTGTTTGTTCTTATTTTTTTTAGCTACTCTAGGTGTAAGGTTTAGGCTGGTTATTTGAGATTTTTCTTGCTTCTTGAAGTAGGCCTCTATTGTGATAAAATTCCCTCTTAGAACAGTTTTTGCTGCATCCAAAAGATTTTGGACCACTGTGTTTTCATTTACATTTGTCTCCATGTATTTTTTTTTATTTCTTCTTTGATCTTAGTTGAACTATGCATTGTTTAGTAGCATGCTATTTAACCTCCATGTAATTGTGGTCTTTCCTGATTTTTTTCCTATATTTGATTTCTAGATTCATAAAGTTGTAGTTGGAAAAGATGCATGGTATGACTTCAGTCTTTTCAAATTTGTTTAGCCTTGTTTTGAGGTCTAACGTGTTCTATTCTGGAGATGTTCCACACATATTTGAAAAGAATGTGCATTCTGTTATTTCAGGGTGGAATGCTCTAAATATATGTCAAATCCATCTACTCCATTCAAAGCCACTGTTTCCTTGTTGATTCTCTTTTTGGATGATCTATCCAATGAGGTGTTAAACTCCCCTACTATTATTGTGTATACTTTCTTTGTTTGTTAATAGCTACTTTATGCATTTGGGTGTTTCTATGTTGGGTACATAAATATTTACAATTGTTATATCTTCTTGTAGTATTGTTCCCTTTATGGTTTTATAGTGTCCTTTTTTGGGGAGAGGAGAGAGAGAGAGAGAGCACAAGCAAGAGATAAGGGCAAATGGAGAGAGAGAGAGAGAGAGAGAGAGAGACCCAAGTAGATTCCATGCCCAGCATAGAGCCTGACACAGGGCTTGATCTGACAACCCTAAGATCATGACTGAGCTGAAATCAAGAGGTAGACACTTAATGACTGAGCCACCCAGGTGTCCCTTATAGTGTCCTTCTTAGTCTCTTGTTATAGTCTTGTTTTAAATTTTGTCCAATATAAGTATTGCTACCTGGGCTTTCTTTTTGCTTCCATTTGCAGAGAAATGCTTTTCCATTTCTTCATTTTCAATTTGCATGTGTCTTTAGGTCTGAAATGACCCAAAATGACTGTCACCCTACATGTTTTGATAGGACAACTTGTTCATTTACATTCAAAGTAATTATTGATAGATATGTACTTATTTTGCTATTTTGTTACTTGTTTTAGGGTTTGTTTGTTTTTTTTTTTTTGTAGTCTTTGTTCCTTTCTTCTCTTGCTCTCTTCTTTTGTGATGGCTGGATTCCTTTCTCTCTCTCTCTCTCTCCTTTTCCTACAGTCTACTATTTATTCCATTTAGTGCATTTTCAATTTCAGTTACTGAGTACTTTATCTCTGATTGGTTCTTTTTTGTTTTCAATCTTTTTGTTGACAATGTCACTGAGGTCCTCCACTCTTTTCTCAAGTCCAATGAGCATCTTTATTAACATAACTTTAAATTGGCTACAAGACATATTACTCATCTCCATTTTGTTTAGGTCTTTTCTTGTGATTTTTGTCCTGTTATTTCCCTTGGGACATAATTCTCTATCTCCTCATTTTGTCTAATGCTCTATGTCTGTTTCCTTGTGTTAAGAGAGTCAGCTACATTTCCTGCTCTGGAAAATAGTGGCCTTATGAAAAAGAGGTCCTAAACATTATATGTTCTCATTCATTTGGGGAATATAAATAATAGTGAAAGGGAATATAAGGGAAGGGAGAAGAAATGTGTGGGAAATATCAGAAAGGGAGACAGAACATAATGACTCCTAACTCTGGGAAATGAACTAGGGGTGGTGGAAGGGGAGGAGGGCGGGGGGTGGGGGTGACTGGGTGACGGGCACTGAGGGGGGCACTTGACAGGATGAGCACTGGGTGTTATTCTGTATGTTGGTAAATTGGACACCAATAAAAAATAAATTTATTTTAAAAAAAAGAAAAAGAGGTCCTATAATTCCCTGAAGTGCAGTGTCCCCTGTTCACCAGAACCTGGGGCTTCCACTGGAAGACATTTAAACAGCTTTTCAGTCTTTCTTATCTAATTCATCTACTCAGGTTTTCTACTTCTTTGATTAAACTTCTTCAATAGTAAAAATTATTCATTTCTCTAGATTTTCAAGCTTGTTACCACAGAGGTATATATATTTTCTCCTATAATTCTTTTATTATCTATGATCATGTTTCTATTTTTCATTTCCAGTTTTGATTTTGTTTTAATACCTCTTTGTTTCTCTTAATTCAAATCTAAATGAGTTTATCAGCTTTACTGAAGAAACTGATTTGAATACATTTATCAATTCTTGCTATTTCATGTTGTATTTTTTCAGTTTTTATATTTACCAGTGCCCTCCAAATTTATTTTAGGCTTTATTTTTGCATTTATAATTTCCTTTGATTAGTACTAAGTCTCTTTATTTTACTCTTTAGTCTATTAATTAATGCATTTATAGCTTTAAATTTTTCCTGAACCCAGCTTTAGCTATATCCCATAAGTTTGATTCTAAAGTAATCTAAAAAAAAAAAAATCAAATTAAAAAAATAAAGATCTCCTTTTCATTCCACAATTTCATTTTCTCTTTTAAACAAGAGGTATTGGGGCATCCGGGTGGCTCAGTAGTTGAGCCTCTCCCTTTGGCTCAAGTTGTGATCCCAGGATCCTGGGATCAAGGCCCATATCAGGCTCCCCACAGGGAACCCGCTTCTCCCTCTGCCTATGTCTCTGCCTCTCTCTGTGTGTCTCTCATGACCAAATCAATAAAATCTTTAAAAAACTAAACAAAAGGTATTTAGGAGTCTTATTCTACTTCCCATTAGTTAAGCTTTTAGATTACTTCTTTATTATTCATTTACAATTTTACTATGTTAGGATCATAGAATATAGCAATAAAATGCTCCACTTTAAGATTACTAAGGTTTTTATCTGTGTTCAAACACATGATCACTGATTGACTGAGGTAACTTTTTGTTTTGGATATACCAACAAATCTTTGTTTTTTGAGTAATTAAAATATTTGATTTATATATGAATTTGAGTTGTTGATTATATAATTCCCCTATGTCCTTATTCATTATTTTTTCATTGCTAATTCTGAAGAAATATATTTTTTCTCACGATAATTGTATTTGTATCCACTTCATACACTCTGATAGTTTTGCTTTATTAATAGTTAGCTGTTATGTTGTTTAGTATGCACAAGTATGTTCATTCTTAATTAACACTAACAATTAGTATACTCGATTTATTTCTTCCATTTTACTTTATGTTTATTATTTAGTTTCCCCTCTTGTTTCTTATTTCTGCTGATTTTATCAAATATACCCAATTAATTGGTATATATCTTTTTTTAACACTCTTAATCAAACAGGTTTCTCTAATTTTATGCAAAAACAAGTCAAAAGCTATTTTTCTTTATTGCTTCTTCTCCGCCCCAATACAGATTTTTTGCTTCCTGATTCGAGTCTGACAGATTAGAACTTTAGGATGATACTGCTTAACCTTCTTTCCATCCCCAACCAACTGTTTTGTTGGAATTATTTAATGTTTAGTTCCAGATTATTGTTATATTTTCCTTTAAAATATTTTGCTTATTGTTTTTCCTTTCTTTTTTATTTTCACCTATCTTGATGTTTCTGTTGTTTTATTATTTGGTCTCAGTCTTTTTCTCAAGGTTGGGATATATTTATTCCAACATGTTCATGATATCTTATCAAGTTACAAGATTCTTAAGTTATGGTTCTTTTCTCTGAGTAGCCTGTAGAATTGGTATATATTGGTATATATTGGTAGAAAGCATTGCCACTTTGTAGCTTCCCATATTGGACAAAAAGGCTTGATTCTAATTGGATTTTTCTTCCTTTGTGAATTACTCAGGCATTCTATCTTAAAGCTTTTAAGACATTTTTTTCTTAAATTTTTAGACTCTTGGAATTTTACAGGCATATGTCCATCATATGTATGATTTTTCTTTCAGCTGTATTGAGCTCTTTCAGTTTGCCAACTCAAGCCTTTCTTCAATTCAGTGTCATTTCATTTTACTTATTTATGAAACTAGTTTCTCTCTTCTATTGCTGGTTTTTTGTTTTGTTTTGTTTTCTTGTTGTTGTTGTTTGGGTTTTTGTTCTGTTTTGTTTTGTTTTGCTTTCTCCACCTTTCACTTTTGGCATATTGAATCTCATAGACACATTCTCTAATATTCTTATCCTTTCCCTCATAATATGCTTCTTTTTGTATTTTTACTCTAGTTTTGAGATACTTCACCCTTTTGATCAGTAATTAAGGCCACTAAACTCTCAATAGTTACCTCCTTTCTAACTCAGTTGCTCAAAATTTAAAATAAAAGGAATTGTGCATCTTAGTTTCTTTTTTAAACATGTGCTATTTATTGTATTGATCTGGGTTCTCCAGAGAAACAGAAACTATGTGATGTACACAGACACAACACACACACACACACACACACACACACACACACACATATACAAAACCAGGAGACCTACTGGTATAGTTTCGAGTGTGAAAGCTGGCTGGCTTAGACCCAGGAAGGGCCAATGTTTCAGTTCTAGTCTAAAAGCGTAAAAAATGTTAATATCCCAGTTCAAAGATACTCAGGCAGGAGGAATTTTCTCTTACTCAGGAGAGAATTAGTCTTTTGTGCTATTCAAGCCTTCAACTGATTAGATGAGGTACACCTACATGAGGAAGGGTAATCTGCTTCACCCAGTTTACTGATCTATATATTTACTAATCTCATCCAAAAACAATCTCATGGGTACACCCAGAATAATATTTAACCAAATACGTGAGCACCTTGTGGTCCAGTCAAGATGACATATAAAATTAACCATCAGAGCTATTATTCAAATAGAGCTATCTCCCCTCACAGTCCTGTTTAAAAAAGATTGTCTTTTCTGGGTTTTCTGCTTCTTTTTTTCTTTCTGGCTGCTATATCACTTTGTTATTTTAGTATTTTCCTTTGCATACTTCCTCAAGGCCCTATAAACCTTAAGATTCAGGTCCAGCTATTAATGTATGTTTAAGTGGCACCAATCCAGCAAAATATTAGTTTGCTACCTGGCAAGTTTTCAGTCCCTGGTCTGGGCGCCCAGAGGAAGTGTCTGTTCTTCTGCCCACAAAGATCAGTGTGTTCTATTAGTCTTACAGGGAAGAGATGTCTCATCCCACCTGTAGAGCATTTCTAATTTCTTGGGTCCAGGAAAATGAGAAAGTCCTTTCAGAACATTTTCATAAGCTAGAAAGAACTGTCTCTCCAGGTGCAAGATATTCTATCCTTGACCTTGGGCTCTCCTGCTCTGTTACTCATAAAAATATTCAGAAACATAAAGGCACTAAGCCTTGTCTTCTAAGTAAATAGTTGGTGAGTTTACTTTTGGTCAGAGAAACTTTCTAAGAAGTCATGTGGCATATGTGGTTAGGAATAGTGGTTACAATTATTCAACTTGCTATTCCCAGTTTTTACTACCCACTGAGCCAGCTGGTGAGAAAATTAAAAATTCTAGGTCTAATAACAAGAGTCATAATAAAATTTTAAGTCCTCATCCAATTTCTACACAACTTAAACTCACAATTTAGGGTATAAGAAAGAGATCTCTGGGCTGGTATATGGAAACCTGGGTCTTAGACTAAGCTTTTTTAGAACTGAATTGTGTGCTTTTAAGACTGAAATGTGTGATACAGAACACATTTAATCTTTTAATCTGTGTGTGTTTCTATACACACACACACACACTCACACACATGTTTTTCTTCTATAAAATGGAGAGATTATTGTTTATATGGCCTATCCCTCAACTTTATTTCTCAGAAATATTGTGTATAAACTAATGCAATAAATAAAAGAAATTAGTTTAATTTAATTCTGATGCTACCTTTCGACTCTTATACCAAACACAATGAAATATTGAGCTCTCCCTGGCAAGCAAACATTAGTAATTTGGGGATGTATTTTTTAATTATTGTCATGCCTTTGCTCAAAAGCCTCTAAGAATTTCTGGATAGTCTGTGTTTCACACTCTTTTGGTAGGCATTCTAGTGCTCCATTATCTCGTCCTTTTTATATTTTGTCCTAACTTTTTAATGTGCTATTCCCAATTACTAATGCCTCCATTTTAGTCATAATGGTCTACTCAAATGGCTCCAAATTATGAAATTTCCACATTGTCCTCCTGTTTTAAAATCTCTGTAGTTTCAACTACTCCTTTTCTTTCTAGGATCAGCGTAAGACCCACATTGATCAGTAGGTTTTCTTGGACTATTCCTGTTGCCAAAAATCTCACATCTATGCTTAGACAGGTAAAAAAGTATACACATCTTTTTAGGGCAGCAATAATATTTATCATATTTTATGGTGTCATGTTAAATTTTCATTTAACTCTTCTAATTTTATTTGATTTTTCAGATATGTATGCACATTCTTGTGTCTTTTGTTATAAACAAAATCCTTTGTGGTCAGAAATGGTAGTTGTTTTTGTACCACAACCTTCCCCATCTTCTCCAGGCATAACATACTGCAGACATTCAAAACTTGACAATATATGAATGGAAATGCAAAATACCACATGTACCCTGTTGTTCTTAATATCTAAATGTGGCTGATTCTTAAGTTTTTAAATAATTCCAAGAATCATAAAATAATACAGATTTTAAAAATCTAGCTTAGTTTAATGTACATTAATTTTCACAATAACTTTGACTCTTCTACTTAAAATTTCATTTATTCTTTCTGAGGAACATACCTATTCTCAGGCTGACATTCATCCCTACAAACCAGAAAGGCCAAACCAATTGTTAAAATATTTGAACACTTTTGTATAAGTTAGTAAATAGCTGCTACCTGAAACCTCCCAGATGACCCATGAATACTCTAATCACCTATGCCTGTGCTTTTCCCCATCTCCCAGATCCTAGTGATCCCTACTATCCAACAAATAAGGGCATACTGTTCATCATAACATGGGATCTCCAGGATTCTTCTTAGTGCTATGGCCGTGTGCATTCTGATTGGTTGATGTCCGTGCACTATAGGATGTAAAATATTTCTGAATATATTCTATAGAATCAGAATATGTAATTTTAAAAGTGGAAAATCAGAATATGTAATTTTAAAAGTGAAAAAACTGAAATATAAGTCTTATATAAATCCTTTTCCACTCCCATAAGTGGTAGGCAAAATTGACCCTTATAAACACAAGGTAGAAGAAGTCATGAATAGATATTTACCAAAAATCTACTAGTTTCCAGGCACTGAAGTATTTTTGTGTCTATGCTTTCTGGCCCACCATTAATTCAGTAAGATTCTCTTTTTTGGCCTACAATAATTTTCTTTTTTGTGAAATGGGACAGGTATACATAGTTCATAAGCTTTATAACTATTTGCACTGTATGACATTTGTTTACTTGTCTATCTTGCCTATTAGACCGTGAGTCTTTGAAGTCAGGGGCAGTGTATCAATTATCTGGTGTATAACCAGATTTAACATAGTGGCAGGCACACAGTTGACTTTTAAAATATAACATTTTAACCACATTCCTCTTACCAAAATACTAACATTTTTTCTTTCATATAATTAAATATTTTTATTTGAGTATGTATAATTGGCCCACAATGTTACAGTAGTTTCATATGTACAACATAGTGATTCAACATCTCTACATGTATATTATGTTCACTGCAAGTATAGCTACCATACGTATTTTAGATGAAATGGTTGAGCATCAATTATTCTATGGATTGATACACCTGAAATGCTTAGCATGTTTATTCTCCTACTCCATCTCTTCCAGAAATATTTTTCCAGTAATTCTTTTAGTGCCTGATTTATCTATCTCTCCTGTGATCCTCTGCATTTCAGGGAGACTCCTAGAGATACAAAGCCTCCACGTGAAGACTCAATTACAAATAATAAGATAGGCTGATGAGGGAAAAAAGAATCTTTGCATAATGCATTAAAATTAATCACCTTTTCCACAAAAGGACTTCCTGCTGATCTGAAGCTAATTACCGAATGCTATACTTTCAAACTGCATAATTTTTCCCATTCCCAACTTCATAGGAAAAGGCTTTCTACTACTATCCAAATAAGTATGACCTGGGAATGTTCCATCAAGCCTTTCTCAGTATCTATCATAGTTCCAAAGACTGAGGATAGTCAATTTGGTTAGAAACCTTCAACTAAAAGAATAAAATAGGATGTTCCCTTTCTTGAAATCAAACAATCAATCCTAATACACAAGATCTGCCCACTTGGGAAGCCAATCTTACCTAGATAGTAAACACTAAAAAAAGTTAGGGAAAGAAAAACAAAGTTAGAGGAATCATCTCATATTTTTCTTGTAAACAAATACTTTTTAAGTGATATGCCTAGCTCTGCCCTCTCCATTATTCCATCTCTACCCTATAACCCAAGGAAGAATAATGGAAAAGAGAAACAAATGATACATCAGACTAGATGAACAAAGAAAATTCCTTTTTTTTTTTTTTTAAGATTTTAGTTATTTATTCATGATAGAGAGAGAGAGAGAGGCAAAGCACAAGAGGAGGGAGAAGCAGGCTCCATGCAGGGAGCCCGACGTGGGGCTCGATCCCAGGCCTCCAGGATCACACCCTGGGCCGAAGGCAGGCGCTGAACTGCCAAGAAAACTCCTAATTCACAAGAAGCAAGTAAGAAAACAGTATAATCCAAAAGCTTCTCTTGATATGAAAATTATTTTTTAACCCTGCTTTCTTGAACTGATGATTGAGAAAATCAAGTCTGTCTTGATGTGGTGTTGGAGAATATATCTACCATGGGTTTTCACTCACAGCTCATTAACAACAGGATACTGAAAACTGTTTATAGCCAATACTTAATTAGTCATGCCATGGAGAGTGGAGTGAATTTGTTAAATAGCATTTCATTATTTTAAAATAATTTTAGAGGTGCCTGGGTGACTCAGTTAAGCATCTGATTCTTGATTTTGACTCAGGTCATGAGCTTGGGGTCCTGGGACTGAACCCTGCAACAGTTCCATAGTTAAATGATGTCTAAAGCACTGGAATTTCTTATTAATAAGACAAAATCCAAATTTTAGAGATTTAAAAATCATTAAACTCTATAGTTGTATTCCTCAATGGAATGTAATAAAGGAAACTCTTACTTATTCTTGAATATCTGAATTCCTAGAACCACCCCCATCACCACCACCACCACTTTGCTTTCATAGGTAGGCAGTTCCTAGTAAGAATCTGTGCCATGACCTTTGTAAGTCACAAGATGAAATTCTAAAATGCAGGCTGTTTTGGCTGTTTTGCAACTGAGCTGCTTCTTGCATAGGCATCTCTTTATGTCTATATAACAGGGTCTTACTCTTACTCATAGAAGTTCCAGGTAGTATAAAAGCAAATGTGGCATATAGGGAAGGCACAATTTTTAAAAATTACTGCAATTATAAAAAATTTAGTAATATTATTCCATGCTTCACTGATTCTAAAACACACATTTTCCCATATTTTAACACTTCTAAAATTGGGATCTCTCCTAATAGGTGACATCTTATAATCTCTGCCAGATAGGGACTGTTTGTTGTCTAAATACCTTTTAGTGAAATCTGGAGGACAAGAAAGTGCCATCTTCAAAACTGGCATTTAGTGTCCACAATTAGGAAAAAAATACGGGAGATGATACTGGAATACTGTTTTAAGAAAGGCAACAATACCAATATTGTTCATGATGCAAAGATTGATATTTGTGACAATTCTGAATTTTAAAAGTAATTCAGAACAACTTTGAATGCAAAGATGTTTGGAGTATAATAAATGTATTTTGTTTATATTTTCTTTTTACATGAATACCCAAGAATAAAATTTGTGTCTAAAATAGCTTTTATTAAGAATAAAAATAAAATTCTAAGCAATAAGAAAGCATTATGTCACAGTTTAGACTACTTTTCTTTCTTGGTAGTATGTAAGGTACATCTTCCACTAGAAAGAATCTTAGATTCAGTACCTAAAAATAAAGATACTCCTTCAGTACAATGGAATAGCTTAGTTCATTAGCAGTATATTTTTGAATAAATTTTTCTAGGAAGGATTAAGTTCACATTGAATTTATATATACATGATATAACTAGAGCACAATGAGACTGAATAACTCTAAAAGTGGTCTAATTACTCTGTAGTCCTAATAAATCTCTATCTATATTGATTTATTTAATTTAATTTTGTTAAAAAAATTCAGTCACCTAATTTTTGTGCTTTTGTGTATATAGTCATAAAGCAATCAAATTCCAACAGTGTTCTCTTTGACTGGTATACACCAAAATATTAACAATTCTAACCTTACAAACTCGTTTGCAAAATAGCATTCATTTTCCTAACTGCAGTTAAAATAGCAAAATTTAACATTCACCCAAATCTCTGAGCAAATAGAACTCAACACAGAATAATTTTTTCCATGAATGTCTATAACAGATGATTAATGAACTATATTATTACCATGTACAATAAACAGTTGAGAAAGCACTTCTAGAAAAAATAATATAAAAAATAATATTTGATTTTTTGTGGCAAGAACTTGAGATTTTTCACATCAGAAATGGTCAGTATATGAAATAAGTAAGTTCATGCAAAAACATTTTTAAAAGTTTAGAATATTCATAAAATAATCGCATGAATGGGGTGCATGTGTTAGAGTTACTATTGGGCTAATTAAAAATCGTTTGGCTGTTCTACAAAATCAACTAGAATAAGGTGGGAAATTATGTTTATGGCCAGGAGGAAGACTTATCTAAGATTAAAACTCATGTTCAACTTGGAAAAAATGTCAAGCTACTTTTAAACACTAAAATTAAATATTCTGTCTCTATGCTACTTTTCTATGATCTCTGTAGAAATAAACACAGCAATTCTGAGGAACAACTGCATCATTATTCCATAGTCTTTGATCTATATTAAGTATGTAATAAAATTAGACCTCAAAATGTATTTATTATCAATGATACACTTTCCTAAATGGAATCTCCGTTAAATGCTTTATGTTACTCATTTCAGTTCAAGATGTTACCACCATTTCTCAGAAAGAGCCCCCAAACTGAGGAAATCTCTTTAGTCAGTTGTATTTTGCTGGTGGTAATGTAAATGGTGAGGGCTCTTTGGAAAATAGTTTGGTATAAACATAGTTATCACGTGACTCAGCAATTCTACACCTAAGCTAAACCCTAGAGAAATAAGAACTGTCACACAAAACTTGTTCATGAATGTTCATAATAGCATTGGTCATCACGTCTATAAAGTGGAAACAACCAAAATCTCTATCAAGTGATGAATGGATAAATAAAATATAGCATAACCAAACAATGAATATTATTTAACAATAAAAAGGAATGAAGTACTGATACCTGGTACAATATGGATAAATGTTGAAATCTTTGTGCTACATGTAAAAAAAAAAAAGCCAGTCAAAAAAGACATGTTGTATAATTCCGCTTACATGAAAGTCCAGTATAGGTAAATCTGTACAGATGGAAAACATATATTTTTTAAAGATTTTATTTATTTATTCATGAGAGACACAGAGAGAGAGAGAGGCAGAGACATAGGCAGAGGGAGAAGCAGGCTCTCCGCGGGGAGCCCAATGTAGGACTCTGATCCCAGGACTCTGAGATCATGCCCCAAGAGGAAGGCAGATGCTCAACCACTGAGCCACCCAGGCATCCCAGATAGAAAACATATTAATGGTTTTCAAAGACAGAAAGTTGGAGGGAAATGAGAAGTCACTTTACTAGACATAGAGGTTCTTTTTAGAATAATGAAAATGTTCCAAAATTGATTGTGGTAATAGCTGTACAACTCTGCGACTATATTTAAAAGTACTGAATTGTATACTTTAAAGTGATGAATTTTATGATATGTAAATTATATCTCAATTTTTAAAGTCCATAACTTAAACATATTTGCAAAGTTCTTTTTGCTTTGTAAGAGAATATACCCGCAGGTGCCAGGGATTATGTTGTTAACAGATTTTAGGGGCCGTTATTCTGTCTACCACATTTGGATTGCATGAAAGGAGCTGAAACTGAAATAGACCTGAGGATACCTTGCTATCCTTTGTGAGTAGCAATGCAGCCCTCAAAAGTGTGGGGCTATTAAGTGATGAAAACAATTACAGAGTAATGTGCATAGTAGGTACTCATTTTAATAAAAACTATAGATGTATATATTTATACTTGTATTTGTATGTATGTTTGGGCATGCTTCATTTGTAGTTTCTATGGAGATACATTTCTTCCTTCTTGATTTTTTTACCCTGGCTGTTGTTTTGTTCTCTTCAGATGTTGTAAAGTCCCATGATGTACTGTTCATAGTCACTGTAGCCTCTGTGTGTACAATTGATGATTACTTCTTCCCGGTTGTAGCAATGTTCATATTGTCCTTTGCAATGTCAAAAGGCCTCCACTCATGTCTAAAATCCTGCTGAGCTTTACAATCTGACCTCTCATACATTTCTTTTTGAGTACTCTCTTGCTTCTAGTCAATGAAAATCTTCATTTTCACAAATTACAAGAAACTCTTCTTTAGTACTCTTGCTGTACTGTAACCTAATCACGTAGATACTTTTTAACAAGCATAATGGGCCTAAACTTTTCACCTTAACATAAATTAATGGCAGAAAGACCATAGACCATGTTGGGATAAATAAACAGGTTTAAAATTTTAAAAAGGAAACAAATTGGCCCCACTGGAGCCAGAGAAAGCATGTAAGCCAGAGAAAGCATGAAAAAGAACATTGGTATTTATGGGCCTAAAGCCATAACACAATATGAACTAGTCACTCTAATTGGCTATAATCCTTTGATTATGCTCCTTGAATTACACTAGATGACCCATCATAAGGAAGCAAGTAAATAAACAAGTAAATAGTGTTTTTTGGTACTACAATGGATCTATCTAGCTACTAAACCACTTTGGTTACCAACATTATAACCCATTCAAAATAAGACTAGGAATGTATTAGTCTGGAAATTGCAACTTCTCAATGATGAACTCATATTAGCCCATCAATAAACCATTTAACTATGGGGCAAGTGGTCTTTATAATACACACATAAGTAATTAACCATCTTATGATAAGTCATACACATAATACCCAACCTGTATGTGCACAGACTAAAATTATATATGTTGGTTACTTCTCCCTGCCACCAAAACAGTAAACTCCTTCCACATTAAACATTATGTGGAAAATAAACCAATTTAGGGGCATCTGCATGGCTCAGTTGGTAAAACATCTGACTCTTGATTTCAATTCAAGTCATGATCTAAGGGTTGTTAGAGCGAGCCCTACATCAGCCTCCATGCTGTGCGTAGAGTCTGCTTAAGATTCTTTTCCTTTTCCTCTGCTCCACCCATCTCATGCATGCTCTCTCTCTCTCTAAAAAAATAAATAAAAATAAACCATTTATAATCTATTGCTGATTCAGTAATGCATATTCTCCTTTAATGAATATTTCATAGGAATTTAGTTATATTTCCAAAAAGTATTCTGCTACCATTCAGTTATCTTTCCTCACAATAATATTGTAAGATGGTTGTCTACAAGAAATAAGAAAACGGAAATAAATTAGTGTCTTGAAGAGATATCTACAACCCATCATGTTCAATAAAGCATTATTTATAATAGCCAAGATACAGAAACAATCTAAGTGTCTGTAGATGGATGAATGGATAAAGAAAATGTGGAATATATACACAGTGGAATATTATCCAGCCTTAAAAAATAATCTGCCACTTGTGACAACATGGATGAACCTGTAGGACATTATGCTTAATGAAATAATCCAGACAAAAAGAAAGAAAATAGTGCATGATCTCATACAGTGAAATAAGTCTTAAGTTTTTTTTTTAATTTTAAATATATATATATTTTTTTAATTCATGAGAGACACACAGAGAGGCAGAGACATAGGCAGAGGAAGAAGCTGGCTCCCAATGGGGAGCCTGATGTGGGACTCGATCCCCAGACCGGGGATCAACCACTGAGCCAGCCAGGCATCCCTGGGTCTTATACTGTGGAATCTAAAAATGTGAACACTATCTTATTTTTTACAACTTGATGTTATAATTTTAATTTGATTAAACTATAATTTTTTATATAAAAGTTTTTAAAAAAAGAAAAGAAGAAAAAGATGTTCAAGTAAATTTGTCCATTGCCCCCTTACAATTTTGGGTTAGAACTTAGCATCTTGAATACAAATTAGTTATGAAAATCACCATATCTCTCATTTTATATCATTAAAATAGCAAAATACAAATTTATAAGGAAGACAGTTTCACTTGCTTAGTATTCATTAAATGTTTCTTTTCAGAAACAAACCTAGATTTGTTAGAGCAGAAGTCAACCAAACTGATTTCTCTAATTGAATTCCAAAATTGGCTGAAGATTTATTAGATAATAGCAAACACAAAAGCAAAGATTTACTCTCTACCACCCAGTTTACTTGGGAGACAGACATATACTCACTGAGGGATTTGAGGAGTGAACAAGGTGATATGGAACCAAAAGGTAAGAGATGATTTATTCTATCTAGGATAGAGGTAAGGGCGTGGACTCAAAAAGATTACCAGAATAGATACCATTTAAGGAAGACCTTGCCTTTCAAAATGAGTAAGATTTCACCAGAGTGAAAGGGAAGGCCATTTCAAACAAAGAAGATAGTAAGGAAAAAACAGAAAATAATATAAATATGTATAATAAATATAAAATTACATGGTATATTCCCAGAATACTAAGTGGAGAGCCAGTATATATTTATTAAAATATATTGGGAAAGATGGTGGAGCTCTTCTCTTTTTCTCAAAGTATTCAATTCATGATTAGAATCATTAATGTGTTCTGTAATGTATCTCTGACCTGTCTTTATGCACCAGTGGAACTGGCAGAGGGCAGAAATGAGACAGGGAGCAAAATCAAAAAGGGTGACAACCTGTGGATACACTCAGTACACTAAAAGGACCAAAAGAAACATGTGAGTGACCCTGGTAGGAGGTCTATAGAGGCAATGGAGAGAAGAAAAAAAAAAAAAAACATAAAAGAGAAAGCAAAATGGATCTCAGGGGTTCATGAAGGTAATGCAAGCAGTCCTTTGGCCACTTGTCCTGCTAAAAATAGAAGCATCACCAGAGACATTTGGAAGGATATCAATGACCTTGAGCTCAGAGTTCAGGGAAGGATTTTTCAGTTAGAAATGTTTGGAGTCAAAAAAAAAAAAAAAAAAAAAAAGAAATGTTTGGAGTCAAGGGTGAATGACTTAATTTTAATGAAAGCCAATGTGATTTAGTGTTTAAGAGCTTAGGCTCAGGCCACTACTTTCTGTTGGACTTTAAACAAACAATTTAATCTCTTAGTGCCTTCATTTCTAAAATATCTACTTAATAGAACTGTTATATAGATTAGAGAGGTAATATATGTAAAAGTACTTAGAATAACCAAGATGCAGGCAGAGAAATCAAACTCTAGGACTCTATTTTCAAATATGTTGGAAGTACTGAAAGGTTAAACAGGGAACCATGGAGCAATCCAGAGTTTAACAAGAACAGGAAGTCTCTATCACTCCATATAACTGGAAGGCAAAGAAAGGAGTAGTTTTAACAAAGCCTCTGAGTTGGAGCTTTCTGGAAGAAACTGGAATCATGAGACAGACAGTCTTTTCTAGAAATCCCACCGCAAACACATAAGATGAGAGATATACCCTGGTTCCAAGTGGTCAACAGCTGTCAGCCTAAGATTCCTTCTCTCTAAAAGGAAGATAATATAGCCTATCTTCAAGGATTTCTGTGTGGCATTTGAATAAGCTAATGTACATGAAAGCATTTGTAGTGTAAAGTACACATATGTAAGATACTATTAATGATGACAGATGGAGAACTGTTCATTCTCAAAAACACAGGAATGTTTTATTTGTTCTCACAGTAAAATAGAACTATAAGCAACTAGTACAAAATTACAGTTTTCCTTAATGAACAATGTGAGCTGAATATTAAGTTAAAAGAGATGAGAGCCAAGGAAACCTAAATGTAATGTTATGCACAAAATAAATATGATCTGCTGTGCTTTCCTGACTTGCCAGTTAACCTCAGACATCATAGTTAGAAAACTTTAAGAAATGAAGAACCCTTAACTTGAAGTGTATTCTGTATTCATTTAATCCCCTTTATGTATAGTATTTCATATAGGCTTATGATTCAATTACCTCATCTGAGATTTTGAGGGTATATGTGTAAGTACATGCATGTTACCTTCACTATTAAAATATTTTTAAAAAAATTCTGAAAAGGGATAGGTATGTTTTTTGTTTATACTTATGTATTGCTTTTAATAATAATAAGTATTAGGTTAATATATACAGTTCATTTTCTTATCTTTCTCTTCTCTTCCAGGGATTTAATTTTACAGGTTCTGTGTCTTTGTATCCACTTCATTTGGAGAACCATAAAGCTTGGGTCCCAATGATTTCAAGGACAATTTCATTCTTAGTCCTCTTGTGCAGCTACAACTCTAGCTGCTGCGATCTTTTGGCCCATTTATAACTCACAAACTGTTTCATATTTTAACCTAACTTATAGCTTGGCCTTGGTATTCTTGTACCTAATTGTATTCTACAATTAGGTGAATTAATAATCATGTGACCACATATCCAGGGGCTCCTAGTACTATCCCAGTTTATGCCTGTTGTTCCTGCATAATTATTTATAGCTTCCTCTTTCATTCTCATAAGTGTCCTGGTTTGGATAATAAATTATATGGTCACACATTAGTAAGTGTCTCAAAAGCAGAAACAGTATTCACTCTCTGATAATAGTGTGCCCAGAATTTTATAAACAAAGCCCTATAAAAATGTAAGCTATTGTTATCATTTTCTATGCAATATCCTGGTATTAATTTTATCTGTAGAGAAACAGAACAGATGAAGGAGTTCTCTATCTCACCTGCAGCAGAAGGGCTGAGATCTACTCAAGAAATGTAACATTCTAAGGTCTCCGTTTCTTCATCTGCAAAATGAAGGGGCTGAATTAAATGATCTCTATGGTCCATTCCAACTGAAAAAAAAAAAAGCCTGCCCTCCACATTTTCCTGTTTCTTACAGCACATCTAAAATTGCATTAAAATTGCATACTCTCTCCAGATAACTGGTTATCTCCAAATTGTGAGATTCCTCACTCTAAGCTTGACATTTAGCCTAAAGGGCCCCTAACAGAGAGGAATCTTAACCACAAAATCATATTCTAAGAACTCTAAGGTTGAGACTTTATACATTTTTGCCCTTCTTTCTCTTAAAACTCTAGATTTGTCTTAGTTTTCACATACTATACATCTCTGAGATCATTCAGATCCAACTTAGGGATGATCATGCCTTATTTGTGTCTTGACAATTTCTTCTCTTGCTACATCCAGCTAAAGGTATTATTTTTGCCAGGCTAGAAAAACTTTTAACAAGCTATTTACTCTCCATGTTAACTCTTTTTCTCCTTGATCCCTCTTCCTTCTCATCACTATTTATTCTTTCCGCATGACATTCCTGTCATCAGAGAAAAAAAATTGATGAATTAAGTCTCACTGATGTGTAAAAGACTTCTATTTTCCTAGAAATATTTATATTTTTAGAGGTCAAAAGAGTAAAATGCTTATATAGAGAAACTTTCTGATAACACAAAGATTAAATTATGTTAGCTGCCAGAGTTCTTTTCATATTATAGGCTCTCAGTAAACACTAGTTGATATGCATATGAGGTCATAAAAAGTGAAAGGAAGTTTTCCCAGGCAGAAGAAAGTGAATAGTTCTCAGGCAGAAATTCCTCCAGATATGTCCAAATATCTCAAAATAACAAAAGAGCATGATGTGTTCACTGGTAGTAATAAGTTCTGTGTAGCTTTAATTTTAAGATGTGGGAAAGGGAGGAAATGGCATTGGAAAAATCTGTACAGGTCAAATAGGATCCAGAGATGGAAGTAACTTTCATGCCATGCTATGTCTTGGATTAAGCCATTTAACAAATCTAGGAATATATGTTAGATGTACGGTTCTGATGTAGTAAAATCACTATGGCATCAGTTTGCAGGGTATGCTAAAGGGAGAGACATTGGACCCAGGAATTCTATTTAGAAGCTAGCAGCTATCTAAAACCTATTAGGTTTCACCGGGATGTATAATAGCATGGGGATAGCAAATAATGGGGGATTGAGAAATATTCCAAGTATAAACTCTACAGGATTTTATAAACAACAGATATTGGGAACAGTAAAGGTGATAAGAAGGGTAAAATATATATTAAATTTGATGTTTTAAATATGGGAAATTACATGGGAGATAAAGCCATAAATAAAATAAGAAAATACAGGAGGAAGTGGGGAAGAGAATTTGGACAATGAATTCAATTTTCAAGACACTGAATTATATCTGAAGTTGTCTAGTTTATAGCTATAACCGAATCTGACACTCAGAATAGAAATCAAAGCCAGGAGAATCAGTTGCTGACATCATGAAATCACCCAGAGTATGTAGAGAAAGTGAAGAAGACCTAAAGATGGACCACTAGAGAACACTGGCATTTAAAGGGAGTATCGTGGGGCACCTGGATGGCTCAGTGGTTGAGCATCTGCCTTTGGCTCAGGGCTTAATCTCGGGGTCGTGGGATCGCGTCCCGCATCAGGTTCCTGTTCCCCACAGGAAGCCTGCTTCCCTCTGCCTATGTCTCTGCCTCTCTCTGTGTGTCTCTCATGAATAAATAAATAAAATCTTCTTTAAAAAATACATAAAATAGAGGGAGCATCCTAAGGCCATATGTGACAAACCTATAACTAATACTATTTTCAATGATGAAAAGATGAAAGCTTTTAACTCGAAGATCAGGAACAAGACAAAGATGCCCACACTTGCCACTTTTATTCTACATTCTACTGGAAGTTCCTAGACAGAGCAATTATGCAAGAAAAAGAAATAAAGGTATCTAAATCAAGAAGGAAGAAGTAAGGTGCAGATGACATGATATTGTATATAGAAAACCTTAAAGACTTGACTCAAAAACTGTTAGAATAAATAGACTCAGTAAAATTGCAAGATACAAAATCAATGTAGAACAGAGTTGCGGGAGATCACTGGGTGGCTCAGTGGTTTAGCGCCTGCCTTTGGCCCAGGGTGTGATTCTGGAGACCCGGGATCGAGTCCCACATCAGGCTCCCTGCATGGAGCCTGCTTCTCCCTCCTCCTGTGTCTCTGCCTCTCTCTCTCTCTCTCTCTCTCTCCCCATGTCTATAATAAATAAATAAATAAACAAACAAACAAATAAATAAATCTTTAAAAAAAAGAACAGAGTTGTATTTCTACACACTAACAACAAACTATCAGAAAAAGAAATTAAGAAAACAGTCTCATTAAAACAGCATCATAAAAATAAAATACTAGGAACAAATTTAACCAAGACTTTTACACTCAAAACCGTAAGACATTGATGAAAGAAACCAAAGAAGACAAAGAAGACACAAATGAACAAAAAAACATTCTGTGATCACAGACTAGAAGAATATTGTTAAAATGTCCATACTACACGTATTAATATAAATAAATAGTTAAATACATAAGTAAATGGAGGGAGAGGAGAAAATAGACAAAACTCCTGGATAGATTTCCAAATAATTTATGTAGATAATCAGTCCTCAAAGAGGTAGAATGTAATCTCTTATTCCTTAAGTGTAAAATGCACATAGTAACTTTCTTTAAAAGAATACAGAACAGAATAAGGGGAAGGGGGATGAAGAACTGGAGTGGAGAAAACTGACAATCACTACCTCAAGCCAGAAGATCAAAATTAACATCAACAGTGGTACGTCATGCTGCTACTAATACACTTTTTAAAATTTTTAAAGATTTATTTACTTATTTTAGAGAGAGAAAGAGAAAGCACACTCATGCATGAGAGAGAGTGAGAGAGAAGGAGAGAGAGAGAGTGAGCATGCATGCACAAATGTGGGGGTGAGTGGTGTGGGGGAGGGGCAGAGAGAGAATCTCAGGCAGTTCCCCCTCTGAGCTCAGAGACCAGGCAGAGCTGGTCTCACAACCCTGAGATCATGATCTGAGCTGAAACCAAGAGTCAGCCACTCAACCAACTGAGGCACCCCAGGACCCCTTACATATTCTTGATAGATGATGAGAATGACGCTTCTGCCAAACCCATAACCCAAGTCTAATCATTAGAAAATATCAGGCAAAAACAAACTGAAAAACATTCTAGAAAATACCTGATTAGTACTCCTCAAAACTGTCAAAGTCATCAAAAATAGGGAAGGTCTAAGACCCTGCCAGAGCCAAAAAAGAGCCTAAGCAGACATGAAGATGAAATGTAAGGCAATATCCTGGATGGGGTCCTGGAACAACATCAAAAAAAAAGCACATTAGGTAAAAACAAAGGAAAACCCAAGTAAAATATGGACTTTAATTAACAACAACTGTCTCAATA